>NC_134098.1:73519283-73888033 GCF_000715075.1 Nicotiana tabacum | reverse complement strand
TGATGGCCTATAAACATTTTAGGCTATCTGGGTCCGGGCGTCATGGGCCCACTCGGAAGGCGTGGGCTATAACACATGAAAATTTGGGAATCGGGCGGAATTCTAGTTTTTTGGTCGTAAAATGCAAATATATGAGGAACATTCATGGCGAGGCGGTGACTATGTTT
The DNA here is from genome assembly GCF_000715075.1 of Nicotiana tabacum. NCBI lineage: Eukaryota > Viridiplantae > Streptophyta > Magnoliopsida > Solanales > Solanaceae > Nicotiana > Nicotiana tabacum. Next base: position 73,887,866 of record NC_134098.1, on the reverse strand, counting down.
TCGTAGGTCGTATTTGATGGCCCAGAAAATTTTAGGTGATTGGGGTCCGGGGGACCTGGCCCACTCGGAAGGCGTGGGCTATAGCACATGAAAATTTGGGAATCGGGCGAAATTCTAGTTTTTTGACCGTAAAATACAAAAAAGAGGAACGGTCATGGGGAGCGGCGACTAAGGTTCCTTAGGTCGTATTTGATGGCCCGAAAATATTTTAGGCGATCGGGATTCGGGGGGCCCGGGGCCACTCAGAAGGCGTGGGCTATAGCACATGAAAAAAAGGGAATCATGCAGAATTCTAGGTTCCTAGCTGTAAAACGCAAAAAAATGAGAAACGGTCATGGAAGGGCAATGACTATGGTTCCTTAGGTCGTATTTGATGGTTCGGAAAATTTTTAGGCGATCCGGGTCCAGGCCCCGGCCCACTTGCAAGGCGTGGGCTATAGCACGCGAAAATATGGGAATCCAGCGAAATTCTAGTTTTTTGGCCGTAATACGCAAAAAAATGAGGAACAGTCATGGTGAGGCGGTCACTATGGTTCCTTAGGTCCTATTCGATGGCCTAAAAAAACTTTAAGCTATCCGGGTCCGGGCGGCCCGAGCCCACTCAGAAGGCGTGGGCTATAGCACACGAAAATATGGGAATCGGGCAGAATTCTAGTTTTTCGGCCGCAAAACGCAAAAAAAGGGATTGCCCTGAAAGAGTTTAGGCTATCCGGGTCCAGGCGGCCCGGGCCCACTTGGAAGGCGTGGGCTATAGCATACGAAAATATAGGAATCGTGTAGAATTCTAGTTTCTTAGCTGTAAAACGCAAAACAACGAGGAATGGTCATGGCGACGCGGTGACTATGGTTCCTTAGGTCATATTTGATGGCCCGGAAAAATTTTAGGCGATCGGGATTCGGGGGGCCCGGGACCACTCGGAAGGCGTGGGCTATAACACACAAAAATATGGGAATCATGCGGAATTCTAGTTTCTTGGCCGTAAAACACAAAACAACGAGGAACGCTAATGGCAGGGCGGTGACTATTGATCCTTATGTCGTATTTGATAGCCCGAAAAAATTTTAGGCGATCGGGGTCTGCGGCTCCCCGGACCACTTGGAAGGCGTGGGTATAGCACACAAAAATATGGGAATCGGGCGTAATTCTAGTTTTTTGGCTGAAAAATGCAAAAAATGAGAAACGATGATGGCGGGGCGGTTACTATAGTTCCTTAGGTAGTATTTGATGGCTCGGAAACATTTTAGGCGATCAGGGTCCGGGGGTCCCGGAACCACTTGGAAGCGTGGGCAATAGCAAACAAAAATATTGTAATCGGGCCGTAAAACAAAAAAAATGAGGAACGGTCATCGTGGGGTGGTGACTATGGTTCCTTAGGTCGTATTTGATAGCCCGGAAAAATTTTAGGCTATCCGAGTCCGGGCGGCCCGGACCCACTTGGATGGCGTGGGCTATAGCACACGAAAATATGAAAATCGTGCGAAATTCAAGTTTCTTGGCAGTAAAACGCCGCCTGGACCCACTTGGATGGCGTGGGCTATAGCACACGAAAATATGGAAATCGTGTGAAATTCAAGTTTCTTGGCCATAAAACGTAAAACAACGAGGAACGGTCTTGGCGATATGGTGACTATGGTTCCTTAGGTCGTATTTGATAGCACGAAAAAATTTTAGGCGATCAGGGTTCGGGGGGCCTGAGACCACTCGGAAGGTGTGGGCTATAGCACACGAAAATATGGAAATCATGCGGAATTCTTGTTTTTTGGCTGTAAAATGCAAAAAAAGAGGAACGGTCATGGAGGGGCGGCGACTATGGTTCCTTAGGTCGTATTTCATGGCTCGGAAAAATTTTAGGCTATCGGGGTACGGGGGGCCCGGACCCACTCGGAAGGCGTAGGCTATAGCACACGAAAAAATAGGAATCAGGCAGAATTCTAGTTTCTTGGCTTTAAAACGCAAAATAACGAGGAACGATCATGGCCGGCGGAAACTATGATTCCTTAGATCGTATTTGATGGCCTAAAAATTTTTTAGCCAATCCGAGTCCAGGGGCCCAGGCCCACTCGGAAGGCGTGGGCTATAGCACACGAAAGAATGGGAATCAGGCGAAATTATAGTTTTTTTGCCGTAAAACGCAAAAGAAAAGGAACGGTCATGGCGGGGTGGTGACTATGGTTCCTCAATTCGAATTCGATGCCCTGGAAAATTTTTAGGCAATCCGGGTCCGGAAGGCCTGGGACTACTCGGAAGGTGTGGGCTATAGCACATGAAAAAATCGGAATCATGCGGAATTCTAGTTTCTTGACCGTAAAACGCAAACAAACGAGGAATAGTCATGACGGGGTGGTGACTATGGTTCCGTATATAGTATTTGATGGCCCGAAATCTTTTTAGGCGATCCAGGTCTAGAGGGGCCGGGCCCACTCACAAGGCATGGGCTACAGCACATGAAAATATGGGATCGGGCGAAATTCTAGTTTTTTGGCCGTAAAACGCAAAAAAATGAGGAACGATCATGGAGGGGAGGCGACTAAGATTCCTTAGGTTGTATTTGATGGCCCGGAAACTTATTAGGTGATCGGGGTCCAGGTGGCCCGGAACCACTCGGAAGGCTTTAGCACACGAAAATATGGGAATCGGCCGAAATTCTAGTTTTTTGGCCGTAAAACGCAAAAACATAAGGAACAGTGATGGAGAGGCGGTGACAATGGTTCCTTAGGTCATATTTGATGGCCTAGAAAAATTTTAGGCTATCTGGGTCCAGGCGGCCTAGGCCCACTCGGAAGGCGTGGGCTATAGCACACGAAAAAATGGGAATCGGGAAGAATTCTAATTTCTTGGCCGTAAAACGCAAAACAAACGAGGAACAGTCATGGCGGGGAGCTGACTATGGTTCCTAAGGTCGTGTATGATGGCCCGGAATAATTTTAGGCAATCCGAGTCCAGAGGGCCCGGGCCCACTCGGAAGGCTTGGGCTATAGCACATGAAAATATGGGAATCAAGCAAAATTCTAGTTTTTTTACCGTAAAATATAAAAAAGAGGAACGGTCATGGAGGGGCGGCGACTATGGTTCCTTAGGTCGTATTTGATGGCCGGAAAAAATTTTAAGCGATCGGGGTTCGGGGGCCCGGATCCACTCGGAAGGCGTGGGCTATAGCACACGAAAAAATGGAAATCAGGTAGAATTCTAGTTTCTTGGCTGTAAAACGCAAAAAAATGAGGAATGGTCATGGCGGGGCAGTGACTATGGCTCCTTAGGTCGTATTTGATGGCTCGGAAAAATTTTAGGCGATCAGGGTTCGGGGGGCCCGAGACCACTGAAAACACGTAGGCTATAGCACATGAAAAAATGGGAATCATGCGGAATGCTAGTTTCTTGGCCGTAAAACGCAAACAAACGAGGAACGGTCATGGATGGGGGGTGACTATGGTTCCTTAGATAGTATTTGATGGCCCGAAAATTTTTTAGGCGATCCAGGTCTGGGGGGCCCGAGCCCGCTCGAAAGGCGTGGGCTATAGCACATGAAAATATGGGATCGGGCGAAATTCTAGTTTTTTGGCCGTACAACGCAAAAAAATGAGGAACGATCAGGGAGGGGCGGCGACTAAGATTCCTTAGGTTGTATTTGATGGCCCGAAACTTTTTAGGTGATCCAGGTCCGGGTGGCCCGGACCCCCTCGGAAGGCGTTAGCACACGAAAATATGGGAATCGGGTGAAATTCTAGGTTTTTGGCCGTAAAATGCAAAAACACGAGGAACGGTCATGGCAAGGCAGTGACTATGGTTCCTTATATAGTATTTGATTGCCCAAAATATTTTTAGGCGATCCAGGTCTGGGGGGGTCGGGCCCACTAGCAAGGCGTGGGCTATAGCACATGAAAATATGGGATCGGGCGAAATTCTAGTTTTTTAGCCGTAAAACGCAAAAACACGAGGAACGATCATGGAGGGGCGGCGACTAAGATTCCATAGGTTGTATTTGATGGCCCGAAAACTTTTTATGTGATCGGGGGCCGGGTGGCCTGGAACCACTCGGAAGGCGTTAGCACACGAAAATACGGGAATCGGCCGAAATTCTAGTTTTTTTGCCGTAAAACGCAAAAACACAAGGAACGGTGATGGTGAGGTGGTGGCAATGGTTCCTTAGGTCGTATTTGATGGCCTAGAAAAATTTTAGGCTATCTAGGTCCGGGCGGCCTAGGCCCACTCGGAAGGCGTGGGCTATAGCACATGAAGAAATGGGAATCGGGAGGAATGCTAGTTTCTTGGCCGTAAAACGCAAAACGAACGAGGAACGGTCATGGCTCGAAAAAAATTTAGGCGATCGAGGTTCGGGGGGACCGAGACGACTCAAAACACGTAGGCTATAGCACACGAAAAAATGGGAATCATGCGGAATGCTAGTTTCTTGGCCGTAAAACGCAAACAAACGAGGAACGGTCATGGAGGGGCGGTGACTATGGTTCCTTAGATAGTATTTGATGGCTCGAAAATTTTTAGGCGATCCTTAGGTTGTATTTGATGGCCCTCAAACTTTTTAGGCGATGGGGGTATGGGGGCCCGGACCCACTCGGAAGGCGTGGGCTATAGCACACGAAAATATAGGAATCGGGCGGAATTCTAATTTTTTGGCCGTAAAATGCAAAAAAATTAGGAAAGGAGGCGGTGACAATGGTTCTTGGGCCCACTCAAAAGGCGTGGAATATTGCACACGAAAATATGGGAATCGGGCAAAATTCTAGTTTCTTGGCCTTAAACGCAAAAAGAATGAGGAACGGTCATGGCGTGGCGGTGACTATAGTTCCTTAGGTCGTATTAGATGGCCCAGAAAACATTTAGGCGATCCGGGTCCAGGGGGACCTGGCCCACTCGGAAGGCGTGGGCTATCGTACATGAAAATTTGGGAATCGGGCAAAATTCTAGTTTTTTGACCGTAAAATACAAAAAGAGGAACGGTCATGGAGGGGCGGCAACTATGGTTCCTTAGGTCGTATTTGATGGCCCGGAAAAATTTTAGGCGATCGGGGTTTGGGGGCCCGGGACCACTCGGAAGGCGTGGGATAGCACATGAAAAAATGGGAATCATGTAGAATTCTAGTTTCCTGGCTGTAAAACGCAAAAAAAATGAGAAACGGTCATGGCAGGGCGGTGACTATGGTTCCTTAAGTAGTATTTGATGGTCCAGAAAATTTTTAGGCGATCCGGGTCTGAGCCCGGGCCCACTCGTAAGGCATGGGCTATGGCACGTGAAAATATGGGAATCCGGCAGAATACTAGTTTTTTGGCCGTAAAACGCAAAAAAAATGAGGAACAGTCATGGTGAGGCGGTCACTATTGTTCCTTAGGTCCTATTCGATGGCCTAGAAAAACTTTAAGCTATCCGGGTCCGGGCGGCCCGGGCCCACTCGGAAGGCGTAGGCTATAACACACGAAAATATAGAAATCGGGCGGAATTCTAGTTGTTTGGCCGTAAAACGCAAAAAAGGGATTGCCCTAAAAAAATTTAGGCTATCCGGGTCCGGGCGGCCCGGGCCCACTTGAAAGGCGTGGGCTATAGCACACGAAAATATAGGAATCGTGCGGAATTCTAGTTTCTTTGTTGTAAAATGCAAAACAATGAGGAACAGTCATGGCGAGGAGGTGACTATGGTTCCTTAGGTCATATTTGATGGCCCAGATAAATTTTAGGCGATCGGGATTCGGGGGGCCCGGGACCACTCGAAAGGCGTGGGCTATACACAAAAATATGTGAATCATGCGGAATTTTAGTTTCTTGGCCGTAAAACACAAAACAACGAGGAACGGTCATGGCAGGGTGGTGATCCTTAGGTCGTATTTGATGCCCCAGAAAAATTTTAGGCTATCCGGGTTCGGGGGGCCGAGCCCACTCGGAAGGCGTGGGTTATAGCATACAAAAATATGGGAATCGGGTGGAATTCTAGTTTTTTTGCCGTAAAACGCAAACAAATGAGGAACGGTCATGACGGGGCAGTGATTATTGATCCTTAGGTCATATTTGATGGCTCAGAAAAATTTTAGGTGATCAGGGTCCGGGCACTCGGAAGGCGTGGGCTATAGCACACGAAAAAATGGGAATCGGGCAGAATTCTAGTTGTTTGGCCGTAAAACGTAAAACAAATGAGGAACGGTCATGGAGGGGCGGTGACTATGGTTCCTTAGGTTGTATTTGAAGGCCCATAAAAACTTTATCCGATCCGGGTCCAAGGGGCCCGATCCCCCTCGGAAGACGTGGGCTATAGCGCACGAAAAAATGAGAATCGGGCAAAATTATAGTTTTTGGCCGTAAAACGCAAAACAACGAGGAACGTTCATGGCGGGGTGGTGACTATAGTTCCTTAGGTCGTACTAGAAGGCCCAGAAAACATTTAACCGATCCGGGTCTGGGGGGACCTGGCCCACTCGGAAGGCGTGGGCTATCGTACATGAAAATTTGGGAATTGGGCGAAATTCTAGTTTTTTGACCGTAAATTATATAAAAAAAAGGAACGGTCATGGAGGGGCGGCGAATATGGTTCCTTAGGTCATATTTGATGGCCCGGAAATATTTTAGGCGATCGGGGTTCGGGGGGCCCGGGACCACTCGGAAGGCGTGGGCTATAGCACATAAAAAATGGGAATCATGCAGAATTCTAGTTTCCTGGCTGTAAAAGGCAAAAAATGAGAAACGGTCATGGCAAGGCGGTGACTATGGTTCATTAAGTCGTATTTGATAGTTCGAAATTTTTTTAGGCGATCCGGGTCCGGGCCCGGGCCCACTCGCAAGGCGTGGGCTATAGCACATGAAAATATGGGAATCCGGCGGAATTCTAGTTTTTTGGCTGTCAAACGCAAAAAAATGAGGAACAGTCATGGTGAGGCGGTCACTATGGTTCCTTAGGTCCTATTCGATGGCCCAGAAAAACTTTAAGCTATCCGGGTCCGGGCGGCCCGGGCCCATTCGGAATGCGTAGGCTATAGCACACGAAAATATGGAAATCGGGCAGAATTCTAGTTTTTCAGCCATAAAATGCCAAAAAAGGATTGCTGTGAAAAATTTTAGGCTATCCGGGTCCGGGCGGCCCGGGCCCATTCGGAAGGCGTGGGTTATAGCACACGAAAATATAGGAATCGTGCGAAATTCTAGTTTCTTTGTTGTAAAACGCAAAACAATGAGGAATGGTCATGGCGAGGCGGTGACTATGGTTCCTTTGGTCATATTTGATGGCTCGGAAAATTTTTAGGCGATCGGGATTCGAGGGGTCCGGGACCACTCGGAAGGCGTGGGCTATAACACACAAAAATATGGGAATCATGCGAAATTCTAGTTTCTTGGCCGTAAAACACAAAACAACGAGGAACGGTCATGGAAGGGCGGTGACTATTAATCCTTAGGTCGTATTTGATGGCCCAGAAAAATTTTAGGCGATCCGGGTTTGGGGGGCCAGGCCCACTCAGAAGGCATGGGTTATAGCATACAAAAATATGGGAATCGGGTGGAATTCTTGTTTTTTCCCGTAAAATTCAAAAAAGTTTAACGGTCATGGAGGGGCGGCGACTATGGTTCCTTAGATTATATTTGATGGCTCGAAAAAATTTTAGGCGATCAGGGTCCGGGCACTCGGAAGGCGTGGGATATAGCACACGAAAAAATAGGAATCGGGCGGAATTTTAGTTTTTTGGCCGTAAAACGCGAACAAACGAGGAACGGTCATGGCGGGACAGTGACTATGGTTCCAAAGGTCGTATTTGATGGCCCGGAAATATGTTTTGCAATCCGGGTCCGGAGGGCTTGGGACCACTCAGAAGGCGTGGCATAGCACACGAAAAGTGGGAATCACGCAAAATTCTTGTATCTTGGCTGTAAAATGCAAAAAATGAGGAACTGTAATAGAGGGGCGGTGACTATGGTTCCTTAGATCGTATTTGATGGCCCTAAAATTTTTTAGGCGATCCAGGTCCGAGGGGCCCGGGCCCACTCGCAATGCGTGGGCTATAGCACACGAAAATATGAGAATCGGGCGAAATTCTAGTTTTTTGGCCGTAAAACGTAAAACAACGAGGAACTGTCATGGCAGGGCGGTGACTATTAATCCTTAGGTCATATTAGATGGCTCGAAAACTTTTAGGCGATCTGGGTCCGGGGGACCAGGCCCACTTGGAAGGCGTGGGCTATAGAGCACGAAAATATGGGAATCGGGCGTAATTCTTATTTTTTGGCCGTAAAATGCAAAAAAGAGGAACAATCATGGAGGGGCGGCGATTAAGATTCCTTAGGTTATATTTGATGGCCCGCAAAATTTTTAGGCGATGGGGGTATGGGGGCCCGGACCCACCCGGAAGGCGTGGGCTATAGCACACGAAAATATGGGAATCGGGCGGAATTCTAGTTTTTTGGCCGTAAAACGCAAAAACAAATGAGGAACGGTCATGGCGATGCAGAGACAATGGTTCCTTAGGTCGTATTTGATGGCCCAGAAAAAGTTTAGGCTATTTGGGTCCGGGTGGCCTCGGCCCACTCGGAACGCGTGGGCTATAGCACACGAAAAATGGGAATCGTAAAACGCTAAAAAATGAGGAACGGTCATGGCGGGGTGGTGACCATGGTTCCTTAGGTCATATTTGATGGCCCAAAAATTTTTTAGGCGATGCGGGTCCAAGGGGGCGGGCCCACTCGGAAGGCGTGGGCTGTAGCTCACGAAAATTTGGGAATTGGGCAAAATTCTAGTTTTTTGACCGTAAAATATAAAAAAGTGGAACGGTCATGGAGGGGCGGCGACTATGGTTCCTTAGGTCGTATTTGATGGCCAGGAAAAGTTTTAAGCGATCGGGGATCGGGGGCCCGGAACCACTCAGAAGGCGTGGGCTATAGCACACGAAAAAATGGAAATCAAGCAGAATTCTAGTTTCTTGGCTGTAAAATGCAAAAAAATGAGAAACGGTCATGGCAGGGCGGTGACTATGGTTCCGTAGGTCTTATTGGATGGCCCTGAAAAATTTTAGGCTATCCGGGTCCCGGCGGCCCGGGCCCTCTCGGAAGGAGTGGGCTATAGCACACGAAAATATGGGAATCGTGCAGAATTCTAGTTTTTGGCCGTAAAACGTAAAACAACGTGGAACGGTCATGGTGAGGTGGTGACTATGGCTACTTAGGTCATGTTTGATGGCTCGAAAAACTTTTAGGCGATCGGGATTCGGGGGGCCCGAGACCACTCAAAACACGTAGGCTATAGCACACGAAAAAATGGGAATCATGCGGAATTCTAGTTTCTTGGCCGTAAAATGCAAACAAACGAGAAACGGTCATGGCGGGGCGGTAACTATGGTTCCTTAGATAGTATTTGATGGCCCGAAAAACTTTTAGGTGATCCAGGTCTGGGGGGCCCGAGCCCACTCGCAAGGCGTGGGCTATAGCACATGAAAATATGGGATCGAGCAAAATTCTAGTTTTTTGGCCGTAAAACGTAAAACAATGAGGAACGATCATGGAGGGGCGGCGATTAAGATTCCTTAGGTTGTATTTAATGGCCCAAAAACTTTTTAGGTGATCGGGGTCCGGGCCACTCATAAGGCGTTAGCACACGAAAATATGGGAATCGGGCAAAATTCTAGTTTTTTGGCCGTAAAACGCAAAAACATGAGGAACGGTCATGGCGAGGCGGTGACAATGGTTCCTTAGGTCGTATTTGATAGCCCAGAAAAATTTTAGGCTATCTGGGTCCCGGCGGCCTAGGCGCACTCGGAAGGCGTGGGCTTTAGCACACGAAAAAATGGGAATCGGGAGGAATTCTAGTTTCTTGGCCGTAAAACGCAAAACAAACGAGGAACTTTCATGACGGGGAGATGACTATGGTTCCTTAGGTCTTATATGATGGCCCGAAAATTTTTTAGGCGATCCGGGTCCAGGGAGCCCGGGCCCACTCGGAAGGCGTGGGCTATAACACATAAAAATATGGGAATCGGGCGAAATTCTTATTTTTTGACCGTAAAATACAAGAAAGTGGAACGGCCATGGAGAGGCGGGGACTATGGTTCCTTAGGTCATATTTAATGGCTAGGAAATATTTTAGGCGATCGGGGTTCGGGGGGCCCGGGACCACTTGGAAGGCGTGGGCTAATGCACACGAAAAAATGAAAATCATGCAGAATTCTAGTTTCTTGGCCGTAAAATGCAAAACAACGAGGAACGGTCATAGCGGGGCGGTGACTATGGTTCCGTAGGTCGTAATTGAGGTCCCTGAAAAATTTTAGGCTATCCGGGTCAGGGCGGTCCGGACCCTCTCAGAAGGCGTGGGCTATAGCACACGAAAATATGGGAATCGTGCGGAATTCTAGTTTCTTGTCCGTTAAATGCAAAACAACGAGGAACGGTCATGGAGAGGTGGTGAATATGGCTCCTTAGGTCGTATTTGATGGCTCGAAAAAATTTTAGGCAATCGGGGTCAGGGGAGCCCGGACCCACTTGGAAAGCGTGGGCTATAGCAAACGAAAATATGGGAATCGGGTGGAATTCTAGTTTGTTTGGCCGTAAAACACAAAAAAACGAGGAACGGTCATGGCGGGGCGGTGATTATGGTTCCCTAAATCGTATTTGATGGTTTGAAAAAAATTTAGGCGATCCAGGTCCGGGGGCCCCCGGCCCACTCGCAAGGCGTGGGCTATAGCACACGAAAATATGGGAATCGGGCAAAATTCTAATTTTTTAGCCGTAAAACGCAAAACAACGAGGAACGGTCATGGCGGAGTGGTGACTATTGATCCTTAGGTTGTATTAGATGGCCCGAAAAATGTTTAGGCGATCCGGGTCCGGGGGGACCTGGCCCACTCGGAAGGCGTGGGCTATAGCACACGAAAATATGGGAATCGGGCGTAATTCTTTTTTTTTTGGCCGTAAAATGCAAAAATGAGGAACGATCATGGAGGGGCGGCGACTAAGATTCCTTAGGTTGTATTTGATGGCCCCCAAACTGTATAGGCGATGGGGGGTTTGGGGTCCCGGACCCACTCAAAAGGCGTGGGTTATAGCACACGAAAATATAGGAATCAGGCGGAATTCTAGTTTTTTGGCCGTAAAATGAAAAACAATTAGGAACGGTCATGGTGAGGCGGTGACAATGGTTCTTGGGCTTACTCGGAAGGCATGGGATATTGCACACGAAAAAATGGGAATCAGGAAGAATTCTAGTTTCTTGGCCGTAAAACGCAAAAAGAACGAGGAATGGTCATGGCGGGGTGGTGACTATGGTTCCTTAGGTCGTATTAGATGGCCCAGAAAACTTTTAGGCGAATCGGGCCCGGGGGGACCAGGCTCACTCGGAAGGCGTGGGCTATCGTACATGAAAATTTGGGAATCGGGCGAAATTCTAGTTTTTTGATCGTAAAATACAAAAAAGAGGAACGGTCATGGAGGGGCGGCGACTATGGTTCCTTAGGTCATATTTGATGGCCCTGAAAAATTTTAGGCGATCGGGGTTTGGGGGGCCCGGGACCACTCGGAAGGCGTGGGCTATAGTACATGAAAAAATGGGAATCATGTAGAATTCTAGTTTCCTGGCTGTTAAATGCAAAAAAAAATGAGAAACAGTCATGGAAGGGCGGTGACTATGGTTCCTTGGGTCGTATTTGATGGTCCGATAGGTGATCCGGGCCCGGGCCCACTCGCAAGACGTCGGCTATAGCATGCGAAAATATGGGAATCCGGCAAAATTCTAGTTTTTTGGCCGTAAAACGCAAAAAAACGAGGAATAGTCATGGTGAGGCAGTCACTATGGTTCCTTAGGTCCTATTCGATGGCCTAGAAAAACTTTAAGCTATCCGGGTCCGGCGGCTCGGGCCCACTCGGAAGGCGTAGGCTATAGCACACGAAAATATAAAAATCGGGAAGAATTCTAGTTTTTCGGCCGTAAAACGCAAAAAAAGGGATTGCCCAGAAAAATTTTAGGCTATCCGGGTCCGGGCGGCCCAGGCCCACTCGGAAGGCGTGGGCTATAGCACACGAAAATATAGGAATGAGTACGGAATTCTAGTTTCTTTGTTGTAAAACGCAAAACAACGAGGAACGGTCATGGCGAGGCGGTGACTATGGCTCCTTAGATCATATTTGATGGCCCGGAAAATTTTAGGCGATCGGGATTCGGGGGTCCCGGGACTACTCGGAAGGCGTAGGCTATAATATACAAAAATATGGGAATCACGCAGAATTCTAGTTTCTTGGCCGTAAAACATAAAACAATGAGGAACGGTCATGGCAGGGCGGTGACTATTGATTCTTAGGTCGTATTTGATGGCCCAGAAAAATTTTAGGCAATCCGGGTTCGGGGGGCCGGGCCCACTCGGAAGGAGTGGGTTATAGCATACAAAAATATGGGAATCGGGCGGAATTCTTGTTTTTTGCCCGTAAAATGCAAAAAAGCGGAACGATAATGGAGTGGTGGCGACTATGGTTCCTTAGATCGTATTTGATGGCTCGAAAAAATTTTAGGCGATCAGGGTCCTGGCACTCGGAAGGCGTGTGCTATAGCACACGAAAAAATGGGAATCGGGCGGAAATCTAGTTTTTTGGCCCTAAAACGCAAAAAAATGAGGAACGGTCATGGCGGGGTGGTGACTATGGTTCCTTAGGTTGTATTTGAAAGCCCAGAAAAACATTATCCGATCCGGGTCCAAGGGGCCCGATCCCACTCGGAAGACGTGGGCTATAGCGCACGAAAAAATGAGAATCGGGCGAAATTATAGTTTTTTGGCCGTAAAACGCCAAACAACGAGGAACGGTCATGGTGGGGTGGTGACTATAGTTCCTTAGGTCGTATTAGAAGGCCCAGAAAATATTTAGGCGATCCGGGTCTGGGGGGACCTGGCCCACTCGGAAGGTGTGGGCTATCGTACATGAAAATTTGGGAATTGGGCGAAATTCTAGTTTTTTGACCGTAAATTATAAAAAAAAGGAACGGTCATGGAGGGGCAGCGAATATGGTTCCTTAGGTCATATTTGATGGCCCGGAAATATTTTAGGCGATCGGGGTTTGGGGGGCCCGGGACCACTCGGAAGGCGTGGGCTATAGCACATAAAAAAATGGGAATCATGCAGAATTCTAGTTTTCTGGCTGTAAAACGCAAACAAATGAGAAACGGTCATGGCAAGGCGGTGACTATGGTTCATTAAGTCGTATTTGATGGTTCAAAATTTTTTTAGGCGATCCGGGTCCGGGCCCAGGCCCACTCGCAAGGCGGGGGCTATAGCACACGAAAATATGGGAATCCGTCGGAATTCTAGTTTTTTGGCTGTCAAACGCAAAAAGAAATGAGGAACAGTCATGGTGAGGCGGTCACTATGGTTCCTTAGGTCTTATTCGATGGCCCAGAAAAACTTTAAGCTATCCGGGTCCGGGCGGCCCGGGCCCACTCGGAATGCGTAGGCTATAGCACACGAAAATATGGAAATCGGGCAGAATTCTAGTTTTTCGGCCATAAAATGCAAAAAAAAAGGATTGCTGTGAAACATTTTAGGCTATCCGGGTCCGGGCGGCCCGGGCCCATTCGGAAGGCGTGGGTTATAGCACACGAAAATATAGGAATCGTGCGGAATTCTAGTTTCTTTGTTGTAAAACGCAAAACAACGAGGAATGGTCATGGCGAGGAGGTGACTATGGTTCCTTAGGTCATATTTGATGGCCCGGAAAATTTTTAGGCAATCGGGATTCGAGGGGTCCGAGACCACTCGGAAGGCGTGGGCTATAACACACAAAAATATGGGAATCATCCGAAATTCTAGTTTCTTGGCCTTAAAACACAAAACAACGAGGAACGGTCAGGGCAGGGCGGTGACTATTGATCCTTAGGTCGTATTTGAAGGCCCAAAAATTTTTTAGGCGATCCGGGTTCGGGGGGCCAGGCCCACTCAGAAGGCATGGGTTATAGCATACAAAAATATGGGAATCGGGCGGAATTCTTGTTTTTTTCCCGTAAAATGCAAAAAAGTTTAACGGTCATGGAGGGGCGGCGACTATGGTTCCTTAGATTATATTTGATGGCTAGAAAAAATTTTAGGCGATCAGGGTCCGGGCACTCGAAAGGCGTGGGATATAGCACACGGAAAAATGGGAATCGGGCGAAATTTTAGTTTTTTGGCCGTAAAACGCGAACAAACGAGGAACGGTCATGGCGGGGCAGTGACTATGATTCCTAAGGTCGTATTTGATGGCCCGGAAATATTTTTGGCAATCCTGGTTCGGAGGGCTCGGGACCACTCAGAAGGCGTGGCATAGCACACGAAAAGTGGGAATCATGCAAAATTCTGGTATCTTGGCTGTAAAACGCAAAAAACGAGGAACTATAATGGAGGGGCGGTGACTATGGTTCCTTAGATCGTATTTGATGGCCCTAAAAATTTTTAGGCGATCCAGGTCCGAGGGGCCCGGGCCCACTCGCAATGCGTGGGCTATAGCACACGAAAATATGAGAATCGGGCGAAATTCTAGTTTTTTGGCCGTAAAACGTAAAACAACGAGGAACTGTCATGGCGGGGCGGTGACTATTAATACTTAGGTCATATTAGATGGCCCGGAAAACTTTTAGGCGATCTGGGTCCGGGGGACCAGGCCCACTTGGAAGGCGTGGGCTATAGAGCACGAAAATATGGGAATCGGGCGTAATTCTTATTTTTTGGCCGTAAAATGCAAAAAAGAGGAACAATCATGGAGGGGCGGCGATTAAGATTCCTTAGGTTATATTTGATGGCCCGCAAAATTTTTAGGCGATAGGGGTATGGGGGCCCGGACCCACCCGGAAGGCGTGGGCTATAGCACACGAAAATATGGGAATCGGGCGGAATTCTAGTTTTTTGGCCGTAAAATGCAAAAACAAATGAGGAACGGTCATGGTGATGCAGCGACAATGGTTCCTTAGGTCGTATTTGATGGCCCAAAAAACGTTTAGGCTATTTGGGTCCGGGTGGCCTCGGCCCACTCGGAACGCGTGGGCTATAGCACACGAAAAATGGGAATCGTAAAACGCTAAAAAATGAGGAACGGTCATGGAGGGGTGGTGACCATGGTTCCTTAGGTCATATTTGATGGCCCAAAATTTTTTTAGGCGATGCGGGTCCAAGGGGGCGGGCCCACTCGGAAGGCGTGGGCTGTAGCTCACGAAAATTTGGGAATTGGGCAAAATTCTAGTTTTTTGACCGTAAAATATAAAAAAGTGGAACGGTCATGGAGGGGCGGCGACTATGGTTCCTTAGGTCGTATTTGATGGCCAGGAAAAGTTTTAAGCGATGGGGGATCGGGGGCCCGGAACCACTCAGAAGGCGTGGGCTATAGCACACGAAAAAATGGAAATCAAGCAGAATTCTAGTTTCTTGGCTGTAAAATACAAAAAAATGAGAAACGGTCATGGCAGGGCGGTGACTATGGTTCCGTAGGTCTTATTGGATGGCCCTGAAAAATTTTAGGCTATCCGGGTCCCGGCGGCCCGGCCCTCTCGGAAGGAGTGGGCTATAGCACACGAAAATATAGGAATCGTGCAGAATTCTAGTTTTTGGCCGTAAAACGTAAAACAACGTGGAACGGTCATGGTGAGGCGGTGACTATGGCTACTTAGGTCGTGTTTGATGGCTCGGAAAACTTTTAGGCGATCGGGGTTCGGGGGGCCCGAGACCACTCAAAACACGTAGGCTATAGCACACGAAAAAATGGGAATCATGCGGAATTCTAGTTTCTTGGCCGTAAAACGCAAACAAACGAGAAACGGTCATGGCGGGGCGGTAACTATGGTTCCTTAGATAGTATTTGATGGCCCGAAAAACTTTTAGGTGATCCAGGTCTGGGGGGCCCGAGCCCACTCGCAAGGCGTGGGCTATAGCACATGAAAATATGGGATCGAGCAAAATTCTAGTTTTTTGGCCGTAAAACGTAAAACAATGAGGAACGATCATGGAGGGGCGGCGATTAAGATTCCTTAGGTTGTATTTGATGGCCGGAAACTTTTTAGGTGATCGGGGTCCGGGCCACTCATAAGGCGTTAGCACACGAAAATATGGGAATCGGGCAAAATTCTAGTTTTTTGGCCGTAAAACGCAAAAACATGAGGAACGGTAATGGCGAGGCGGTGACAATGGTTCCTTAGGTCATATTTGATGGCCCAGAAAAATTTTAGGCTATCTGGGTCCCGGCGGCCTAGGCCCACTCGGAAGGCGTGGGCTTTAGCACACGAAAAAATGGGAATCGAGAGGAATTCTAGTTTCTTGGCCGTAAAACGCAAAACAAACGAGGAACTTTCATGACGGGGAGCTGACTATGGTTCCTTAGGTCTTATATGATGGCCCGAAAATTTTTTAGGCGATCCGGGTCCAGGGAGCCCGGGCCCACTCGGAAGGCGTGGTCTATAACACATAAAAATATGGGAATCGGGCGAAATTCTTGTTTTTTGACCGTAAAATACAAGAAAGAGGAACGGCCATGGAGGGGCGGGGACTATGGTTCCTTAGGTCATATTTAATGGCTAGGAAAATTTTTAGGCGATCGGGGTTCGGGGGCCCCGGCACCACTTGGAAGGCGTGGGCTAATGCACACGAAAAAATGAAAATCATGCAGAATTCTAGTTTCTTGGCCGTAAAATGCAAAACAACGAGGAACGGTCATGGCGGGGCGGTGACTATGGTTCCGTAGGTCGTAATTGAGGTCCCTGAAAAATTTTATGCTATCCGGGTCAGGGCGGCCCGGACCCTCTCGGAAGGCGTGGGCTATAGCACACGAAAATATGGGAATCGTGCGGAATTCTAGTTTCTTGGCCATTAAATGCCAAACAACGAGGAACGGTCATGGAGAGGTGGTGACTATGGCTCCTTAGGTCTTACTTGATGGCTCGGAAAAATTTTAGGCAATCGGAGTCAGGGGAGCCCGGACCCACTTGGAAAGCGTGGGCTATAGCAAACGAAAATATGGGAATAGGGTGGAATTCTAGTTTGTTTGGCCGTAAAACACAAAAAAATGAGGAACGGTCATGGCGGGGCGGTGACTATGGTTCCTTAAATCGTATTTGATGGTTCGAAAAAAATTTAGGCGATCCAGGTCCGGGGGCCCTGGCCCACTCGCAAGGCATGGGCTATAGCACACGAAAATATGGGAATCGGGCAAAATTCTAGTTTTTTGGCCGTAAAACGCAAAACAACGAGGAACGGTCATGGCGGAGTGGTGACTATTGATCCTTAGGTTGTATTAGATGGCCCAGAAAATGTTTAGGCGATCCGGGTCCGGGGGGACCTAGCCCACTCGGAAGGCGTGGGCTATAGCACACGAAAATATGGGAATCGGGCGTAATTCTTGTTTTTGGTCATAAAATGCAAAAACGAGGAACGATCATGGAGGGGCGGCGACTAAGATTCCTTAGGTTGTATTTGATGGCCCCCAAACTGTATAGGCGATGGGGGGTTTGGGGTCCCGGACCCACTCAAAAGGCGTGGGTTATAGCACACGAAAATATAGGAATCAGGCGGAATTCTAGTTTTTTGGCCGTAAAATAAAAAATAATTAGGAATGGTCATGGTGAGGCGGTGACAATGGTTCTTGGGCTTACTTGGAAGGCATGGGATATTGCACACGAAAAAATGGGAATCAGGCAGAATTCTAGTTTCTTGGCCGTAAAACGCAAAAAGAACGAGGAATGGTCATAGCGGGGCGGTGACTATGGTTCCTTAGGTCGTATTAGATGGCCCAGAAATATTTTAGGCGAACCGGGCCCGGGGGGACCAGGCTCACTCGGAAGGCGTGGGCTATCGTACATGAAAATTTGGGAATCGGGCGAAATTCTAGTTTTTTGATCGTAAAATACAAAAAAGAGGAACGGTCATGGAGGGGCGGCGACTATGGTTCCTTAGGTCGTATTTGATGGCCCTGAAAAATTTTAGGCGATCAGGGTTTGGGGGGCCCGGGACCACTCCGAAGGCGTGGGCTATAGTACATGAAAAAATGGGAATCATGTAAAATTCTAGTTTCCTGGCTGTTAAATGCAAAAAAAATGAGAAACGGTCATGGAAGGGCGGTGACTATGGTTCCTTGGGTCGTATTTGATGGTCCGAAAATTTTTTAGGTGATCCGGGCCCGGGCCCACTCGCAAGACGTCAGCTATAGCATGCGAAAATATGGGAATCGGGCGAAATTCTAGTTTTTTGGCCATAAAACGCAAAAAAAAATGAGGAATAGTCATGGTGAGGCAGTCACTATGGTTCCTTAGGTCGTATTCGATGGCCTAGAAAAACTTTAAGCTATCCGGGTCCGGCGGCTCGGGCCCACTCGGAAGGCGTAGGCTATAGCACACGAAAATATGGAAATCGGGCAGAATTCTAGTTTTTCGGCCGTAAAACGCAAAAAAAGGGATTGCCCAGAAAAATTTTAGGCTATCCGGGTCCGGGCGGCCCAGGCCCACTCAGAAGGCGTGGGCTATAGCACACGTAAATATAGGAATGAGTGAGAAATTCGAGTTTCTTTGTTGTAAAACGCAAAACAACGAGGAACGGTCATGGCGAGGCGGTGACTATGGCTCCTTAGATCATATTTGATGGCCCGGAAAATTTTAGGCGATCGGGATTCGGGGGTCCCGGGACTACTCGGAAGGCGTAGGCTATAATATACAAAAATATGGGAATCACGCAGAATTCTAGTTTCTTGGCCGTAAAACATAAAACAATGAGGAACGGTCATGGCAGGGCGGTGACTATTGATTCTTAGGTCGTATTTGATGGCCCAGAAAAATTTTAGGCAATCCGGGTTCGGGGGCCGGGCCCACTCGGAAGGCGTGGGTTATAGCATACAAAAATATGGGAATCGGGCGGAATTCTTATTTTTTGCCCGTAAAATGCAAAAAAGCGGAACGATAATGGAGTGGTGGCGACTATGGTTCCTTAGATCGTATTTGATGGCTCGAAAAAAGTTTAGGCGATCAGGGTCCTGGCACTCGGAAGGCGTGGGCTATAGCACATGAAAAAATGGGAATCGGGCGGAAATCTAGTTTTTTGGCCCTAAAACGCAAAAAAATGAGGAAC
Organism: Nicotiana tabacum; assembly: GCF_000715075.1. Taxonomy (NCBI): domain Eukaryota; kingdom Viridiplantae; phylum Streptophyta; class Magnoliopsida; order Solanales; family Solanaceae; genus Nicotiana; species Nicotiana tabacum. The sequence goes on along the minus strand of NC_134098.1, from coordinate 73,868,832 downwards.
GGTCATGGCGGGGTGGTGACTATGGTTCCTTAGGTCGTATTTGACGGCCCGGGAAAAAACTTTAGCCGATCCGGGTCCAGGGGGCCCGAGCCTACTCGGAAGGCGTGGGCTATAGCGCACGAAAAAATGAGAATCGGGCGAAATTATAGTTTTTTGGCCGTAAAATGCAAAAAATCGAACGGTCATGGCGGGACAGTGACTATGGTTCCTTAGGTCGTATTTGATGGCCTGAAAAAATATTAGGCAATCCGAGTCTGGAGGGTTTAGGACCACTCACAAGGCGTGGGCTATAGCACACGAAAAAATAGGAATCATGCGGAATTCTTGTATCTTGGCTGTAAAACGCAAAAAAATGAGGAACTATAATGGAGGGGCGGTACACTATGGTTCCTTAGATCGTATTTGAAAATATGGGAATCGGGAATAATTATTGTTTTTTTGGCCGTAAAATGCTAAAAAGAGGAACGATCATGGAGGGGCGGCGACTAAGATTCCTTAGATTGTACTTGATGGCCCGCAAACTTTTTAGGGATTGGGGGTATGGGGGCCCGAACCCACTCGGAAGGCATGGGCTATAGCACACGAAAATATGGGAATCGGGCGGAATTCTAGTTTTTTAGCAGTAAAACGCAAAAACAAATGAGGAACGGTCATGGCGAGGCAGTGACAATGGTTCCTTAGGTCGTATTTGATGGCCCAGAAAAATTTTAGGCTATTTGGGTCCGGGCGGCCTGGGCCCACTCGGAAAGCATGGGCTATAACACACGAAAATATGGGAATCGTAAAACGCAAAAACAATGAGGAACGGACATGGCGGGGTGGTGACCATGGTTCCTTAGGTCGTATTTGATGGCCCTAAATTTTTTTAGGCGATGCGCGTCCAAGGGGCCGGGCCCACTTGGAAGGCGTGGGCTGTAGCTCACGAAAATATGGGAATTGGGCGAAATTCTTGATTTTTGATAGAAAAATACAAAAAAGTGGAACGGTCATGGAGGGGCACCGACTATGATTCCTTAGGTCGTATTTGATCGCCTAGAAAAATTTTAGGCGATCGGGGTTCGGGGGGCCCGGGACCACTCGGAAGGCGTGGGCTATAGCACATGAACAAATGGGGATCATGCAGAATTCTAGTTTCCTGGCTGTAAAACTCAAAAAAATGAGAAACGATCATGGCAGGGCGGTGACTATGGTTCTTTATGTCGTATTTCATGGTCCGGTAAACTTTTAGGCGATCCGGGTCCGAGCCCGGGCCCACTCGCAAGGCATGGGCTATAGCACATGAAAATATGGGAATCCGGCGGAATTTTAGTTTTTTGGCCGTAAAACGCAAAAAAAATGAGAAAAAGTCATGGTGAGGCGGTCACTATTGTTCCTTAGGTCCTATTCGATGGCCTAGAAAAACTTTAAGCTATCCAGGTCCGGGCGGCCCTGGCCCACTCGGAAGGCGCGTGCTATAGCACACGAAAATATGGAAATTGGGCGAAATTATAGTTTTTCGGCCGTAAAATGCAAAAAAAGGGATTTCCCTAAAAAATTTTAGGCTATCCGGGTCTGGGCGGCATGGGCCCACTCGGAAGGCGTGGGCTATAGCACAGAAAATATAGGAATCGTGCGGAATTCTAGTTTCTTGGCTGTAAAACGTAAAACAATGAGGAACAGTCATGGCGAGGCTGTGACTATGGTTCCTTAGGTCATATTTGATGGCCCGGAAAACTTTTAGGCGATCGGGATTCGGGGTAAACAACGAGGAACGGTCATGGCAAGGCGGTGACTATTGATCCTTAGGTCGTATTTGATGGCCCGAAAATTTGTTAGGCGATCCGGGTTCGGAGGGCCGGGACCACTCGGAAGGCGTGGGTTATAGCACACAAAAATATGGGAATCGGGCGAAATTCTTATTTTTTTGCCCGTAAAATGCAAAAAAGTGGAACGGTCATAGAGGGGCGGCGACTATGGTTCCTTAGATCGTATTTGATGGCTCGGAAAAATTTTAGGCGATCAGGGTCCGGGGGGCCTGGACCCACTCGGAATGCGTGGGCTATAGCACACGAAAAAATGGGAATCGGGCGGAATTCTAGTTTTTTGGCCATAAAACGCAAAAAAATGAGGAACGGTCATGGTGGGGTGGTGACTATGGTTCCTTAGGTTATATTTGAGGGCCCGAAAAAACTTTAGCCGATCTGGGTCCAGGGGACGTGAACCCACTCGGAAGGCATGGGCTATAGCACTCGAAAAAATGAGAATCGGGCGAAATAATAGTCTTTTGGCTGTAAAACGCAACAAAACGGGGAACGGTCATGGCAGGGTAGTGACTATGGTTCCTTAGTTCGTATTTGATAGCCCGAAAATTTTTTAGCCAATCCGGGTCCGCAGGGCTCGGGACCACTCGGAATGTGTGGGCTATAGCACACGAAAAAATGGGATCATGCGGAATTCTAGTTTTTTTGCCGTAAAACGCAAAACAATGAGGAACGGTTATGGTGGGGCGGTGACTATTGATCCTTAGGTCATATTAGATGGCTTGGAAAACTTTTAGGCGATCCAGTTTCGGGGGGACTGGGCCCACTCGGAAGGCGTGGGCTATAGCACACGAAAATATGAGAATCGGGCATAATTCTTGTTTTTTGGCCGTAAAATGCAAAAAAGAGGAACGATCATGGAGGGGCGGCGACTAAGATTCCTTAGTTATTATTTGATGGCCCGCAAACTTTTTAGGGATTGGGGGTATGGGGGCCCGAACCCACTCGGAAGGCATGGGCTATAGCACACGAAAATATGGGAATCGGGCGGAATTCTAGTTTTTTGCCGTAAAACGAAAAAGAGATGAGGAACGGTCATGGCGAGGCAGTGACAATTGTTCCTTAGGTCGTATTTGATGGCCCAAAAGTTTTTTAGGCTATTTGGGTCTGGGCGGCCTGGGCCCACTCTGAAAGCGTGGGCTATAGCACACGAAACAATGGGAATCCTAAAACGCAAAAAAACAAGGAATGGTCATGGAGGGGTGGTGACCATGGTTCCTTACGTCGTATTGCATGGCCCAAATATTTTTTAGGCGATGCGGGACCAAGGGGTCGAACCCACTCGGAAGGCATGGGCTGTAGCTCACGAAAATATGGGAATCGGGCAAAATTCTAGTTTTTTGACAGAAATAATACAAAAAAAGAGGAATGGTCATGGAGGGGTGCTGACTATGGTTCCTTAGGTCGTATTTGATAGCCCAGAAAAATTTGAGGCGATTGGGGGTTCGGGGGGGCCCGGGACCACTCGGAAGGCGTGGGCTATAGCACACGAAAAAATGTGGATCATGCGGAATTCTAGTTTATTGGCCGTAAAACGCAAATAAATGAGGAACGGTCATGGCGGGGTGGTGACTATGGTTCCTTAGGTCGTATTTTATTGCTCGGAAAAAATTTAGGCTATCCGGGTCCGGGGGCCCAGGCCCACTCGCAAGGCCTGGGCTATAGTACACAAAAATATGGGAATCGGCTGAAATTCTAGTTTTTTGACCGTAAAATACAAAAAATAGGAATGATCATGGAGGGGCGGTGACTATGGTTCCTTAGGTCATATTTGATGGCCCGAAATATTTTTAGGCGATCGGGGTTCGGGGGGCCCGGGACCACTCGGAAGGCGTGGGCTATAGCACACGAAAAGATGGGAACATGCAGAATTCTAGTTTCCTAGCTGTAAAACATAAAACAATGAGGAACGGTCATGGTAGGGCGGTGACTATGGTTCCTTAGGTCGTATTTGATGGCTGAGACAAATTTTTGGCGATCCGGGTCGGACCCACTCGCAAGGCGTGGGCTATAGCACACGAAAATATGGGAACGCAAAAAAATGAGGAACAATCATTGTGAGGCGGTGACTATGGTTCCTTAGGTCATATTCGATGGCCTAGAAAACTTTTAAGCTATATTTTCGGCGATCCGATGATGGGGGGCCCGGGCCCACTCAGAAGGCGTGGGCTATAGCACACGAAAATATGGGAATCAGGCGGAATTCTAGTTGTTCGGCCGTTAAACACAAAAAATAGGGAAAGGTCATGGCGGGGCAGTGACTATGGTTCCGTAGATCATTTTTGATGGCCCTGAAAAATTTTAGGCTATCTGGGTCCGGGCGGCCCGGGCCCACTCGGAAGGCGTGGGCTATAGCACACAAAAATATGGACATCCGGCGGAATGCTAGTTTTTTGGCCATAAAATGCAAAAAAACAAGGAACAGTCATGGTGAGGCGGTCACTATTGTTCCTTAGGTCCTATTCGATGGCCTAGAGAAACTTTAAGCTATCCGGGTCCGGGCGGCCCGGGCCCACTCGGAAGGCGTGGGCTATAGCACACAAAAATATGGGAATCAGATGAAATTTTAGTTTTTCCGCCATAAAAAGCAAAAAAAGGGATTGTCCTAAAAAAATTTTGGCTATCCGGGTCGGGGCGGCCCGGGCCCACTCGGAAAGCGTGGGCTATAGCACACGATAATAGGCGATCATGGAGGGGCGCCGACTATGGTTCCTTAGGTTGTATTTGATGGCCCGGAAAAATTTGAGGCGATCGGGGGTTCGGGGGGGCCGGGACCACTGGGAAGGCGTGGGCTATAACACACAAAAATATGGGAATCATGCGGAATTCTAGTTTCTTGGCCGTAAAACACAAAACAACGAGGAACAGTCATGGCAGGGCAGTGACTATTGATCCTTAGGTCGTATTTGATGGCCCGAAAAAATTTTAGGCGATCCGGGTCCTGGGGGCCTGGGCCCACTCGCAAGGCGTGTGCTATAGCGCACGAAAATATGGGAATCAGGCGGAATTCTAGTTTTTTCGCCGTAAAACGCAAAACAATGAGGAACGGTCATGGCGGGGCAGTGATTATTGATCCTTAGGTCATATTTGATGGCTCGGAAAAATTTTAGGCGATCCGGGTCCGGGGGTCAGGTCCCACTCGGAAGGCGACACAAAAATATGGGAATTGGGCGGAATTCTTATTTTTTGCCCGTAAAATGCAAAAAAGAGGAACGATCATGGAGGGGCGGCGACTATGGTTCCTTAGGTCGTATTTCATTGCTCGGAAAAATTTTAGGCGATCGTGGTCCGGGGAGCCCGAACCCACTCGGAAGGCGTGGGCTATAGTACACGAAAAAATGGGAGTCGGGCGAAAATCTAGTTTCTTGGCCATAAAACGCAAAACAATGAGGAACGGTCATGGCTGGGTGGTGACTATGGTTCCTTAGGTCATATTTGATTGCTTGAAATATTTTTAGCCTATCCGGGTCTAGGGGGCCCGAGTCCACTCGGAAGACATGGGCTATAGCACACGAAAAAATAGGAATCGGGCGAAATTATAGTTTTTTAGCCGTAAAACACAAAACAATGATAAACAGTCATGGAAGGGCAGTGACTATGGTTCCTTAGGTCGTATTTGATGGCCCGGAAATTTTTTTTAGGCTATCCGGGTCCGGAGAGCCCAGGACCACTCGGAAGGCATGGGCTATGCACACGAAAAAATGGGAATCATGCGGAATTCTAGTTTCTTGGCCGTAAAACGCAAAAAAACGAGGAACGGTCATGGAGGGGCAGCGACTATGGTTCCTTAGATTTTATTTGATGGCCCGGAAAAATTTTAGGCCATCGGGGTCCGGGAGGCCCGGACCCACTCGGAAGGCGTGTGCTATAGACAACGAAAATATGGGAATCGTGCGAAAATCTAGTTTCTTAGCCGTAAAACGCAAAACAACGAGGAACGGTCATGGAAGGGCGGCGACTATGGTTCCTTAGGTCGTATTTGATGGCCCGAAAATTTTTTAGGAGATCGGGGTTCGGGGGGTCTGGGACCACTCGGAAGGTATGGGCTATAGCACATGAAAAAATGAGAATCATGCAGAATTCTAGTTTCTTGGCTATAAAACCCAAATAAATGACGAACAATCATGGTGGGGCGGTGACTATGCTTCCTTAGGTCATATTTGATGGCCCGAAAAATTTTTAGGCGATCCAGGTCCGAGGCCCCTGGCCCACTCACAAGGCGTGGGCTATAGCACACGAAAATATAGGAATCGGGCGGAATTTTAGTTTTTTGGCCGGAAAACACAAAAAAACGAGGAACAGTCATAGTGAGGTGGTGACTGGGGTTCCTTAGGTCGTATTTGATGGCCTAGAAAAATTTTACGCTATCCGGGTCCGGCGGTCTAGGCCCACTCGGAAGGCCCCTATAGCACACGAAAATATAGGAATCGGACGAAATTTTAGTCTTTTGGCCGTAAAACACAAAAAAATGGGGAAAGATCATGGCGAGGTGTTGACTATGGTTCCGTAGGTCGTATTTGATGGTCCTGAAAATTTTTAGCCTATCCGGGTCCAGGCGGCCCGGGGCCACTCGAAAGGCGTGGGCTATAGCACACGAAAATATGGGAATCGTGCGGAAATCTTGTTTCTTGGCCGTAAAACGCAAAACAACGAGGAATGGTCATGGCGAGGCGGTGACTATAGTTCCTTAGGTCGTATTTTATGGCCTGAAAAGATTTTAGGAGATCGGGGTTCAGGGGCCCGGGACCACTCAGAAGACGTGGGCTATAGCACACGAAAATATGGGAATAATGCGAAATTCTAGTTTCTTGGCCGTAAAACATAAAACAACGAGGAACGGTCATGGCAAGGCGGTGACTATGGTTCCTTAGGTCGTATTTGATGGCCCAAAAAAATTTGAGGCGATCCAGGTCCGGGGGCCCGGGCCCACTCGCAAGGCATGTGATATAGCGCACGAAATAATGGGAATCAGACGGAATTCTAGTTTTTTTAGCCGTAAAACTCAAAAAAAGAGGAACGGTCATGGCGAGGCGGTGACTGTTGATCCTTAGGTCGTATTTGATGGCCCAAAAAACTTTTAGACGATTCGGGTCCAGGGGGCCGGGCCCACTCGGAAGGCGTGGGCTATAGCACATGAAAATATGGGAATCGGGCAAAATTCTAGTTTTTTGACCGTAAAATACAAAAGGTCATGGAGGGGAGGCGACTATGGTTCCTTAGGTCATATTTGATAGCCCTGAAAAATTTTAGGCAATCGTGGTTCAGGGTGCGCGGGACCACTCGGAAGTCGTGGGCTATAGCACGCGGAAAAATGGGAATCATGTAGAATTCTAGTTTCTTTGCTGTAAAATGCAAAAAAATGTGGAACAGTCATGGAGGGGCGGTGACTATGGTTCCTTAGATCGTATTTGACCCAAAAAAATATAGGCGATCCGAGTCCGGGGGCCTGGGCCCACTCGCAAGGCGTGGGCTATAGCACGCGAAAATATGGGAATCGGGGAGAATTCTAATTTTTTGGTCGTAAAACGCAAAAAAACGAGGAACAGTCATGGTGAGGCGGTGACTATGGTTCCTTAGGACGTATTTGATGGCCTAGAAAATTTTTAAGCTATCCGGGTCCGGGCGGCCCGGGCCCACTCGGAAGGTGTGGGCTATGCACACAAAAATATGAGAATCGGGTAAAATTTAAGTTTTTCGGTCGTAAAACGCAAAAAAGAAGAAAGGTCATGGCGGGGCGAGGAGTATGGCTCCATAGGTCATATTTGATGGCCCTGAAAAATTTTAGGCTATCCAGGTCCGGGCGGCCCGGGCCCACTCGGAAGGCGTCGGCTGTAGCACACGAAAATATGGGAATCGTGCGGAATTCTAGTTTTTTGGCCGAAAAATGCAAAACAACGAGAAACGGTCATGGCGAGGCGGTGAATATGGTTCCTTAGGTCGAATTTGCTGGCCCGAAAATTTTTTTAGGTGATCGGGGTTCAGGGGGCCCGGGACCACTCGAAAGGCGTGGGCTATTGCACACAAAAATATGGGAATCATGCGGAATTCAAGTTTCTTGGCCGTAAAACGAAAACAAATGAGGTATGGTCATGGCAGGGCAGTGACTATGGTTCATTAAGTCGTATTTGATGGCCTGAAAATATTTTAGGCGATCTGGGTCCGAGGGACCCGTGCCCACTGGCAAGGCGTGGGCAATAGCACACGAAAATATGGGAATCGGGTGGAATTCTAGTTTTTTGGCCATAAAACGCAAAACAAATGAGGAACGGTCATGGCGGGGTGGTGACTATTGATCCTTAGGTCGTATTTGATGGCTCGTAAAAATTTTAAGCGATCGGGGTCCGGGGATCCCGGATCCACTCTGAAGGCGTGGGCTATAGAACAAGAAAAAATGGGAATCGGCCGAAATTCTAGTTTCTTGGCCGTAAAACACAATAGCACGAGGAACGGTCATGGCAGAGCGGTGACTATGGTTCATTAGGTTGTATTTGATGGCCCGAAAATTTTTTGCCGATCCGGGTCCAGGGGGCCCGAGCCCACTCGGAAGGCATGGGCTATAGCACATGAAAAAATAGGAATCATGCGAAATTCTAGTTTCTTGGCCGTCAAACACAAAAAATAACGAGGAACGGTCATGGCGTGGCGGTGCCTATGGTTCCTTAGATCGTATTTGATGGCCCGAAAAATTTTAAGGCGATCCGTGTCCGGAGGCCTGAGCCCACTCGCAAGGCATGGGCTATAGCACACGAAAATATGGGAATCAAGCGTAATTCTTGTGTTTTGGATGTAAAATGCAAAAAAAGAGGAATAATCATGGAGGGGCGGCGACTATGGTTCCTTAGGTTGAATTTGATGGCCCGAAAATATTTTAGGCGATCGGGGTCTGTGGGGCCCGGACCCACTCGAAAGGCTTGGTCTATAGACAACAAAAATATGGGAATCGGGCGGAATTCTAGTTTTTTGGTGTAAAACGCAAAAAACAATAAGGAACGGTCATGGAGAGGCGTGACTATGGTTCCTTAGATCGTATTTGATGGCTCAAAAATTTTTTAGGCGATCCGGGTATTGGTGGCCTTGGCCCACTCGCAAGGCATGGCTATAGCACACGAAAATATGGGAATCAGGCGAAATTTTAGTTTTTTACCGTAAAATGCAAAACAACGAGGAACAGACATGGCGGGGCTATGACTATTGATCCTTAGGTCGTATTAGATGGCCCTAAAAACTTTTAGGCGATCCGGGTACGGGTGTCCTGGGCCCACTCACAAGCCATGGGCTATAGCACACAAAAATATGGGAATCGGGCAAAATTCTAGTTTTTTGGTCGTAAAACACAAAATAATGAGGAACGGTCAAGGAAGGGTGGTAACTATTGATCCTTAGGTCGTATTAAATGGCCCGAAAAACTTTTAGGCGATCCGGGTCCAAGGGGACCGGGCCCACTCGTAAGGCGTGGGCTATAGCGCTCGAAAATATGGGAATCGGGCGTAATTCTTGTGTTTTGGCCTTAAAAATAAAAAAAGAGGAACAGTCATGAAGGGGCGGCGACTATGGTTCCTTAGGTTGTATTTGATGGCCTGAAAATATTTTAGGGGATCGGGGTCCGGGGGGCCCGGACCCACTCGGAATGCGTGGGCTGTAGACAACGAAAATATGGGAATCGGGCGGAATTGTAGTATTTTGGCCGTAAAACGCAAAAAAAAAGGAGGAACGGTCATGGCGAGGCTGTGACTATGGTTCCTTAGGCCGTATTTGATGGCCCAGAAAAATTTTAGGCTATCCGGGTCAGGGCGGCCCGGGACCACTCGGAATGCGTATAGCATATGAAAATATGGAAATCGTGCGGAATTCTAGTTTCTTGGCAGTAAAATGCGAAACAACGAGGAACGGTCATGGAGGGGTGGTGATTATTGATTCTTAGGTCGTATTAGATGGCCCCGAAAACTTTTAGGCGATCCGGGTCCGGGGGGCCGGACCCACTCGGAAGGCGTGGGTTATAGAACACGAAAAAATGGGAATCGGGTGAAATTCTAGTTTCTTGGAAGTAAAATGCAGAAGCATAAGGAACGGTCATAGCGGGGCGGTGACTATGGTTCCTTAGGTCGTAATTGATGGCCCGGAAAAATTTTAGCCGATCCGGGTCCATGGGGCTCGGGCACACTCGGAAGGTGTGGGCCTAGCACACGAAAGTATGGGAATCGGGCGGAATTCGAGTTTCTTGGCCGTAAAATGCAAAACAATGAGGAACGGTCATGGCGGGGCGGTGACTATGGTTCCTTAGGTGGTATTTGATGGCCCGAAAATATTTTAGGCAATTCGGGTACGGGTGGCCTGGGCCCACTCGCAAGGCATGGGCTATAGCACACGAAAATATGCGAATCAGGCGAAATTATAGTTATTTTTCGTAAAATGCAAAACAACGAGGAACAATTTTGGCGGGGTGGTGCCTATGGTTCCTTAGATCGTATTTGATGGCTCGAAAAATTTTTGGCAATCCGGGTATTGGTGGCCTTGGCCCACTCGCAAGGCATGGGCTATAGCACACGAAAATATGGGAATCGGGGGAAATTCTAGTTTTTTTACCGTAAAATGCAAAACAATGAGGAACGGACATAGCGGGGAGGTGACTATTGATCCTTAGGTCATATTAGATGGCCCTGAAAACTTTTAGGCGATCCGGGTACGGGTGTCCTGGACCCACTCGCAAGGCATGGGCTATAGCACACGAAAATATGGGAATCGGACGTAATTCTTGTTTTCTGGCCGTAAAATAATAAAAAGGAGGAACAGTCATGGAGGGGCGGTGACTATGATTCCTTAGGTCGTATTCAATGGCCCGAAAAATCTTAGGCGATCTGGGTCCGGGAGGCCCGGGCCCACTCGGAAGGCGTATAGCATACGAAAATATGGGAATCGTGCGAAATTCTAGTTTTTCGGCCGTAAAACGCAAAAGCACGAGGAACGGTTATGGCGGGGCAATGACTATGGTTCCTTAGGTCGTATTTGATGGGCCGGATAATTTTTAGGCAATCCGAGTCTGGAGGCCCCGGGACCACTCGGAAGGCGTGGGCTATAGCACACGAAAAAATTTGGGGGGCTGGTGCCTAGGGTTCCTTAAATCATATTTGATGGCCCAAAATTTTTTTAGGCGATCCGGCTTTTGGGGGGCTGGGCCCACTCGCAAGGCATGGTTTATAGCACACGAAAATATGAGAATCGGACGAAATTCTATTTTTTGGTCGTAAAATGCAAAAAATGAGGAACGGTCATGACGGGGTGGTGACTATGTTCCTTAGGTCGTATTAGATGGCCTGGAAAACTTTTAGGCGATGCGGGTCCGGGGGGAAGGGGCCCACTCGGAAGGCGTGGGCTATAGCACACGAAAATATAGGAATCAGGCGTAATTCTTGTTTATTGGCCGTAAAATGCAAAAAAGAGGAACAGTCATGGAGGGGCGGTGACTATGGTTCTTTATGTCGTATTTGATGGCCCGAAAAATCTTTGGCGATCTGGGTCCGGGAGGCCCGGGCCCACTCGGAAGGCGTATAGCATACAAAAATATGGGAATCATGCGGAATTCTAGTTTCCCGGCCATAAAATACAAAAGCACGAGGAACGGTTATGGCGGGGCAGTGACTATGGTTCCTTAGGAAGTATTTGATGGCCCGGAAAAATTTTAGCCAATCCGAGTCTGGAGGCCCTGGGACCACTCGAAAGGCGTGGGCTATAGCACACGAAAAAATGGGAATCATGAGGAATTCTAGTTTCTTGGCCGTAAAATGCAAAAAAACGAGGAACGGTCATAGCAGGGGCGGTGCCTAGGGTTCCTTAGATCATATTTGATGGCCCAAAAAATTTTTAGGCGATCCGGGTCTTGGGGGCCTGGGCCCACTCGCAAGGCATGAGCTATAGCACACGAAAATATGGGAATCAGACGAAATTCTATTTTTTTGGCCGTAAAATGCAAAAAAAGAGGAACGGTTATGGCAGGGTGGTGACTATGGTTCCTTAGGTCGTATTTGATGGCCCGGGAAAAGTTTAGGCGATTTGGGTCCAGGGGCGGGACCCACTTGAAGGCGTAGGCTAGAGCACACAAAAATATGGGAATCGGGCGGAATTCTAAATTTTTGGCCGTAAAACATAGAAATACTAGGAATGGTCATGGCGAGGCGGTGACTATGGTTCCATAGGTCGTATTTGATGGCACAGAAAAATTTTAGGCGATCGGGGTTCGGGGGGCCTTGGACTACTCGGAAGGCGTGGGCTGTAGCATACGAAAATATGGTAATCGGTCAGAATTCAAGATTTTTGGCCGTAAAATGCAAAACAATAAGGAACATATGGCAGGGCGGCGACCCGTGCCCACTCGGAAGGCGTGGGCTATATCATACGAAAATATGAAAATCAGGCGGAATTCTAGTTGATTGGACGTAAAACGCAAAAAAACAAAAAGAGGAACGGTCATGGCGGGGTGGTGAATATGGTTCCTTAGGTGGTATTTGATGGTCCGGAAAATTTTTAGGCAATTCGAATATAAAGGGCCCGGAGCCACTCGGAAGGCATGGGCTAAAGCACACGAAAAAATGGGAATCATGCGGAATTCTAGTTTCTTGGCCATAAAACGCAAAACAATGAGGAAAGGTCATAGCGGGGCTGTGCCTACGGTTCCTTAGATCGTATTTGATGTCCCGAAAATTTTTTAGGCGATCCGGGTTTGGGGGCCTGGGCCCACTCGCAAGGCATGGGCTATAGCACACGATAATATGGGAATCGGGCAAAATTTTAATTTTTTGGGCGTAAAATGCAAATGAACGAGGAACAGTCATGGAAGGATGGGGACTATGGTTCCTTAGGTCGTATTAGATGGCCTAGAAAACTTTTAGGCGATGCGGGTTCGGGGGGAACGGGCCCACTCGGAAGGCGTGGGCTATAGCACACGAAAATATGGGAATCAGGCGTAATTCTTGTTTTTTGGCCGTAAAATGCAAAATAGAGGAACAGTCATGGAGGGGCGATGACTATGGTTCCTTAGGTCGTATTCGATGGCCCGGAAAATCTTAGGCGATCTGGGTCCGGGAGTCCCGGGCCCACTCGGAAGGCGTATAGCATACGAAAATATGAGAATCGTGCAGAATTCTAGTTTCTCGGCCGTAAAACGCAAAAGCACGAGGAACAGTTATGGCGGGGCAGTGACTATGGTTCCTTAGGTCGTATTTGATGGGCCGGATAATTTTTAGGCAATCCGAGTCTGGAGGCCCCGGGACCACTCGAAAGGCGTGGGCTATAGCACACGAAAAAATGGGAATCATGTGGAATTCTAGTTTCTTGGCCGTAAAATGCGAAAAAATAAGGAACGGTCATAGCGGGGCGGTGCCTAGGGTTCCTAAGATCATATTTGATGGCCCAAATTTTTTTTAGGCAATTCGGGTCTTGGGGGCCTAGGCCCACTCGCAAGGCATGGGCTATAGCACACAAAAATATGGGAATCGGACGAAATTCTATTTTTTTTGGCCGTAAAATGCAAAAAAAAAGAGGAACGGTCATGACGGGGTGGTGACTATGGTTCCTTAGGTCTAATTAGATGGCCCAAAAAACTTTTAGGCGATCCGGGTCCGGGGGGAACGAGTCCACTCGGAAGGCGTGGGCTATAGCATACGAAAATATGGGAATCAGGCGTAATTCTTGTTTTTTGGCCGTAAAATGCAAAAACGAGGAACAGTCATGGAGGGGCAGTGACGATGGTTCCTTAGGTCGTATTTGATGGCCCGAAAATCTTAGGCGATCTGGGTCTGGGAGGCCCGGGCCCGCTCGGAAGGCGTATAGCATACGAAAATGTGGGAATCGTGCGGAATTCTAGTTTCTCGGTCGTGAAACGCAAAAGCACGAGGAACAGTTATTGCGGGGCAGTGACTATGGTTCCTTAGGTCATATTTGATGGCCTGGAAATATTTTAGGCTATCCGAGTTTTGAGGTCCTGGGACCACTCGGAAGGCGTGGGCTATAGCACACGAAAAAATGGGAATCATGCGGAATTCTAGTTTCTTGGCCGTAAAACGCAAAAAAATGAGGAACGATCATAGCGGGGGCGGTGCCTAGGTTTCCTTAGATCATATTTGATGGCCCAAAAAAAATTTAGGCGATCCGAGTCTTGGGGGCCTGGGCCCACTCGCAAGGCATGGGCTATAGCACACGAAAATATGGGAATCGTACGAAATTCTATTTGTTTGGCCGTAAAATGCAAAAAAAGAGGAACGGTCATGGCGGGGTGGTGACTATGGTTCCTTAGGTTATATTTTATGGCCTGAAAATTTTTTAGGCGATCCGGGTCCGGGGGACTCGTGCTTACTCGGAAGGCGTGGGCTATAGGACACGAAAAAATGGGAATCGGGCGAAATTCTAGTTTTTTTGGCGTAAAATGCAAAAAAATGAGGAACGGTCATGGCATGGCGGTGAATATGGTTCCTTAGGCCGTATTTGATGGCCCGGAAAAAGTTTAGGCGATCTGGGTCCGGGGGGCGGGACCCACTCAAAGGCGTGGGCTAGAGCACACGAAAATATGGGAATCAGGCGTGATTGTTGTTTTTTGGTCGTAAAATGCAAAAAAGAGGAACTACCATGGAGGGGCGGCGACTATGGTTCCTTAGGTCATACTTGATGACTCGGGAACATTTTTGGCGATCGAGGTCCGGGGGGACCCGGACCCACTCGGAAGGCGTGGGCTATAGCATATGAAAATATGGGAATCAGGCGGAATTCTTGATATTTTGCCGTAAAACATAAAAAATGAGGAACGGTCATGGCGAGGCAGTGACTATGGTTCCTTAGGTCGTATTTGATGGCCCATAAAAATTTTAGGCTATCCGGGTCCTGACAGCCCGGGCCCACTCGGAAGGCGTGGGCTATAGCACATGAAAAAATGAGAATCAGGCGGAATTCTAGTTTCTTGGCCGTAAATCGCAAAATAACAAGGCGCGGTCATGGCGGGGAGGTTACTATGGTTCCTTAGGTCATATTTGATGGCCCGAAAAATTTTTAGGCGATCCGGGTCCAAGGGGCCCGGGCCCACTCAAAAGGCGTGGGCTATAGCACACGAAAATATGGACATTAGGTGCAATTCTAGTTTTTTGACCGTAAAATGCAATATAGAGGAATGGTCATAGAGTGGCAGCTACTATGGTTCCTTAGGTCGTATTTGATGGCCCGAAAAGATTTTAGGCGATCGGGGTGCCCGGGACCACTCGGAAGGAGTGGGCTATAGCACATGAAAAAAGGGAATCATGCGGAATTCTAGTTTCTTGGCTGTAAAATGCAAACAAATAAGGAACGGTCATAGAGGGGTGGTGACTATGGTTCCTTAGGTCCTATTTGATGGCCCGAAAAAGTTTTAGGTGATCTGGGTTCGCGGGGCCCGGGCCCACTCGCAAGGCGTAGGAAATAGCACACGAAAATATGGGAATCGAGCAGAATTTTAGTTTTTTGGCCATAAAACGCAAAAAGACGAGGAACGATCATTGCGGGGTGGTGACTATGGTTTCTTAGGTCATATTTGATGGCCCGGAAAAATTATAAGAGATCCGGCTTTGGGGGCCCGGGCCCACTCGGAAGGCGTGGGCTATAGCATATGAAAATATGGGAATCGTGCGGAATTCTACTTTCTTGGCCGTAAAACGCAAAACAACGAGGAACGATCATGGCAGGGAGGTGTCTATGTCTCCTTTGATCGTAATTGATGGCTCAAAAAATATTTAGGCGATCTGGGTCCGGGGGCCCCGGGCCCACTTGCAAGGCATGGGCTATAGCACACGAAAATATGGGAATCGGGCGAAATTCTAGTTTTTTGGCCGTAAAACGCAAAAAAAGGAGGAACGGTCATGGCGAGGTGGTGACTATGGTTCCTTAGGCCGTATTTGATGGCCCAGAGAAATTTTAGGCTATCCGGGTCCTGGCGGCCCGGGCCCACTCGGAAGACGTCCACACGAAAAATGGGAATCGGGCGGAATTCTAGTTTATTGGCCGTAAAACGCAAAACAACGAGGAACGGTCATGGCGGGGTGGTGACTATGGTTCCTTAGGTCGTATTTGATGGCCCAAAAAATTTTAGGCGATCCGGGTCCAGAGGGCCCGGGACCACTCGGAAGTCGTGGGGTATAGCACACAAAAAATGGGAATCATGTGGAATTCTAGTTTCTTGGCCGTTAAACGCAAATAAATAAGGAACGGTCATAGCGGGGTGGTGACTATGGTTCCTTAGGTCCTATTTGATGGACCGAAAAAGTTTTAGGCGATCTGGGTTCGCGGGTCCCGGGCCCACACGTAAGGCGTAGGGAATAGCACACGAAAATATGGGAATCGAGCAGAATTCTAGTTTTTTGGCCATAAAACGCAAAAAGACGAGGAACGATCATTGTGGGGTGGTGACTATGGTTTCTTAGGTCATATTTGATGGCCCGAAAAAATTATAAGAGATCCGGCTTTGGGGGCCCGGGCCCACTCGGAAGGCGTGGGCTATAGCATATGAAAATATGGGAATCGTGCGGAATTCTAGTTTCTTGGCCGTAAAACGAAAAACAACGAGGAACGGTCATGGCAGGGAGGTGACTATGGCTCCTTTGATCGTAATTGATGGCTCAAAAAATATTTAGGCGATCTGGGTCTGGGGGCCGGCCCCGGGCCCACTCGCAAGGCATGGGCTATAGCACACGAAAATATGGGAATCGGGCGAAATTCTAGTTTTTTGGCCGTAAAACGCAAAAAAAAAGAGGAAAGGTCATGGCGAGGTGGTGACTATGGTTCCTTAGGCCGTATTTGATGGCCTAGAGAAATTTTAGGCTATCCGGGTCCTGGCGGCCCGGGCCCACTCGGAAGACGTCCACACGAAAAATGGGAATCGAGCGGAATTCTAGTTTATTGGCCGTAAAACGCAAAACAACGAGGAACGGTCATGGCGGGGTGGTGACTATGGTTCCTTAGGTCATATTTGATGGCCCGAAAAATTTTAGGCGATCCGGGTCCAGAGGGCCCGAGACCACTCGGAAGTCGTGGGGTATAGCACACAAAAAATGGGAATCATGCGGAATTCTAGTTTCTTGGCCGTTAAACGCAAACAAATAAGGAACGGTCATAGCGGGGTGGTGACTATGGTTCCTTAGGTCCTATTTGATGGCCCGAAAAAGTTTTAGGTGATCTGGGTTCGCGGGGCCCGGGCCCACTCGCAAGGCGTAGGCATTAGCACACGAAAATATGGGAATCGAGCAGAATTCTAGTTTTTTGGCCATAAAACGCAAAAAGACGAGGAACGATCATTGTGGGGTGGTGACTATGGTTTCTTAGGTCATATTTGATGGCCCGGAAAAATTATAAGAGATCCGGCTTTGGGGGCCCGGGCCCACTCGGAAGGCGTGGGCTATAGCATATGAAAATATGGGAATCGTGCGAAATTCTAGTTTCTTGGCCGTAAAACGCAAAAACCCGAGGAACGGTCATGGCAGGGAGGTGACTATGGCTCCTTTGATCGTAATTGATGGCTCAAAAAATATTTAGGCGATCTGGGTCCGTGGGCCCCGGGCCCACTCGCAAGGCATGGGCTATAGCACACGAAAATATGGGAATCGGGCGAAATTCTAGTTTTTTGGCCGTAAAACGCAAAAAAAGGAGGAAAGGTCATGGCGAGGTGGTGACTATGGTTCCTTAGGCCGTATTTGATGGCCTAGAGAAATTTTAGGCTATCCGGGTCCTGGCGGCCCGGGCCCACTCGGAAGACGTCCACACGAAAAATGGGAATCGGGCGGAATTCTAGTTTATTGGCCGTAAAATGCAAAACAATGAGGAACGGTCATGGCGGGGTGGTGACTATGGTTCCTTAGGTAGTATTTGATGGCCCGAAAAATTTTAGGCGATCCGGGTCCAGAGGGCCCGGGACCACTCGGAAGGCGTGGGGTATAGCACACAAAAAATGGGAATCATGCGGAATTCTAGTTTCTTGGCCGTTAAACGCAAAACAAATGAGGAACGGTCATGGCGGGGCGGTAACTATGGTTCCTTAGGTCGTAGTAGATGGGCCAAAAATTTTTTAGGCAATCCAGGTCCGCCTCGCCCGGGCCCACTCGCAAGGCGTGGGCAATAGCACACGAAAATATGGGAATCAAGCAAAATTCTAGTTTTTTGGCCGTAAAACACAAAAAATGAGGAACGGTCATTGCGGGGCGGTGACTATGGTTCCTTAGGTCGTATTTGATGGCCCAGAAAAATTATAGGCGATCCAGGTCCGGGGGGCCCGGGCCCACTCGGGAGGCGTGGGCTATAGCATACGAAAATATGGGAATCAGGCAAAATTCTAGTTTTTTGACAGTAAAATGCAAAAAAGAGGAACGGTCATGGAAGGGAGGCGACTATGGTTCCTTAGGTCGTATTTGATGGCCCGAAAAACTATTAGACTATCGGGGTTCGGGGGGCCCGGGACTACTCGGAAGGCGTGGACTATAACATACGAAAATATGGGAATCGTCCAAAATTCTAGTTTTTTGGCCGTAAAATGCAAAACAACGAGGAACGGTCATGTCAGGGCGGTGACTATCATTACTTAGATTGTATTTGATGGCCCAAAAAATTTTTAGGCGATCCGGGTCCGGGGGCCTGGGCCCACTCCCAAGGCGTGGGCTAATAAGGGAATCGGGCGAAATTCTAGTATTTTGGCAGCAAAACGCAAAAAGAAAACGAGGAACGGTCATGGCGGTCCGGTGAGTATTGATCCTTAGGACGTATTAGATGGCCCTAAAAACTTTTAGACGATACGGGTCCGGGGGGACCATGCCCACTCGGAAGGCGTGGGCTAACACACGAAAATATGGGAATCGGACGTAATTGTTATTTTTTGGCCGTAAAATGCAAAAAAGAGGAACGGTCATGGAGGGGCGGCGATTATAGTTCCTTAGGTCGTATTTGATGACCCGGGAAACATTTTAGGCGATCGAGGTCTGGGGGGCCCGGGCCCACTCGGAAGACGTGGGCTATAGCACACAAAAATTTGGGAATCAGGCGGAATTCTAGTTTTTTGGCCGTAAAACGCAAAAATGAGGAACGGTCATGGCGAAGTGGTGACTATGGTTCCTTAGGTCATATTTGATGGCCCAGAAAAATTTTAGGCTATCCGGGTCCTGGCGGCCCGGGCCCTCTCGGACGGCGAGAGCTATAGCACACGAAAAAATGGAAATAAGGAGGAATTCTAGTTTTTTTTTTGTATAATGCAAAACAACGAGGAACGGTCATGGAGGGGTGGTGACTACTGTTCCATAGGTTGTATTTGATGGCCCAGAAAAAGTTTAGGCGATCCGAGTCCAGGGGGCCCTGGCCCACTCCGAAGGCGTGGGCTATAGCACACGAAAATATGGGAATCGGGGAAAATTCTAGTTTTTTGACCGTAAAAGGCAAAAAAGAGGAACGTTCATGGAGGGGCGGCGACTATGGTTCCTTAGGTCGTATTTGATGGCCCAGAAATTTTTTAGGCGATCGGGGTTCGGGGGGCTTGGGACCACTCGGAAGGCGTGGGCTATTGCACATGAAAAAATGGGAATCATGCAAAACTCTAGTTTCTTGGCCGAAAAACGCAAAAAAAATGAGGAACGGTCATGGCATGGCAGTGACTATGGTTCCTTATATCGCATTTAATAGCCCAAAAAAAATTTAGGCAATCCGAGTCCGGGGGGCCCGGGCCCACTCGCAAGGCGTGGGCAAAAGCAGACAAAAATATGGGAATCGGGCAGAATTATAGTTTATTGGCCATAAAACACAAAAGAACGAGGAACGGTCATTGCGAGGCAGTGACTATGGTTCCTTAGGTCATATTTGATGGCTTGGAAAAATTATAGGCGATCCGGGTCCCGGGGCCTGGGCCCACTCGGAAGGCGTGTGCTATAACATAAGAAAATATGGGAATCGTGCGGAATTCTAGTTTCTTGGCCGTAAAACGCAAAACAGGAAGAACGGTCATAAAAGGGCGGTGACTATGGTTCCTTAGGTCGTATTTGATGGTCCGGAAAAATTTTACGCTATAGCACACGAAAATATGGGAATCGGGCGGAATTCCAGTTTCCTGGCCGTAAAACGCAAACAAATGAGGAACGGTCATGGAGGGGCAGTGACTATGGTTTCTTAGGTCGTATTTGATGCCATGAAAATATTTTAGGTGATCGGGGTCCGGGGGCCCGGGCCCACTCGGAAGGCATGGGCTATAGCATATGTAAATATGGTAATTAGGCGGAATTCTATTGTTTTGGTCGTAAAACGCCAAAAAATGAGGAACGGTCATGGAAGGGCGGTGACTATGGTTCCTTAGGTTGTATTTGATGGCCCGAAAAAATTTTAGGCGATCAGGGTCCGGGAGACCCGTGCCCACTCAGAAGACGTGAGCTATAACATATGAAAATATGGAAATCGGGCGGAATTCTAGTTATTTGGACGTAAAATGCAAAAAACATGAGGAATGGTTATGGCGAGGTGGTGAATATGGTTCCTTAGGACGTATTTGATGGCCCGGAAAAATTTTAGGCGATCGGGGTCCGGGGGGCCCGGACCCACTCGGAAGGCGTGGGTTATAGCACAGGAAAAAATGGGAATCGGGCGGAATTCTAGTTTCTTGGTTGTGAAACGCAAAAAAAACGAGGAACGGTCATGGAGGGGTGGTGACTATGGTTCCTTAGGTCGTATTAGATGGCCCAGAAAACTTTTAGGCGATCCGGGTCCGGGGGGACGTTGCCCACTCGGAAGGCTTGGGCTATAGCACATGAAAATTTGGGAATCGGGCGAAATTCTAGTTTTTTGACCGTAAAATACAAAAAAGAGGAACGGTCATGGAGGGGCGGCGACTATGGTTCCTTAGGTTGTATTTGATAGCCCGAAAAAATTTTAGGCGATCGGGGTTTTGGAGGGCCTGGGGCCACTCGGAAGGCGTGGGCTATAGCATATGAAAAAATGGGAATCATGCAGAATTCTAGTTTCCTGGCTGTAAAACACAAATAAATGAGAAACAGTCATGGTAGGGAGGTAACAATAGTTCCTTAGGTCGTATTTGATGATCCGGAAAAGTTTTAGGCGATTCGGGTCCGGGCCCACTCGCAAGGCGTGGACTATACCACGCGAAAATATGAGAATCCGGCGGAATTCTAGTTTTTTTGCAGTAAAACGCAAAAAAATGAGGAACAGTCATGGTGAGGCGATCAATATTGTTCCTTAGGTCCTATTCGATAGCCTAGAAAAACTTTAAGCTATCCGGGTCCGGGCGGCCCGGGCCCACTCGGAAGGCGTGAGCTATAGCACACGAAAATATGGGAATTGGCCGGAATTCTAGTTTTTTGACCGTAAAACGCAAAAAAAGGAATTGCCCTGAAAGTTTTTAGGCTATCCGGGTCCGGGCGGCCCCGGCCGACTCGGAAGGCGTGGGCTATAGCACACGAAAATATAGGAATCATGCGGAATTCTAGTTTCTTGGCTGTAAAACGCAAAACAACGAGGAACGGTCATAGCGAGGCGGTGACTATGGTTTCTTAGGTCATATGTGATGGCCCAGAAATATTTTAGGTGATCGGGATTCGGGGGGCCCGGGACCACTCGGAAGGCGTGGGCTATAACACACAAAAATATGGGAATCATGCGGAATTCTAGTTTCTTGGCCGTAAAACACAAAACAACGAGGAACGGTCATGGTAGGGCGATGACTATTGATCCTTAGGTCGTATTTGATGGCCCGGAAAAATTTTAGGCGATCCGGGTTCAGGGGGCCGGGCCCACCCGGAAGGCGTGGGTTATGCACAGAAAAATATGGGAATCGGGCGGAATTCTTGTTTTTTGCCCGTAAAATGCAAAAAAGTGGAACATACATGGAGGGGCGGCGACTATGGTTCCTTAGATCGTATTTGATGGCACGGAAAAATTTTAGGCGATCAGGGTCCGGGGGGCCCAGACCCACTCGGAAGGCATGGGCTATAGCACACGAAAAAATGGGAATCGGGTGGAATTCTAGTTTTTTAGCCGTAAAATGCAAAAAATGAGTAACGCTCATGGCGGGGTGGTGACTATGGTTCCTTAGGTCGTATTTGATGGCCCGAAAAAATTTTAGGCTATCCGGGTCCGAGCGGCCCGGACCCACTTGGATGGCGTGGGCTATAGC
Source organism: Nicotiana tabacum (assembly GCF_000715075.1). Lineage (NCBI taxonomy): Eukaryota > Viridiplantae > Streptophyta > Magnoliopsida > Solanales > Solanaceae > Nicotiana > Nicotiana tabacum. The sequence continues at coordinate 73,846,872 of NC_134098.1, read as the reverse complement.
ACACGAAAATATGGTAATCGTGCGAAATTCAAGTTTCTTGGCCGTAAAACGCTGCCCGGACCCACTTGTATGGTGTGGGCTATAGCACACGAAAATATGGTAATCGTGCAAAATTAAAGTTTCTTGGCCGTAAAAATTAAAACAACGAGGAGCAGTCATGGCGAGGTGGTGACTATGGTTCCTTAGGTCGTATTTGATAGCCCGAAAAATTTTTAGGCGATCGGGGTTCGGGGGGCCCGAAACCACTCGGAAGGCGTGGGCTATAGCATGCGAAAATATGGGAATCATGCGAAATTCTAGATTTTTGGCTGCGACTATTGTTCCTTAGGTCGTATATGATGGCTCAGAAAAATTTTAGGCGATCGGGGTACGGGTGCCCGGACTCACTCGGAAGGCATGGGATAGCACACGAAAAAATGGGAATCGGGCGGAATTCTAGTTTTTTGGCCGTAAAACGCAAAACAACGAGGAACGGTCATGGTCGGCGGTAACTATGGTTCCTTAGATCGTATTGGATGGCCTAGAAAATTTTTAGCCAATCCGTGTCCAGGGGTCCCAGGCCCACTCGGAAGGCGTGGGCTATAGCACACGAAAGAATGGGAATCGGGCAAAATTATTGTTTTTTTGCCGTAAAACGCAAAAAAAACAAGGAACGGTTATGGAAGGGTGGTGACTCTGGTTCCTCAGGTCATATTCGATGCCCTGGAAAAATTTTAAGCAATCCGAGTTCGGAAGTCCCGGGACCACTCGGAAGGCGTGGGCTATAGCACACGAAAAATTGGGAATCATGCGGAATTCTAGTTTCTTTACCGTAAAACGCAAACAAACGAGGAACGGTCATGGTGGGGCGGTGACTATGGTTCCTTAGATAGTATTTGATGGCCCAAAATATTTTTAGGCGATCCAGGTCAGGGGGCCGGGCCCACTCGTAAGGCGTGGGCTATAGCACATGAAAATATGGGATCGGGCAAAATTCTAGTTTTTTGGCCGTAAAATGCAAAAAACGAGGAACGATCATGGAGGGGCGGCGACTAAGATTCCTTAGGTTGTATTTGATGGCCCAAAAACTTTTTAGGTGATCGGGGTCCGGGCCACTCGAAAGGCGTTAGCACACGAAAATATGGGAATCGGGCGAAAGTCTAGTTTTTTGGCCGTAAAACGCAAAAACACGAGGAACGGTAATGGCGAGGCGGTGAAAATGGTTCCTTAGGTTGTATTTGATGGCCTAGAAAAAATTTAGGCTATCTGGGTCCGGACGGCCTAGGCCCACTTGGAAGGCGTGGGCTATAGCACACGAAAAAATGGGAATCCGGCAAAATTCTAGATTTTTGACCGTAAAATACAAAAAAGAGGAACGGTTATGGAGGGGCGGCGAATATGGTTCCTTAGGTCGTATTTGATGGCCCGAAAAAATTTTAGGCAATCAGGGTTCGGGGGGCTCGGGACCACTCGGAAGGCGTGGGCTATAGCACACGAAAAAATGGAAATCATGTAGAATTCTAGTTTCTTAGTTGTAAAACGCAAAAAAATGAGGAACGGTCATGGCGGGGAAGTGACTATGGTTCCGTAGGTCGTATTTGATGGCCCTGAAAAATTTTAGGCTATCCGGGTCCGGGCGGCCCGGGCCCTCTCGGAAGGCGTGGGCTATAGCATACGAAAATATGGGAATCGTGCGGAATTCTAGTTTCTTGGCCGTAAAATGCAAAACAACGAGGAACGGTCAAGGCGAGGGGGTAACTATGGCTCCTTAGGTCGTATTTGATGGCTCGGAAAAATTTTAGGCGATCGGGATTCGGGGGGCCCAGGACCACTCAAAACACGTGGTCTATAGCACACGAAAAAATTTGAATCATGCGGAATTCTAGTTTCTTGGCGGTAAAACGCAAACAAACGAGGAACGGTCATGGTGAGGCCGTGACAATGGTTACTTAGGTCATATTTGATGGCCCATAAACATTTTAGGCTATCTAGGTCCGGGCGGCATGGGCCCACTCGGAAGGCGTGGGCTATAGCACACGAAAAAATGGGAATCGGGCAGAATTCTAGTTTCTTGGCCGTAAAATGCAAAAAGAATGAGGAACAGTCATGGAGGGGTGGTGACTATGGTTCCTTAGGTCGTTTTAGATGGCCCGGAAAACCTTTAGGCGATCCGGGTCTGGGGGGACCTGGCCCACTCGGAAGGCGTGGGCAATAGCATATGAAAATTTTGGAATCGGGCGAAATTCTAGTTTTTTGACCGTAAAATACAAAAAAGAGGAACGGTCATGGAGGAGCGGCGACTATGCTTCCTTAGGTCATATTTGATGGCCCGGAAAAATTTTAGACGATCGGGGTTCGGGGGGCCCGGGGCCACTCGGAAGGCGTGGGCTATAGCTCATGAAAAAATGGGAATCATGTAGAATTCTAGTTTCCTGGCTGTAAAACGCAAAAAAATGAGAAACGGTCATGGAAGGGAGATGACCATGGTTCCTTAAGTCGTATTTGATGGTCCGAAAAATTTTTAGGCAATCCGGTTCCGAGCCCGAGCCCACTCGCAAGGCGTGTGCTATAGCACATGAAAATATGGGATCGGGCGAAATTCTAGTTTTTTGGCCGTAAAATGCAAAAATACGAGGAACGATCATGGAGGGGCGGCGACTAAGATTCCTTAGGTTGTATTTGATGGCCCGGAAACTTTTTAGGTTATCGGGGTCCGGGTGGCCGGACCCACTCGGAAGGCGTTAGCACATGAAAATATGGGAATCGGGCAAAATTCTAGTTTTTTGGCCGTAAAACACAAAAATACGAGGAACAGTCATGGCGAGGCGGTGACAATAGTTCCTTAGGTTGTATTTGATGGCCTAGAAAAATTTTAGGCTATCTGGGTCCGGGCGGCCTAGGCCCACTCGGAAGGCGTGGGCTATAGCACACGAAAAATGGGAATCGAGAGGAAATTCTAGTTTTTTGGCCGCAAAACGCAAAATGAACGAGGAACGGTCATGGCGGGGAGCTGACTATGGTTCCTTAGGTCTTATATGATGGCCCGAAAAAATTTTAGGCAATCCGGGTCCAGGGGGCCCGGGCCCACTCGGAAGGCTTGGACTATAGCACATGAAAATATGGGAATCAGGCGAAATTCTAGTTTTTTTACTGTAAAATATAAAAAAGAGGAACGATTATGGAGGGGCGGAAACTATGGTTCCTAGGTCGTATTTGATGGCCAGGAAACATTTTAAGCGATCGGGGTTCGGGGGGCCCAGAACCACTCGGAAGGCATGGGCTATAGCACATGAAAAAATAGAAATCAGGCAGAATTCTAGTTTCTTGGCTGTAAAATGCAAAAAATAAGGAACGGTCATGGCGGGGCGGTAACTATGGTTCCGTAGGTCGTATTTGATGGCCCTGAAAAATTTTAGGCTATCCGGGTCCGGGCGGCCCGGGCCCTCTCGGAAGGTGTGGGCTATAGCACACGAAAATATGGGAATCGTGCCGAATTCTAGTTTCTTGGCCGTAAAACGTAAAACAACGAGGAAAGGTCATGGAGAGGCGGTGACTATGGCTCCTTAGGGTTTATTTGATGGCTTGGAAAAATTTTAGGCTATCGAGGTTCGAGGGGCCCGAGACCACTCAAAACACGTAGGATATAGCACACGAAAAAATGGGAATCATGCGGAATTCTAGTTTCCTAGCCGTAAAACGCAAACAAACGAGGAACGGTCATGGCGGGGCGGTGACTACCTTAGATAGTACTTGATGGCCCGAAATTTTTTTAGGCGATCCAGGTCTGGGGGGCCTGAGCCCACTCGCAAGGCGTGGGCTATAGCACATGAAAATATGGGATCGGGCGGAATTCTAGTTTTTTGGCCCTAAATCGCAAAAAAAAAAGGAACAATCATGGAGGGGCGGCGACTAAGATTCCTTAGGTTGTATTTGATGGCCCGGAAACTTTTTAGGTGATCGGGGTCTGGGTCCGGGCGGCCTAGGCCCACTCGGAAGGCTTGGGCTATAGCACACGGAAAAATGGGAATCGGGAGGAATTCTAGTTTCTTGGCCGTAAAATGCAAAATGAACGAGGAACGGTCATGGCGAGGAGCGGACTATGGTTCCTTAGGTCTTATATAATATCCCGGAAAAATTTTAGGCGATCCGCGTCCAGGGGGCCCGGGCCCACTCGGAAGGCGTGACCTATACCACATAAAAATATGGGAATCGGGCGAAATTCTTATTTTTTGACCGTAAAATACAAAAAAGATGAATGGTCATGGAGGGGCGGCGACTATGGTTGCTTAGGTCGTATTTAATGGCCCGGAAAAATTATAGGCGATCGGGGTTCGGGGGCCCGGGACCACTTGGAAGGCGTGGGCTATTGCACACGAAAAAATGGAAATCATGCACAATTCTAGTTTCTTGGCTGTAAAACGCAAATATATGAGGAACGGTCATGGAGGGATAGTGAATATGGTTCCGTAGGTCGTATTTGATGTCCCTGAAAATTTTTAGGCTATCCGGGTCCGGGCGGCCCGGGCCCTCTCGGAAGGCGTGGGCTATAGCACACGAAAATATGGGAATCGTGCGGAATTCTAGTTTCTTGGCCGTTAAACGCAAAACAACGAGGAACGGTCGTGGAGAGGCAGTGACTATGGCTCCTTAGGTCGTATTTGATGGCTCGGTAAGGTTTTATGTGATCGGGGATCGGGGGACCCGGGACCACTCAAAACACGTGGGCTATAACACACGAAAATATGGGAATCATGCGGAATTCTAGTTTCTTGGTCGTAAAACGTAAACAAATAAGGAACGTTCATGGCATGGCGGTGACTATGGTTCCTTTGGTCGTATTTGATGGCTCGGAAAAATTTTAGGCAATCGGGGTCCGGGGAGCCCGGACCCACTCGGAAGGCGTGGGCTATAGCACACGAAAATATGGGAATCGAACGGAATTATAGTTTGTTTGGCCGTAAAACACAAATAAATGAGGAACGGTCATGGCATGGCGGTGACTATGGTTCCTTAGGTCATATTTGATGGCTCGAAAAATTTTTAGGCAATCGGGGTCCGGGGAGCCCGGACCCACTCGGAAGTCGTGGGTATAGCACACGAAAATATGGGAATCGGGCAAAATTCTTGTTTTTAGGCCGTAAAACGCAAAACAACGAGAAACGGTCATGGCGGGGTGGTGACTATTGATCCTTAGGTCGTATTAGATGGCCTGGAAAACGTTTAGGTGATCCGAGTCTGGGGGGACCTGGCCCACTCGGAAGGCGTGGGCTATAACACACGAAAATATGGGAATCAGGCGCAATTCTTGTTTTTTTGCCGTAAAATGCAAAAGAGAGGAACGATCATGGAGGGGCGGCAACTAAGATTCCTTAGGTTGTATTTGATGGCCCCCAAACGTTTTAGGCGATGAGGGTATGGGGGCCAGGACCCACTCGGAAGGCGTGGGCTATAGCACACGAAAATATGGGAATCAGGCGAAATTCTAGGTTTTTTGTCGTAAAACACAAAAAATGAGGAACGGTCATGGCAAGGCAGTGACAAGGTTCCTTAGGTCGTATTTGATGGCCCAGAAAACTTTTAGGCTATTTGGGTCTTGGCGGCCTGGGCCCACTCGGAAAGCGTGGGCAATAGCACAAGAAACAATGGGAATCGTAAAACGCAAAAAAACGAGGAACGGTCATTGCGGGGTGGTAAACATGGTTCCTTAGGTTGTATTTGATGGCCCAAAATTTTTTTAGGCGATGCGGGTCCAAGGGTCCGGGCCCACTCGGAAGGCGTGGGCTGTTGCTCACGAAAATATGGGAATCGGGTAAAATTCTAGTTTTTTGACAGAAAAAACACAAAAAAGAGGAAAGGTCATGGAGGGGCACCGACTATGGTTCCTTAGGTCATATTTGATAGCCCGGAAAAATTTGAGGCGATCGGGGGTTCGGGACCACTCGGAAAACGTCGGCTATAGCACACGAAAAAATGGGGATCATGCGGAATTCTAGTTTATTGGTCGTAAAATGCAAATAAATGAGGAACGCTCATGGAGGGGTGGTGACTATGGTTCCTTAGGTTGTATTTGATGGCTCAGAAAAAATTTAGGCAATCCGGGTCCGGGGGCCTAGGCCCACTCGCAAGGCGTGGGCTATAGTACACGAAAATATGGGAATCGGGCGAAATTATAGTTTTTTTACCGTAAAATATAAAAAAGAGGAACGTTCATGGAGGGGCGGCGACTATGGTTCCTTAGGTCATATTTTTAGGCGATCAGGATTCGGGGGGCCCGGGACCACTCGGAAGGCGTGGGATATAGCACACGAAAAAATGGGAATATGCAGAATTCTAGTTTCCTGGCTGTAAAACACAAAACAATGAGGAACGATCATGGCAGGGCGGTGACTATGGTTCCTTAGGTCGTATTTGATGGCAAAGATAAATATTTGGCGATCCGGGTCCGAGGCCCGGGCCCATTCGCAAGGCATGGGCTATAGCACACGAAAATATGAGAACGCAAAAAAATGAGGAACAGTCATGGTGAGGCGGTGACTATGGTTCCTTAGGTCATATTAGATGGCCTAGAAATATTTTAAGCTATCCGTGTCCGGGTGGTCCGGGCGGCCGGGACCCACTCGGAAGGTGTGGGCTATAGCACACGAAAATATGGGAATCAGGAGAAATTCTAGTTTTTCGGCCGTTAAACGCAAAAAAATGGGGAAAGGTCATGGCGGGGCAGTGACTATGGTTCCATAGGTCATATTTGATGGCCCTAAAAAATTTCAGGCTATCCGGGTCCGGGCGGCCTGGGCCCACTCGGAAGGCTTGGGCTATAGCATATGAAAATATGGGAATCATGCGGAATTCTAGTTTCTTGGTCGTAAAACGCAAAACAACGAAGAACTGTCATGGTGAGGCGGTCACTATGGTTCCTTAGGTCCTATTCGATGGCCTAGAAAAACTTTAAGCTATCCGGGCACGGGCGGCCCGGGCGGCCCGGGCGGCCCGGGCGCAAAAACGCGAGGAATGGTCATGGCGGGGCGGTGACTATGGTTCCTTAGGTCGTATTTGATGGCCCAAATATTTTTTAGCCTATCCGGGTCCGGGCGGCACGGGCCCACTCGGAAGGCGTTGGCACACGCAAATATGCGAATCGTGCGGAATTCTAGTTTATTGCACCTAAAACGCAAAACAACGAGGAACGGTCATGGCGAGGCGGTGCCTATGGTTCCTTAGGTCGTATTTGATGGCCCGAAAAATTTTTAGCCGATCGCGGTTCGGGGGGCCCGCGACCAATCGGAAGGCGTGGGCTATAGCACACGAAAATATGGGAATCATGCGAAATTCTAGTTTCTTGGCTGTAAAACACAAAACAACGAGGAACGGTCATGGCAAGGCGGTTACTATGGTTCCTTAAGGCGTACTTGATTGCCCGAAAAAATTTTAGGCGATCCGGGTCCGGAGGGCCTGGACCCACTCGCAAGGCGTATGCTATAGCACACGAAAATATGGGAATCAGGCGGAATTCTAGTTTTTAGCCGTAAAACGCAAACAAATGAGGAACGATCATGGCGGGGCAGTGATTATTGATCCTTAAGTCGTATTTGATGGCTCAGAAAAATTTTAGGTGATCCGGGTCCTGGGGTCGGGACCACTCGGAAGGCGTGGGCTATAACACACAAAAATATGGGAATCGGGCGGAATTCTTATTTTTTGACCGTAAAATGCAAAAAAAGAGGAACGGTCATGGAGGGGCGTCGACTATTGTTCCTTAGGTTGTATTTGATGGCTCGGAAAAATTTTATGCGATCGTGGTTCGGGGAGCCCGGACCCACTCGAAAGGCGTGGGATACAGCACACGAACAAATGGGAATTAGGTGAAATTCTAGTTTCTTGGCCGTAAAACGCAAAATAATGAGGAACGGTCATGGCGGGGTGGTGACTATGGTTCCTTAGGTCATATTTTTTGGCGATCGGGATTCGGGGGGCCCGGGAGCACTCGGAAGGCGTGGGATATAACACAAAAAAAAATGGGAACATGCAGAATTCTAGTTTCCAGGCTGTAAAGCACAACAATGAGGAACGGTCATGGCAGGGCGGTGACTATGTTTCCTTAGGTCGTATTTGATGGCAGAGATAAATATTTGGCGATCCAGGTCCGGGGCCCGGGCCCATTCGCAAGGCGTGGGCTATAGCACACGAAAATATGGGAACGCAAAAAAATGAGGAACAATCATGGTGAGGCGGTGACTATGGTTCCTTAGGTCATATTCGATGGCCTAGAAATATTTTAAGCTATCCGTGTTCGGGCGGCCCGAGCCCACTCGGAAGGTGTGGGCTATAGCACACGAAAATAAGGGAATCAGGCGAAATTCTAGTTTTTCGGCCGTTAAACGCAAAAAAATGGGGAAAGGTCATGGCAGGGCGGTGACTATGGTTCCGTAGGTCATATTTGATGGCCCTAAAAAAATTTAGGCTATCCGGGTCCGGGCGGCCGGGCCCATTCGGAAGGCGTGGGCTATAGCACACGAAAATATGAAAATCGGGCGGAATTCTAGTTTTTTGGCAAAAACAGCGAGGAACAGTCATGGTGAGGCGGTCACTATGGTTCCTTAGGTCCTATTCGATGGCCTAGAAAAACTTTATGCTATCCGGGTACGGGCGGCCCGAGCCCTCTCGGAAGGCGTGGGCTATAGCAATCGAAAATATGGGAATCGGGTTAGTTTTTCGGACGTAAAATGCAAAAAAAGGGATTGCCCTTAAAAACTTTTAGGCTATCCGGGTCCGGGCGGCCCGGGCCCACTCGGAAGGCGTGGGCTATAGCACACGAAAATATGGGAATCGTGCGGAATTCTAGTTTATTGCCCCTAAAACGCAAAACAACGAGGAACGGTCATGGCGAGACGGTGCCTATGGTTCCTTAGGTCGTATTTGATGGCCCGAAAAAATTTTAGCCGATCGCGGTTCGGGGGGCCTGGGCCCATTCGGAAGGCGTGGGCTATAGAACACGAAAATATGGGAATCCGGCGGAATTCTAGTTTTTTGGCCGTAAAAAGCAAAAACAACAAGGAACAGTCATGGTGAGGCGGTCACTATGGTTCCTTAGGTCCTATTCGATGGCCTAGAAAAAATTTAAGCTATCCGGGTACGGGCTGCCCGGGCCCACTCGGAAGGCGTGGGCTATACCAATTGAAAATATGGGAATCGGGCGGAATTCTAGTTTTTCGGACGTAAAACGCAAAAAAAGGGATTGCCCTTAAAAATTTTAGGCTATCCGGGTCCGGGCGGCCCGGGCCCACTCGAAAGGCGTGGGCTATAGCACACGAAAATATGGGAATCGTGCGGAATTCTAGTTTATTGCACCTAAAACGCAAAACAACGAGGAACGGTCATGGCGAGGCGGTGCCTATGGTTCCTTAGGTCGTATTTGATGGCCTAAAAAATTTTTAGCCGATCGCAGTTCGGGGGGCCCAGGCCCATTCGGAAGGCGTGGGCTAGCACACGAAAATATGGGAATCCGGCGAAATTCTAGTTTTTTGGCCGTAAAAAGCAAAAACAACGAGGAACAGTCATGGTGAGGTGGTCACTATGGTTCCTTGGGTCCTATTCGATGGCCTAGAAAAACTTTAAGCTATCCGGGTACGGGCGGCCCGGGCCCACTCGGAAGGCGTGGGCTATAGCAATCGAAAATATGAGAATCGGGTGGAATTCTAGTTTTTCGGAGTAAAACGCAAAAAAAGGGATTGCCCTTAAATATTTTAAGCTATCCGGGTCCGGGCGGCCCGGGCCCACTCGGAAGGCGTGGGCTATAGCACACAAAAATATGGGAATCGTGCGGAATTCTAGTTTATTGCCCATAAACGCAAAACAACGAGGAACGGTCATGGCGAGGCGGTGCCTATGGTTCCTTAGGTTGTATTTGATGGCCCGAAAAAATTTTAGCCGATCGCGATTCGGGGGGCCCGGGCCCATTCGGAAGGCGTGGGCTATAGAACACAAAAATATGGGAATCCGGCGAAATTCTAGTTTTTTGGCCGTAAAAAGCAAAAACAACGAGGAACAATCATGGTGAGGCGGTCACTATGGTTCCTTAGGTCCTATTCGATGGCCTAGAAAAACTTTAAGCTATCTGGGTATGGGCGGCCCGGGCCCACTCGGAAGGCGTGGGCTATAGCAATCAAAAATATGGAAATCGGGCGGAATTCTAGTTTTTCGGACGTAAAATACAAAAAAAAGGGATTGCCCTTAAAATTTTTAGGCTATCCGGGTCCGGGCGGCCCGGGCCCACTTGGAAGGCGTGGGCTATAGCACACGAAAATATGGGAATCGTGCGGAATTCTAGTTTATTGCCCCTTAAACGCAAAACAACGAGGAACGGTTATGGTGAGGCGGTGCCTATGGTTCCTTAGGTCGTATTTGATGGCCCGAAAAAATTTTAGCCGATCGCAGTTCGGGGGCCCGGGCCCATTCGGAAGGCGTGGGCTATATCACACGAAAATATGGGAATCATGCGGAATTCTAGTTTCTTGGCCGTAAAACGCAAAACAACGAGGAACGGTCATGGCAGGGCAGTTACTATGGTTCCTTAAGTCGTACTTGATGGCTCGGAAAAATTTTAGGCTATCCGGGTCCGGGGGGCCTGGGCCCACTCGTAGGGCGAATGCTATAGCGCACGAAAATATGGGAATCGGCCGGAATTCTAGTTTTTTAGCCGTAAAATGCAAACAAATGAGGAACGGTCATGGCGGGGCAGTGATTATTGATCCTTAGGTCGTATTTGATGGCTCGGAAAAATTTTAGGCTATCCGGGTCCTGGGGTCGGGACCACTCGGAAGGCGTGGGCTATAGCACACAAAAATATGGGAATCGGGTGAAATTCTTATTTTTTGACCGTAAAATGCAAAAAAAGAGGAACGGTCATAGAGGGGCATCGACTATGGTTCCTTAGGTCATATTTGATGGCTCGAAAAAATTTTAGGAGATCGTGGTTCGGGGAGCCCGGACCCACTCGGAAGGCGTGGGATATAGCACACGAACATATGGGTATTGGGCGGATTCTAGTTTCTTGGCCGTAAAACGCAAAATAATGAGGAACGGTCATGGCGGGGTGGTGACTATGGTTCCTTAGGTCGTATTTGATGGCCCGGAAAAATTTTAGCCTATCCGAGTCTTGGGGTCCCGAGTGCACTCGGAAGGCGTGGGCTATAGCACACGAAAAAATAGGAATCGAGCGAAATTATAGTTTTTTGGCCGTAAAAGACAAAAGAATGACGAACGGTCATGCTAGGGCGGTGACTATGGTTCCTTAGGTCATATTTGATGGCCCGAAAAACCTTTTTAGGCTATCCGGGTCCGGAGGGCCCGGGACCACTCGGAAGGTATGGGCTATAGCACACGAAAAAATGGGAATCATGCGAAATTCTAGTTTCTTGGCCGTAAAACGCAAAAAAATGGGGAACGGTCATTGAGGGGCGGTGACTATGGTTCCGTATATCGTATTTGATGGCCCAAAATTTTTTTAGGCGATCCAGGTCCAGGGGCCTGGGCCCACTCGCAAGGCGTGGGCTATAGCACATGAAAATATGGGAATCTAGCGAAATTCTAGTTTTTTGGTCGTAAAACACAAAAATATTAGGAACGGTCATGGCGGGGCTGTGACTATTGATCCTTAGGTCGTATAAGATGGCCTGAAAAATTTTTAGGCGATCCGGGTCCAGGGGCCCGGGCCCACTCGTAAGGCGTGGGCTATAGCACCTGAAAATATGGGAATCTGTCGAAATTCTAGTTTTTTAACCGTAAAATACAAAAAAGAGGAACAACCATGGAGGGGCGGCGACTATGGTTCCTTAGGTCATATTTGATGACCCTAAAAAATTTTAGGCGATCAAGGTTCAGGAGGCCCGGGACCACTCGGAAGGCATGGGCTATAACACACGAAAAAATGGGAATCATGCAGAATTCTAGTTTCTTGGCTGTAAAACCCAAAACAATGAGGAACAGTCATGGCGGGGTAGCGACTATGGTTCTTTAGGTCGTATTTGATGGCCCGAAAAAATTTTAGGCGATCCGGGTCCGGGGGCTCGGGCCCATTCGCAAGGCGTGGGCTATAGCACACGAAAATATGGGAATCGGGCGGAATTTTAGTTTTTTGGCCGTAAAACCAAAAAAAAGAGGAACAATCATAGTGAGGCGGTGAATATGGTTCCTTAGGTTGTATTTGATGGCCTAGAAAAATTTTACGCTATCCGGGTCCGGGCGGCCTAGGCCCACTCGGAAGGCGTGGGCTATAGCACACGAAAATATGGGAATCGGGCGAAATTCTAGTTTTTCGGCCGTTAAATGCAAAAAAAGGGGAAAGGTCATGGCGGGGCGGTGACTATGGTTCCGTAAGTCGTATTTGCTGGCCCTGAAAAATTTTAGCCTATCCAGGTCCGGGCGGCCCGGGCCCACTCGGAAGGCATGGGCTATAGCACACGAAAATATGGGAATCAGGCAGAATTCTAATTTTTCGGCCATTAAACGCAAAAAAAAAACGGGGAAAGGTCATGGCGGGGCGGTGACTATGGTTCCGTAGGTCGTATTTGATGGCCCTGAAAAATTTTAGGCTATCCGGGTCCGGGTGGCCCGGGCTCACTCGGAAGGCGTGGGCTATAGCACACGAAAATATAGGAATCGTGCGGAATTCTAGTTTCATAGCCGTAAAACGCAAAATAACGAGGAACGGTCTTGGCGAGGCGGTGCCTATGGTTCCTTAGGTCGTATTTGATGGCCCAAAATTTTTTTAGCCGATCACGGTTCTGGGGGCCCGTGACCACTCGGAAGGCGTGGGCTATAGCACACGAAAATATGGGAATCGTGCGTAATTCTAGTTTATTTTCCGTAAAACGCAAAACAACGAGGAACGGTCATGGCAGGGCTGTTACTATGGTTCCTTAAGTCGTACTTGATGGCCCGGAAAAATTTTAGGCGATCCGGGTCCGGGGGGTCTGGGCCCACTCGCAGGGCGTATGCTATAGCGCATGAAAATATGGGAATCGGGGCGGAATTCTAGTTTTTTAGCCGTAAAACACAAACAAATGAGGAACGGTCATGGCGGGGCAGTGATTATTGATCCTTAGGTCGTATTTGATGGCTCGAAAAAATTTTAGGCTATCCGGGTCCTGGGGTCGGGACCACTCGGAAGGCGTGGGCTATAGCACACAAAAATATGGGAATCGGGCGGATTCTAGTTTCTTGGCCGTAAAACGCAAAATAATGAGGAACGGTCATGGCGGGGTGGTGACTATGGTTCCTTAGGTCGTATTTGATGGCCCGGAAAAATTTTAGCCTATCCGGGTCTTGGGGTCCCGAGTGCACTCGGAAGGCGTGGGCTATAGCACACGAAAAAATAGGAATCGAGCGAAATTATAGTTTTTTGGCCGTAAAAGACAAAAGAATGACGAACGGTCATGCTAGGGCGGTGACTATGGTTCCTTAGGTCATATTTGATGGCCCGAAAAACCTTTTTAGGCTATCCGGGTCCGGAGGGCCCGGGACCACTCGGAAGGTATGGGCTATAGCACACGAAAAAATGGGAATCATGCGAAATTCTAGTTTCTTGGCCGTAAAACGCAAAAAAATGGGGAACGGTCATTGAGGGGCGGTGACTATGGTTCCGTATATTGTATTTGATGGCCCAAAAATTTTTTAGGCGATCCAGGTCCGGGGGCCTGGGCCCACTCGCAAGGCGTGGGCTATAGCACATGAAAATATGGGAATGTGGCAAAATTCTAGTTTTTTGGTCGTAAAACGCAAAAATATTAGGAACGATCATGGCGGGGCTGTGACTATTGATGCTTAGGTCGTATATGATGGCCTGTAAAACTTTTAGGCGATCCGGGTCCAGGGGCCCGGGCCCACTCGGAAGGCGTGGGCTATAGCACATGAAAATATGGGAATCAGTCGAAATTCTAGTTTTTTGACCGTAAAATACAAAAAAGAGGAACAACCATGGAAGGGCGGCGACTATGGTTCCTTAGGTCATATTTGTTGGCCCTAAAAAATTTTAGGCGATCAAGGTTCAGGAGGCCCGGGACCACTCGGAAGGCATGGGCTATAACACACGAAAAAATGGGAATCATGCAGAATTCTAGTTTCTTGGCTGTAAAACCCAAAACAATGAGGAACAGTCATGGCGGGGCAGTGACTATGGTTCCTTAGGTCGTATTTGATGGCCCGGAAAAATTTTAGGCGATCCGGGTCCGGGGGCTCGGGCCCATTCGCAAGGCGTGGGCTATATAGCACACGAAAATATGGGAATCGGGCGGAATTTTAGTTTTTTGGCCGTAAAATGCAAAAAAACGAGGAACAGTCATGGTGAGGCGGTGACTAAGGTTCCTTAGGTCGTATTTGATGGCCTAGAAAAATTTTACGCTATCCGGGTCCGGCGGCCTGGGCCCACTCGAAGGCGTGGGCTATAGCACACGAAAATATGGGAATCGGGCGAAATTCTAGTTTTTCGGCCTATCCGGGTCCAAGGGCCCGAGCCCAAGGCGGAAGGCTTGGGCTATAACATACGAAAATATGAGAATCGTGCGGAATTCTAGTTTTTTGGCCGCAAAATACCAAAAAATGAGGAACGGTCATGTCGGGGCAGTGACTGCGGTTACTTAGGTTGTATTTGATGTCCCGGAAAAATTTTAGGCGATACGAGTCCGGGGGCCCTGGCCCACGGTGGAAGGAGTGGGCTATAGCACACGAAAATATGGGAATGGGGCGGAATTCTAGTTTTATGGCCACAAAATGCCAAAAACCAAAGAACGGTCATGGCTGGGTATTGACATTGGTTCCTTAGGTTGTATTTAATTCCCCGGATAAATTTTAGGCGATCCGGGTATAGGGGCCCGGGTCCACGGCAGAAAGCGTGGGCTATGTCACACGAAAATATGGGAATCGGGCGGAATTCTAGTTTTACGGCCACAAAACCCCAAAAAATGAAGAACGGTAATGGCAGTGTGGTGAATTTGGTTCCTTAGGTTGTATTTGATGTCCCGAAAATTTTTTAGGTGATCCGGGTCCGGGGACCCGGGCTCACGGCGGAGTCGTGGGCTATAGCACATGATAATATGGGAATCGGGCAGAATTCTAGTTTTATGGCCACAAAACACCTACAAACGAGGAAAAGTCATGGCGGGGCAGTGAATAAGGTTCCTTACGTAGTATTTGATGTTTCGGTAAAATTTTAGGCGATCCGGGTCCGGCGGCTCGGGCCAACGATGGAAGGCATGGGCTATAGCCCATGAAAATATGGGAAACATGCGAAATTCTAGTTTTATGGCCTTAAAACGCCAAAAAATGAGGAACAGTCATGGATGAGCGATGACTGTGGTTCCTTAGGTTGTATTTGATGTCCCGAATAATTTTGAGGCGATCCGGGTCCAGGGGCCCGAGCCCACGGCGAAGGCGTGGGCTATAGCATATGAAAATATGGGAAACGGGTGGAATTCTAGTTTATTGGCCGCAAAACACCAAAAAACGAGGAACGACCATGGTGGGCCGATGAATATGGTTCCTTAGGTTGTATTTGATGTCCTGGAAAATTTTTAGGCGATCCGGGTACTGGGGCTCGGGCCCACGGCGGAAGGTGTGGGCGATAACATACGAAAATATAGGAATCAGGCAGAATTGGCATTTTATGGCCACAAAATGCCAAAAAATGAAGAACGGTCATGGCTGGGTGGTGACTTTGGTTTCTTAGGTTGTATTTGATTTCCCGAATAAATTTTAGGCAATCCGGGTCCGGGGGCCCGGGCCCACGGCGGAAGGCGTTGGCTATAGCACACAAAAATATTGGAATCGGGCGAAATTCTAGTTTTATGGCCACAAAACACCAAAGAATGAAGAATGGTCATGTCGGAGCGGTGAATGTGGTTCCTTAGGTAGTATTTGGATGTCCAAGAAAATTTTTAGGCGATCCAGGTCCGGGTGCCCGGGCCCACGGCGGAGGCGTGTGCTATAATGCACACAAAAATATGGGAATCAGGCGGAATTCTAGTTTTATGGACAAAGAACGCCAAAAATCAAAGAACGGTCATGGAGGGGCGGTGAATGTGGTTCCTTATGTAGTATTTGATGTCTCGGAAAATTTTTAGGCGATCCGGGTCCGGCGGCTCGGGCCAACGATGGAAGGCATGGGCTATAGCACACGAAAATATGGGTAACAGGCAGAATTCTAGTTTTATGGCCTTAAAATGCCAAAAAGCGAGGAACAGTCATGGATGAGCGATGACTATAGATCCTTAGGTTGTATTTGATGTCCCAAAAAATTTTGAGGCGATCCGGGTCCAGGGGCCCGAGCCCACGGCGAAGGCGTGGGCTATAGCACATGAAAATATGAGAAACGGGCGGAATTCTAGTTTAATGGCCGCAAAACACCAAAAAATGAGGAACGGCCATGGTGGGGCGATGACTATGGTTCCTTAGGTTGTATTTGATGTCCTGCAAAATTTTTAGGCTATTCAGGTCCTGGGGCCCGGGCCCACGGCGGAAGACGTGGGCGATAACATACGAAAATATAGGAATCGGGCAAAATTCTAGTTTTATGACCACAAAATACCAATTAACGAAGAACGGTCATGACTGGGTGGTGACATTGATTTCTTAGGTTGTATTTGATTTCCCGAATAAATTTTAGGCAATCCGGGTCCGGGGGCCCGGGCCCACGGCGGAAGGCGTTGGCTATAGCACACAAAAATATTGGAATCGGGCGGAATTCTAGTTTTATGGCCACAAAACACCAAAGAATGAAGAATGGTCATGTCGGAGCGGTGAATGTGGTTCCTTAGGGAGTATTTGGATGTCCAGGAAAACTTTTAGGCGATCCAGGTCCGGGTGCCCGGGCCCACGGCAGAGGCATGTGCTATAATACACACAAAAATATGGGAATCAGGCGGAATTCTAGTTTTATGGACAAACAATGCCAAAAATCAAAGAACGGTCATGGCGGGGCGGTGAATGTGGTTCCTTACGTAGTTTTTGATAACTCAGAAAATTTTTAGGTAATCCAGGTCCGGCGGCCCGGGCCAACGACGGAAGACATGGGATATAGCAAACGAAAATATGGGAATCGGGCGGAATTCTAGTTTTATGGCCGCAAAATGCCAAAAAATGATGAACGGTCATGGTGGGGCGGTAACTGTGGTTCCTTAGGTTATATTATATATCCCGAAAATGTTTTAGGCAATCCGAGTCCGGGGGCCCGGACCCACGGCGGAGGCGTGGGCTATAGCACATGAAAATATGGGAATCGGGCGGAATTCTAGTTTTATGGCCATAAAACGCGAAACAACGAGGAACACTCATGGTTGAGTGATGATTGTGGTTCCTTAGGTTGTATTTGATGTCTCGAAAAATTTTGAGGCAATCCGGGTCCAAGGGCCTGAGCCCACGGCGGAAGGCTTGGGATATAACATACGAAAATATGGGAATCGGGCGGAATTCTAGTTTTTTGGCCGCAAAATGCCAAAAAATGAGGAACGGTCATGTCGGGGCGGTGACTATGGTTCCTTAGGTTGTATTTGATGTCCCGAAAATTTTTTAGGCGATACGGGTCCGGGGGCCCAGGCCCCCGGCGGAGGCGTGGGCTATAGAACATGAATATATGGGAAAAGGCGGAATTCTTGTTTAATGACCGCAAAATGCCAAAACCTAAGGAACGGTCATAGTGGGGCGGTGACTATGGTTTCTTAGGTTGTATTTGATGTCCTGGATAAATTTTAGGCGATCTGGGTCAGGGGGCCGGGTACACTTCGGAAGGAGTGGGCTATAGCACACGAAAATATGGGAATGGGGCGGAATTCTAGTTTTATGGCCACAAAATGCCAAAAATCGAAGAACGGTCATGGATGGGTATTGACATTGGTTCCATAGGTTGTATTTAATATCCCAGATAAATTTTAGACGATCCGGGTACAGGGGCCCGGGTCCACGGCAGAAAGCATGGGCTATAACGCACGAAAATATGGGAATAGGGCGGAATTCTAGTTTTATGGCCACAAAATGCCAAAAAAAGAAGAACGGTCATGGCGGGGTGGTGAAAGTTTTTCCTTATATTGTATTTGATGTCCCGGAAAATTTTTAGGTGATCCGAGTCCGGGGGCCCGGGCTCACGGCAGAATCGTGGGCTATAGCACATGAAATATGGGAATCGGGCAGAATTCTAGTTTTATGGCCACAAAACGCCAACAAACGAGGAATGGTCATGGCGGGGCAGTGAATGTGGTTCCTTACGTAGTATTTGATGTCTCGAAAAATTTTTAGGCGATCCGGGTCCGGCGGCTCGGGCCAACGATGGAAGGCATGGGCTATAGCACACGAAAGTATGGGTAACAGGCGGAATTCTAGTTTTATTGCCTTAAAACACCAAAAAACGAGGAACAGTCATGGATGAGCAATGAATGTGGTTCCTTAGGTTGTATTTGATGTCCCGAAAAATTTTGAGGCGATCCGGGTCCAGGGGCCCGAGCCCACGACGGAGGCGTGGGCTATAGCACATGAAAATATGGGAAACGGGCGGAATTCTAGTTTAATGGCCGCAAAACACCAAAAAATGAGGAACGGCCATGGTGGGATGATAACTGTGGTTCCTTAGGTTGTATTTGATGTCCTAGAAATTTTTAGGCGATCCGAGTCCAGGGCCCGGGCCCACGGCGGAAGGCGTGGGCTATAACATACGAAAATATAGGAATCGATGAGAATTCTAGTTTTATGGCAACAAAATGCCAAAAAACGAAGAACGGTCATGGCGGGGTGGTGACTTTGGTTTCTTAGGTTGTGTTTGATGACCCGGAAAATTTTAGGTGATCCGGGTCCGGAGGCCTGGGCTCACGGCGAAGTCGTTGGCTATAGCACATAAAAATATGGGAATCGGGCAGAATTCTAGTTTTTTTGCCACAAAATGCCAGAAATCGAAGAACGGTCATGGCGGAGAGGTGAATGTTGTTCCTTATGTAGTATTTGATGTCTCAGAAAAATTTTAACCAATCCGAGTCTGGCGGCCCGGGCCAACGACGAAAGGCATGGGCTATAGCACACGAAAATATGGGAATCGGGCGAAATTCTAGTTTTATGGCCGCAAAACACCAAAAATTGATGAACGGTCATGGTGGGGCGGTGACTGTGGTTCCTTAGGTTTTATTTGATATTCCGAAAAAGTTTTAGGCAATCCGGGTCCGGGGGCCCGGATCTACGGCGGAGGCGTGGATAGCACACGAAAATATGGGAATCGAGCGGAATTCTAGTTTTATGTCCATAAAATGCTAAAAAAAACAAGGAACAATCATGGATGAGCGATGACTGTGGTTTCTTAGGTTGTATTTGATGTCCTGAAAAATTTTGTGGCGATCCGGGTCCAGGGGCCCGAGCCCACGGAGGAGGCGTGGGCTATAGCACATGAAAATATGGGAAATGGGCGGAATTCTAGTTTAAAGGCCGCAAAACACCAAAAAATGAGGAACGGCCATGGTGAGGCGATGATTGTGGTTCCTTAGGTTGTATTTGATGTCCTGGAAATTTTTTAGGTGATCCGGATCCAGGGGCCCAGGCCCAGGCCGGAGGCGTGGGCTATAACATACGAAAATATAGGAATCGGGCAGAATTCTAGTTTTATGGCCACAAAATGCCAAAAAACGAAGAACGGTCATGGCGGGGTGGTGACTTTTGTTTCTTAGGTTGTATTTGATTTCCCGAATAAATTTTAGGCGATCCGGGGGCCCGGGCCCACGGCGGAAGGCGTTGGCTATAGCACACAAAAATATTAGAATCGGGCGGAATTCTAGTTTTATGGCCACAAAACACCAAAGAATGAAGAAAGGTCATGTCGGGGCGGTGAATGTGGTTCATTAGGTAGTATATGGATGTCCAGGAAAAAATTTTTAGGCGATCAGGGTCCGGGTGCCCGGGCCCAAGGCGGAGGCGTGTGCTATAAAGCACACAAAAATATGGGAATCAGGCGGAATTCTAGTTTTATGAACAAACAACACCAAAAATCGAAGAACGGTCATGGAGGGGCGGTGAATGTTGTCCCTTACATAGTATTTGATGTCTCGGAAAAATGTTAGGCAAGCCGGGTCCGGCGGCCCGGGCCAACGATAGAAGGCATGGGCTATAGCACACGCAAATATGGGAATCGGGCGGAATTCTAGTTTAATGGTCGCAAAATGCCAGAAAATGATGAACGGTCATGGTGGGGCGGTAACTGTGGTTCCTTAGGTTATATTTTATGTTTCGGAAAATTTTTAGGCAATCCGGGTCCGGGGGCCCGGACCCACGGCGGAGGCGTGGGCTATAGCACACGAAAATATGGGAATCGGGTGGAATTCTAGTTTTATGGCCATAAAACGCCAAAAAATGAGGAACAATCATGGTGGAGCGGTGACTGTGGTTCCTTAGGTTTTATTCAACATCCCGGAAAAAGTTTAGGCTATCCGGGTCCGGGGGCCCGCACCCACGGCGAAGGCGTGGGCTATAGCACACGAAAATATGGGAATCGAGCGGAATTCAAGTTTTTTGGCCGCAAAATGCCAAAAAATGAGGAATAGTCTTAGCAGGGTGGTGTCTATGGTTCCTTAGGTTGTATTTGATTTCCCTAATAAATTTTAGGCCATTAGTGACCGGGGCCCTGACTCACGGCGGAAGGCGTGGGCTATAGCTCACGAAAATATGGGAATCAGGCAAAATTCTAGTTTTATGTCGGCAAAACGCCCACTAATGAGGAACAGTCATGGAAGGGTAGTGACTGTGGTTCCTCAGGTTGTATTTGACATCCCGGAAAAATTTTAGGCAATCCGGGTCCGGGGGGCCAGGCCCACGGCGAAAGGCGTACTCTATAGCACACGAAAATAAGGAATCGAGCGGAATTCAAGTTTTATGGCTGCAAAATGCCAAAATATGAGGAATGGTCATGGCGGGGCTATGAATGTGTTTCATTAGGTTATATTTGATGTCCCGAAAAAAATTATAGGCAATCCAGGTCTGGGGGCCTGGGCCCACGGCGGAAGGCGTGTGCTATAGCACACGCAAATATGGGAATTAGGTAGAATTCTAGTTTTATGGCCGTAAAATGCCAAGAAATGAGGAACGGTCATGTCGGGGCAGTGAATGTGGCTCCTTAGGTAGTATTTGATGTCTTGGAAAATTTTTAGGCTATCCGGGTTCGGGGGCCTGGGCCCATGGCTGAGGCGTGGGCTAGCACACGAAAATATGGGAGCGGAATTCTAGTTTTATGGACGTAAAACAACAAAAAATGGTGAAATGTCATGGCGGGGTGGTGACTATGGTTCCTTAGGTTGTATTTGATGTTCCGAAAATTTTTTAGGCAATCCGGGTCCGGGGGCCCGGACCCACGGCGGAGGCGTGGGCTATAACACACGAAAATATGGGAATCGGGCGGAATTCTAGTTGTATGGCCTTAAAACACAAAAAAAACGAAGAACAGCCATGGCTGAGCAATGACTGTGGTTCCTTAGGTTGTATTTGATGTCCCAAAAATGTTTTAGGCGATACGGGTGCGGGGTTCGGGCCCACGGCGGAGGCGTGGCCTATGGAACACGAAAATATGAGAATCGGGTGGAATTCATGTTTTATGGCCGTAAAATGCCAACAAATGAGAAACGGTCATAGCGACGCTGTGATTGTGTTTCCTTAGGTTGTATTTGACATCACGGAAAAATTTAAGGATATCCGGGTCCGGGGGTCCCATGGCGAAGGCGTGGGCTATAACACACGAAAATATGGGAATCGAGCAAAATTTTAGTTTTATGGCCGTAAAACACCAAAAAATAAGGAACGGTCATGGATTGTTAGTGACTATGGTTCTCTAGGTTGTATTTGATGTCCCAGTAAATTTTTAGGCGTTCCGGGTTTGGGGGCCCGGGCCCACGGCAGAAAACGTGCTCTATAGCACAGGAAAATAAGGAATCGAGTGGATTTTAAGTTTTATATTTGCAAAACGCCAAAAAATGAGGAATGGTCATGGTGGGGCAGTGATTGTGGTTCCTTAGGTTGTATTTGATGTCCCGGAAAATTTTTTGGCGATCCGGGTTCTGGGGCCTGGGCCCACGGCGAAAGGCATAATCTATAGCACACGAAAATATGGGAATCAGGTGGAATTCTAGTTTTATGGCCATAAATTGCCAAAAACGAGGAACAGTCATGGCTGAGTGATGACTATTGTTCCTTAGGTTATATTTGATGTCCCGAAATATTTTGAGGCAATCCGGGTCTAGGGGCCCGAGCCCACGGCGGAAGGCGTGGGCTATAACATATGAAAATATGGGAATCGAGCGAAATTCGAGTTTTATGGCCGCAAAATGCCAAAAAACGAGGAACGGTCATGGCAGGGCAGTGACTATGGTTCCTCAGGTTGTATATTTTGTCCCAAAATTTTTTAGGCGATACAGGTGCGAGGGCCACGGCCCACGGCGGAGGCATGGGCTATAGCACATGAAAATATGGGAAACAAGCGAAATTCTACTTTAATGGCCGCAAAATGCCAAAATACGAGGAACGTTCATGGTGGGGAGGTGATTGTGGTTCCTTAGGTTGTATTTGATCTCCCGGATAAATTTTAGGCGATCCGGGTCCGGGGGCCCGGGCACACGGCGGAAGGCGTGGGCTATAGCACACGAAAATATAGGAAACGGGCGGAATTCTAGTTTTATGACCACAAAACACCAAAAAATGAAGAACGGTCATGGCGGGGTGGTGACTTTGGTTCCTTAGGTTGCATTTGATGTCCCAGAAAATTCTTAGGTGATCCAGGTCCGGGTGCTCGGGACCACGGCGGAGGCGTGCGCTTAGCACATGAAAATACGGGAATCGGGCAGAATTCTAGTGTTTTGGCCACAAAATGCCAAAAATCGAGGAACGGTCATGGAAGGGTGGTGAATGTGGTTCCATACATAGTATTTGATGTCTCTGAAAAATTTTAGGCAATCCGGGTCCGGTGGCCCGGGCCAACGACGGAAGGCATGGGCTATGGCCCACGAAAATATGAGAATCGGGTGAAATTCTAGTTTTATGGCTGCAAAACGCCAAAAAATGATGAACGGTCATAGCGGGGAAGTGACTGTGGTTCCTTAGGTTGTATTTGATGTCCCGAAAATTTTTTAGGCGATACGGGTCCGGGGGCCCTGGCCCACGGCGGAGGCGTGGGCTATAGCACATGAAAATATGGGAAACGGGCGAAATTCTAGTTTAGTGGCCGCAAAACGCCAAAAAATGAGGAACGATCATGGTGGGGTGGTGACTCTGGTTCCTTAGGCTGTATTTGATGTCCCGGATAAATTTTAGGCTATTCAGGTCCGGGGGGCCCGGCTCACGGCAGAGTCGTGGGCTATAGCACATGAACATATGGGAATCGGACAGAATTCTAGTTTTATGGCCACAAAACGCCAACAAATGAGGAACGGTCATGGCAGGGTGGTGAATGTGGTTCCTTACGTAGTATTTTATGTCTCGAAATTTTTTTAGGCGATTCGGGTCCGGCGGCCCGGGCCAACGACGGAAGGCATGGACTATAGCACACGAAAATATGGGAATCGGGCGGAATTCTAGTTTTATGGCCACAAAATGCCCAAAAACGAAGAACGGCCATGGCAGGGTGGTGACTTTGGTTCCTTAGGTTGTATTTGATGTCCCGAAAATTTTTTAGGTGATCCGGGTTCGGGGTCCGGGGCTCACGGCAGAGTCGTGGGCTATAGCACATGAACATATGGGAATCAGACAGAATTCTAGTTTTATGGCCACAAAATGCCAACAAACGAGGAACGGTATGGCGGGGCGGTGAATGTGGTTCCTTACGTAGTATTTGATGTCTCGGAAAAATTTTAGGCTATTCGGGTCCGGCGGCCCGGGCCAACGATGGAAGGCATGGACTATAGCACACGAAAATATGGGAATCGGGCGGAATTCTAGTTTTATGGCCGTAAAATGCCAAAGAATGATGAACGGTCATGGCAGGGTGGAGACTGTGGTTCCTTACGTTGTATGGAAAATTTTTAGGCAATTCAGGTCCTGGAACCCGGGCCCACAGCGGAGGTGTGGGCTATAACACTCGAAAATATGGGAATCGGTCGGAATTCTAGTTTTATGGCCGTAAAATGCCAAAACACGAGGAACGGTCATGGTGGGGTAGTGATTGTTGTTCCTTAGGTTGTATTTGATGTCCCGGATAAATTTTAGGCTATTCAGGTCTGGGGGCCCGGGCACACTTCGGAAGGAGTGGGCTACAGCAGACGAAAATATGGGGATCGGGCGGAATTCTAGTTTTATGGCCACAAAACCCCAAAAAATAAAGAACCGTCATGGCTGGGTATTGAATTTGGTTCCTTAGGTTATATTTGATATCCCGGAAAAATTTTAGGTGATCCGATTATAGGGGCTCGGGCCCACGTCGGAAGGCATGGGCTATAGCACACAAAAATATAGGAATCGGGCGGAATTCTAGTTTTATGGCCACAAAATGCCAAAAAAGGAAGATTGGTCATGGAGGGGTGGTGACTTTGGTTCCTTAGGTTGTATTTGATGTCCCGAGAATTTTTTAGGTGATCCGGGTCCGGGGGCCCGGGCTCACGGCGGAGCCATGGGCTATAGCACATGAAAATAAGGGAATCGGGCAGAAATCTAGTTTTATGGCCACAAAACGCCAACAAATAAGGAACGGTATGGCGGGGTGGTTCCTTACATAGTATTTGATGTCTCAGAAAAATTTTAGGCGATCCGGGTCCGGCAGCCCGGGCCAACGACGGAAGGCATGGGCTATAGCACAAGAAAATATGGGAATCGGGCAGAATTCTAGTTTTATGGCCGTAAAATGCCAAAAAATGATGAACGGTCATGGAAGGGTGGGGATTGTGGTTCCTTACGTTGTATTTGATGTCCCGGAAAATTTTTAGGCACTTCGGGTCCTGGAGCCCGGGCCCACAGCGGAGGCATGGGGCACACGAAAATATGGGAATCGGGCGGAATTCTAGTTTTATGGCCGTAAAATGGCAAAAAACGAGGAACAGTCATGGCTGAGTGATGACTGTGGTTACTTAGGTTGTATTTGATGTCCCGAAAAATTTTGATGCGATCTGGGTCCAGGGGCCCGGGCCCACGGCGGAAGGCATGGACTATAGCGTACGAAAATTTGGGAATCAGACGGAATTCTAGTTTTATGGCTGTAAAATGCCAAAAAATGAGGAACGTTCATGGAGGGACATTGAATGTGGTTCCTTAGGTTGTATTCAACGTCCCAGAAAAAGTTTAGGCTATCCGGGTCCGGGGGCCCGCGCCCACGGCAAAGGCGTGGGCTTGCACACGAAAATATGGGAATCGAGCGGAATTCAAGTTTTATAGCCGCAAAATGCCAAAAAATGAGGAATGGTCTTGGCAGAGCGATCGGGGGCACTGGCCCACGCCGGAAGGCGTGGGCTTTAGCACACGAAAATATGAGAATCAGGTGAAATTTTAGTTTTATGTCCGCAAAACGCCAAAAAACGAGGAACGGTCATGGCAGGGTAGTGACTATGGTTCCTTAGGTTGTATTCAACATCCCGGAAAAATTTTAGGCGATCCGGGTCCGGGGGGCTTGGCCCACGATGGAAAGCGTACTCTATCGCACACGAAAATAAGCAATCGAGCGAAATTCAAGTTTTATGGCCGTAAAATGCCAAAAAATAAAGAACGGTCATGTCGAGCGGTGAATGTGGTTCCTTAGGTAGTATTTGATGTCCCGAAAAAGTTTTAGGTTATCCGGGTCAGGGGGCCGGGCCCACGGCGGAGGCGTGGGCTATAGCACACAAAAATATGAGAATCGGGCAGAATTCTAGTTTTATGGCCACAAAACGCAAAAAAACGAAGAACGGTCATGGCTGGGTATTGACTTTGGTTCCTTAGGTTATATTTGATTTCCAGGAAAAATTATAGGTGATCCGGTTACAGGGGCTCGGGCCCACGGCAGAAGGCGTGGGCTATAGCACACGAAAATATGGGAATCGGGCGATATTCTAGTTTTATGGCCACAAAATGCCAAAAAATAAAGAACGGTCATGGAGGGGTGGTGACTTTGGTTCCTTAGGTTTTACTTGATGTCCCTAAAAATTTTTAGGTGATCCGGGTCCGGGGGCCCAGGCTCACGGTGGAGTCCTGGGTTATATCACATGAAAATATGGGAATCGGGTAGAAATGTAGTTTTATGGCCACAAAATGCCAACAAACGAGGAACGGTATGGCAGGGCAGTGAATGTTGTTCCTTACAGAGTATTTGATGTCTCGAAAAATTTTTAGGCAACCCAGGTCCGGCGGCTCGGGCCAACGACGGAAGGCATGGGCTATAGCACACGAAAATATGTGAATCAGGCGGAATTCTAGTTTTATGGCCGTAAAATGCCAAAAAATGATGAACGGTCATGGCAGGGTAGTGACTGTTGTTCCTTACACTGTATTTGATGTCCTTGAAAAATTTTAGGCAATCCGGGTCCTGGAGCCAGGGCTCACAGCGGAGGCGTGGGCTATACGCACACGAAATTATGGGAATCGGGCGGAATTCTAGTTTTATGGCCGTAAAATGCCAAAAAATGAGGAATAGTCATGGATGAGTGATGACTGTGGTTACTTAGGTTGTATTTGATATCCCAAATTTTTTTGATGCGATCTGGGTCAAGGGACCCGGGCCCACGGCGGAAAGCATGGGCTATGGCTTACCAAAATATGGGAATCAAGTGGAATTCTAGTTTTATTGCTGTAAAACGCCAAAAAATGAGGAACGGTCATGGAGGGGAAGTGACTGTGGTTCCTTAGGTTTTATTCAATGTCCCAGAAAATATTTCGGCGATCCGGGTCCGAGGGCCCGCGCCCACGGCGAAGGCGTGGGCTAGCACACGAAAATATGGCAATCGAGCGGAATTCAAGTTTTATGGCCGTAAAATGCCAAAAAAGGAGGAATGGTCTTGGCGGGGTGGTGTCTGTGGTTCCTTAAGTTGTATTCGATGTCCCAAAAAGATTTTAGGCGATCAGTGACCGGGGGCACTGGCCCACGCCGGAAGGCGTGGGCTATAGTACATGAAAATATAGGAATCAGGCGAAATTCTAGTTTTATGTCCGCAAAATGCCAAAAAATGAGGAATGGTCATTGAAGGGCGGTGACTGTAATTCCTTAGGTTGTATTCGATGTCCCGGGAAAATTTTAGGCGATCCGGGTTCGGGGGGCCAGGCCCACGACGGAAGGCGTACTCTATCGCACACGAAAATAAGGAATCGAGCGGAATTCAAGTTTTATGGCCGTAAAATGACAAAAATGAGGAACGGTCATGTCAGGAAGTGAATGTCGTTCCTTAGGTAGTATTTGATGTCCCGAAAAATTTTTAGGTTATCCGGGTCAGGGGGCCGGGCCCACAGCGGAGGCGTGGGCTATAGCACACGAAAATATGAGAATCGTGCGGAATTCTAGTTTTATGGCCAAAAATGACGAACGGTCATGGAGGGGTGGTCACTTTGGTTGCTTAGGTTGTATTTGATGTCCTGGTAAAATTTTAGGCGATCAGAGTCCGGGGGCTCGGGCCCAGGACAGAAGACATGGGCTATAACACACGAAAATATGGGAATCGGGCGGAATTCTAGTTTTATGGCTGTAAAATGCCAAACAATGAGGAACGGTCATGGCGGGCAGTGACTTTGGTTTCTTAGGTTGTATTTGATGTCCCGTAAAAGTTTTAGGTGTTCCGGGTCCGGGGGTACGGGCCCACGGCGGAGGCGTGGGCTATAGCATACGAAAATATGGAAATCGGGCAGAATTCTAGTTTTATGGCCACAAATCGCCAACAAACGAGTAACGGTCATGGACGGGCGGTGAATGTGGTTCCTTACGTAGTATTTGATGTCTCAAAAAAATTTTGGCGATCCTGGTCTGGCGGCCCTGTCCAACAGCGGAAGGCATGGGCTCTAGCTCACAAAAATATTTGAATCGGGCAGAATTCTAGTTTTATGGTCGTAAAACGCCCAAAAATGATGAACGGACATGGGGGGTGGTGACTATGGTTCTTTAGGTTATATTTGAGGTCCCGAAAAATTTTTAGGCAATCCGGGTCTGGGGGCCCAGACCCACGGCGGAGGCGTGGACTATAGCACACGAAAATATGAGAATCGGGCGGAATTCTAGTTATATGGCCGTAAAACGCCAAAATTCGAGGAACGGTCATGGATTAGCAATGAATGTGGTTCCTTATGTTGTATTTGAGGTCCCGAAAAATTTTTAGGCGATACGGGTGTGTGGGCCTGGGCCCACGGCAGAGGCGTGGGCTATGGAATACGAAAATATGGGAATCGGGCGGAATTCATGTTTTATGGCCGTAAAATGCCAAAAAATGAGAAACGGTCAATGAGGGGCTGTGATTGTGTTTCCTTAGGTTGTATTGGATGTCCCGAAAAACTTTTAGGCTATCTGGGTCCGGGGCCTGGGCCCACGACGAAGGCGTGGGCTATACCACACGAAAATATAGGAATCGAGCGGAATTTAAGTTTTATGGCCGTAAAATGCCAAAACACGAGGAACGGTCCTGGATGGTTGGTGACTATGGTTTCTAAGGTTGTATTTGCTGTCCCGAAAATTTTTTAGGCGATCCGGGTCCGGGGGCCCGGGCCCACGGTGGAAGGCGTGCTCTATAGCACACAAAAATAAGGAATCGAGTGGAATTTAAGTTTTATGGCCGCAAAATGCCAAAAAATGAGGAATGATCATGGAGGGGGGTTACTGTTGTTCCTTAGGTTCTATTTGATGTCCTGAAACAATTTTAGGCGATCCGGGTTTGGGGGCCCGGGCCCACGGTGAAAAGCATGATTTGGGAATCAGGTGGAATTCTAGTTTTATGGCCGCAAAACGCCAAAAAATGAGGAACGGTCATGGAGGGGCAGTGAATGTGGTTTCTTAGGTTATATTGGATGTCCCAGAAAACTTTTAGGCAATACGGGTTTGGGGGCCCGGGCCCACGGCGGATGCGTGGGCTATAGAACACGAAAATATGGTAATCTGGCGGAATTCTTGTTTTATGGCCGTAAAAAGCCAAAAAATGAGGAATGGTCATGTCGGGGCAGTGAATGTGGTTCTTTAGGTTGTATTTGATCTCCCAGAAAAATTTTAGGCCATCCGGGTCCGGGGGCCTATGCCCACGGCGGATGGCATGGGCTATAGCATACAAAATATGGGAATCGGGTGGAATTCTAGTTTTATGGCCGTAAAATGCCAAAACATGATGAACGGTCATGGCGGGGCAGTAATTGTGGTTCCTTTGGTTGTATTTAATGTCCCGAAAAAATCTTAGGCGATCCGGGTCAACGGCGAAGGCGTGGGCTATAACACACGAAAATATAAGAATCGAGCAAAATTCAAGTTTTATGGCCGTAAAACGCCAAGAAACGAGGAACGGTCATGGATGGCTAGTGACTGTGGTTCCTTAGGTTGTATTTGATGTCCCGGAAACATTTTAGGCGATCCGGTTCTGGGGGCCCTTGCCAACGGCGGAAGGCGTGCTCTATAACACACGAAAATAAGGAATCGGGCGGAATTTAAGGTTTTATGGTTGTAAAACATCAAAAAATGAAGAATGGTCATGGAAGGGTAGTGACTGTGGTTCCTTCTTTTGTATTTGATGACCCATAAAAATTTTAGATGATCCGGGTTCGGGGGCCCGGGCCCACGGCGAAAGGCGTGATCTATAGCACACAAAAATATGGGAATCGGGCGGAATTTTGCCGCAAAATGCCAAAAAATAAGGAATGGTCTTGGCAGGGTAGTGTCTGTGGTTCCTTAAGTTGTATTCGACGTCCCGAAAATATTTTAGGCGATCAGTGACCGGGGGCACTGGCCCACGCCGGAAGGCGTGGGCTATAGCACACGAAAATGCCAAAAAAATGAGAAATGGTCAAGGCAGGGCTGTGATTGTGTTTCCTTAGGTTATATTTGATGTCCTAGAAAAATTTTAGGCTATCTGGGTCCGGGGGCCTGGGCCCACGACGAAGACGTGGGCTATACCACACGAAAATATAGGAATCGAGTGGAATTTGCCTTTTATGGTCGTAAAATGCCGAAATATGAGGAATGGTCATGGATAGTTGGTGACTATAATTCTTTAGTTTTTATTTGATGTCCTGAAAATATTTTAGGCGATCCGGTTCCGGGGGCTCGGGCCCACGGCGGAAGGCGTGCTCTATAGCACACGAAAATAAGGAATCGAGTGGAATTTAAGTTTTATGGCCGCAAAACGCCAAAAAATGAGGAATGGTCATAGAGGGGGGGGTGAATGTGGTTTCTTAGGTTGTATTTGATGTCCCGGAAAATTTTTAGGTAATCCGATTTTGGGGGCCCGGGCCCACGGCGAAAAGCATGATCTACATCACACGAAAATATGGGAATCAGACGGAATTCTAGTTGTATGGCCGTAAAATGCCAAACAATGAGGAACGGTCATTGCGGGGAGGTGACTGTGGTTCCTTAGGTTGTATGTGATGTCCCGTAAAATTTTTAGGCGATACGGGTCCGGGGGCCCGTGCCCACGGCAGAGGCGTGAGCTATAGAACACGAAAATATGGGAATCGGGCAGAATTCTTGTTTTATGGCCGTAAAATGCCAAAAATGAGGAATGGTCATTTTGGGGCGGTGAATGTGGTTCCTTATGTTTTATTTGATGTCCCGGAAATATTTTAGGCGATCCGAGTCAGAGGGCCTGGGCCCACGGCAAAAAGCATGATCTATAGCACACGAAAATATGGGAATCAGGCGAAATTCTAGTTTTTTGGCCGCAAAATGCCATGAAATGAGGAACGGTCATGGAAAGGTGGTGATTGTTGTTCCTTAGGTTGTATGTGATGTCCCGAAAAAAATTTAGGCTATCTGGGTCCGGGGGCCCGGGCCCACGGCGGAAGGCATGGGCTATAGCACACAAAAATATGGGAGTCGGGCGAAATTTAAGTTTCAAGGCCGTAAAACGCCAACAAACAAGGAACGGTCCTTGATTGCTGGTGAATATGGTTACTTAGGTTGTATTTGATGTCCCGGAAAAATTTTAGGCGATTCGGGTCCGGAAGCCCTGGCCCACGGCAGAGGCGTGGGCTATGGAACACGAAAATATGGGAATCGGGCGGAATTCTTATTTTATGGCCGTAAAACTCTACAAAATGAGGAACGATCATGTCGGGGTGGTGAATGTGGTTCCTTAGGTTGTATTTGATGTCTCGAAAATATTTTAGACAATTCGGGTTCAGGGGCCTGGGCCCACGGCGAAAGGCGTGATCTATAGCACACGGAAATATGGGAATCGGCGGAATTCTAGTTTTATGGATGCAAAATGCCAAACAAACTAGGAACGGTCATGGAGGGGCAGTGACTGTGGTTCCTTAGTTTGTATTTGATGTCCTGGAAAAATTTTAGGCGATCCGGGTCCAGGGGCCTGGGCCAACGGCGGAAGGCATGGGCTATAGCACACAAAAATATGGGAATCGAGTGGAATTATAGTTTTATGGCCGTAAAATGCCAAAAAATGAGGAATGGTCATGGAGTGGTTGTGACTGTGGTTCCTTAGGTTGTACTTGATGTACCGGAAAAATTTTAGGCTATCCGGGGTGGGGGCGTGGGCTATAACACAAGAAAATATGGGAATCAGGCGAACATCTAGTTTTATGGCCATAAAACACAAAAAAATAATGAAAGGTCATGGCGGGAAGGTAAATGTGGTTCCTTAGGTTTTATTCGTTGTCCCAGAAAAATTTTAGACGATCCAGGGCCGGGGGCCCTGGCCCACGGCGAAAATATAAGAATCGAGCGAAATTTAAGTTTTATGGCCGTAAAACGCCAAGAAATGAGGAACGGTCATGGATGGCTAGTGACTATGGTTCCTTAGGTTGTATTAGATGTCTCGGAAAGATTTTAGGTGATGCGGGTCCGGGGGCCCTGGCACACGGCGGAAGGCGTGCTCTATAACACACGAAAATAAGGAATCGAGCGGAATTTAAGTTTTATGGTCGCAAAACGTCAAAAATAAAGAATGGTCATGGAAGGGCGGTGACTGTGGTTCCTTAGGTTGTATTTGATGTCGCATAAAAATTTTAGATGATCCGGGTTCGGGGGCCCGGGCCCACGGCAAAAGGCGTGATCTATAGCACACGAAAATATGGGAATCAGGTGGAATTCTAGTTTTATGGCCGCAAAATGCCAAAAAATGAGGAACGGTCATCACGGGGATGTGACTGTGGATCGTTAGGTTGTATGTGATGCCCCATAAACATTTTAGGAGATGCGGGTCCGGGGGCTCGGGCCCACGGCGGAGGCGTGGGCAATATAACACGAAAATATGGGAATCGGGAGGAATTCTTGTTTTATGGCTGTAAAATGTCAAACAATGAGGAATGGTAATGTCGGGGCGGTGAATGTGGTTCCTTAGGTTGTATTTGATGTCCCTGAAAAATTTTAGGTGATCCGAGTCCGAGGGCCCAGGCCCACAGTTAAAAGTGTGATCTATAGCACATGTAAATTTGGGAATCACGCGAAATTCTAGTTTTATGGCCGCAAAGCACAATAAAATGAGGAACGGTCATGGAGGGGCAGTGACTGTGGTTCCTTAGGTTATATGTGATGTCCCGGAAAAATTTTAGGCTATCCGAGTCCGGGGGACCGGGCCCACGGCGGAAGGCATGGGCTATAGCACACAAAAATATGGGAATCGGGCGGAATTCTAGTTTTATGGCCGTAAAACGCCAAAAATCGAGGAACAGTCATTGATGGCTGGTAACTATGGTTCCTTAGGTTGTATTTGATGTCCCAGAAAGTTTTTAGGAGATACGGGTCCGGGGGACCTGGCCCACGGCGGAGGCGTGGGCTATGGAACACGAAAATATGGGAATCGGGCGGAATTCAAGTTTTATGGCCGTAAAATTCCAAAAATGAGGAATGGTCATGTTGGGGCGGTGAATTTGGTTCCTTAGGTTGTATTAGATGCCCCGGAAATATTTTAATCGATCCAAGTCCGAGGGCCCGGGCCCACGGCGAAAAGCGTGATCTATAGCACACTAAAATATGGGAATCATGCGAAATTCTAGTTTTATGGCCGCAAAACACCATAAAATGAGGAACGGTCATGGAAGGGCGGTGATTGTGGTTCCTTAGGTTGTATGTAATGTCCCGAAAAAATTTTAGGCTATCCGGGTCCGGGGGCCCGGGCCCATGGCGGAAGGCATGGGCTATAACACACAAAAATATGGGAATCGGGCGAAATTTAAGTTTTATGGCCGTAAAACGCCAACAAACGAGGAACGGTCCTGGATTGCTGGTGACTATGGTTCCTTAGGTTGTATTTGATGTCCCGGAAAATTTTTAGGCGATCCGGGTCCGGGGGCCCTGGCCCAAGGCGGAGGCGTGGGCTATAGAACACGAAAATATGAGAATCGGGCGGAATTCTTGTTTTATGGCCATAAAACACCAAAAAATGAGGAACGGTTATGTCGGGGCGGTGAATGTGGTTCCTTAGGTTGTATTTGATGTCCCGAAAATATTTTAGACAATTCGGGTTCGGGGCCTGGGCCCACGGCGAAAGGTGTGATCCATAGCACACGAAAATATGGGAATCGGAGGAATTCTAGTTTTATGGCCGCAAAATGCCAAACAAACTTGGAACGGTCATAGAGGGGCAGTGACTGTGGTTCCTTAGGTTGTATTTGATGTCCCGAAAAAGTTTTAGGCAATCCGAGTCCGGGGGCCTGGCCCAACAGTGGAAGGCATGGGCTATAGCACACGAAAATATGGGAATCGAGTGGAATTATAGTTATATGGCCATAAAACACCATATAATGAGGAATGGTCATGGAGGGGCTGTGACTGTGGTTCCTTAGGTTATACTTGATGTACCGGAAAAATTTTAGGCTATCCGAGGTGGAGGCGTGGGCTATAGCACAAGAAAATATATGAATCAGGCGAAAATCTAGTTTTATGGTTGTAAAACGCCAAAGAATGATGAAAGGTCATGGCGGGAAGGTAAATGTGGTTCCTTAGGTTTTATTCGTTGTCCTGGAAAATTTTTAGGCGATCCGAGACAGGGGGCCCCGTCCCACAGCGAAACTATAACACACGAAAATATAAGAATCGAGCGAAATTCAAGTTTTATGGCCGTAAAATGCCAAGAAACGAGGAACGGTCATGGATGGCTGGTGATTGTGGTTTCTTAGGTTGTATTTGATGTCTCGGAAATATTTTAGGCGATCCGGGTCCGGGGGCCCTGGCCCACGGCAGAAGGCGTGCTCTATAACACACGAAAATAAGGAATCGAGTGGAATTTAAGTTTTATGGTCGCAAAATGTCAAAAAATAAAGAATGGTCATGGCAGGGTGGTGACTGTGGTTCCTTCGGTTGTATTTGATGTCGCATAAAAATTTTAGACGATCCGGGTTCGGAGGCCCGGGCCCACGGCGAAAGGCGTGATCTATAGCACACAAAAATATGGGAATCAGGCGGAATTCTACTTTTATGGCCGCAAAATGCCAAAAAATGAGGAACGGTCATTGCGGGGAGATGACTGTGGATCATTAGGTTATATGCGATATCCCGTAAACATTTTAGGAGACACGGGTGCGGGGGCCCGGGCCCACGGCGGAGGCATGGGCTATAGAACACGAAAATATGGGAATCCGGCGGAATTCTTGTTTTATGGCTGTAAAATGCCAAACAATGAGGAATGGTCATGTTGGGGCAGTGAATGTGGTTCCTTAGGTTATATTTGATATCCCTGAAAAATTTTAGGCGATACAAGTACGAGGGCCCAGGCCCACATCGAAAAGCGTGATCTATAGCACACGCAAATTTGGGAATCAAGCGAAATTCAAGTCTTATGGACGCAAAACACCATAAAATGAGGAACGGTCATGGAGGGGCAGTGAATGTGGTTCCTTAGGTTGTATGTGATGTACCGGAAAAATCTTAGGCTATCCGGGTCTGGTGGACCGGGCCCACGGCGAAGGCATGGGCTATAGCACACAAAAATATGGGAATCGGGCGGAATTCTAGTTTTATGGCCGTAAAACGCCAAAAAACGAGGAACAATCATTGATGGCTAGTGACTATGGTTCCTTAGGTTGTATTTGATGTCCCATAAAACTTTTAGGCAATCCGGGTGCGGGGGCCCTGGCCCACGGCGGAGGCGTGGGCTATAGCACTCGAAAATATGGGAATCGGGCGGAATTCAAGTTTTATGGCCGTAAAATGCCAAAACATGAGGAACAGTCATTGATGGGAGGTGAATGTGGATCGTTAGTTTTTATGTGATGTCCCGTAAACATTTTAGGAGATATGGGTCCGGGGGGCCTGGCCCACGGCGGAGGCGTGGGCTATAGAACACGAAAATATGGAAATCGGGCGAAATTCTTGTTTTATGGCCGTAAAACACCAAAAGATGAGGAACGGTCATGTCGGGGTGGTGAATGTGGTTCCTTAGGTTGTATTTGATGTCCCGGAAATATTTTAGACGATTTGATTTCGGGGGCGTGCGCCCACGGCAAAAGGCGTGATCTATAGCACACGAAAATATGGGAATCGGGCAGAATTATAGTCTTATGGCCGCAAAATGCTAAAAACACTAGGAACGGTCATGGAGGGGCGCTGACCATGGTTCCTTAGTTTGTATTTGATGTCCCGAAAAAATTTTAGGCGATCCGGGGGCCTGGGCCAACGGCGGAAGGCATGGGCTATAGCACACAAAAATATGGGAATCAGGCGGAATTCTAGTTTAATGGCCGTAAAACACCAAAAAATGAGGAATCATCATGGAGGGGCTGTGAATGTGGTTCCTTAGGTTGTACTTGATGTACCGGAAATATGTTAGGCTATCTGGGTCCGGGGGGCCAGGCCCACGGCGGAGGCGTGGGCTATAGCACAAGAAAATATGGGAATCAGACGGAAATCTAGGTTTATGGCCGTAAAACGCCAAAAAATGATGAACGGTCATGGAGGGGCGGTAAATGTGGTTCCTTCGGTTGTATTCATTGTCCCGAAAAAAGTTTAGGCAATCCGGGACCGGGGGCCCGGGCCCACGGCGAAAGGCATGATCCATAGCACACGAAAGTATAGGAATCGAGCGGAATTCAAGTTTTGTGGCCGTAAAATTCCACAAACCGAGGAAAGGTCATGGATGGCTGGTGACTGTGGTTTCTTAGGTTGTATTTGATGTCCCGGAAAACTTTTAGGCGATACGGGTCTGGGGGCCCTAGCCCACGGCGGAGGCGTGTGCTATAGAACACGAAAATATGGGAATCGGGCGGAATTCTTATTTTATGGCCGTAAAACACCAAAAAATGAGGAACGGTCATGCCGTGGCAGTGAATGTGGATCCTTAGGTTGTATTTGATGTCCTGGAAATAGTTTAGGTGATCCGGGTCCGAGGGCCTTGACCCATGGCGAAAAGCGTGATCTAGCACACGAAAATAAGGAATCGAGAGGAATTTAAGTTTTATGACCGCAAAACACCAAAAAATGAAGAATGGTCATGGAGGGGTGGTAACTGTGGTTCCTTAGGTTGTATTTGTTGTTCCGGAAAAAATTTAGACGATCCGGGTTCGGGGGCCCGGGCCCACGTCGGAGGCGTGGGCTATAGAACACGAAAATATGAGAATCGGGCAGAATTCTTGTTTTATGGCTGTAATACACCACAAAATGAGGAATGGTCATGTTGGGGCAGTGAATGTGGTTCCTTAGGTTGTATTTGAGGTCCCGGAAAAATTTTAGGTGATCTAGGTCCGGGGGCTTGGTCCCACGGAAAAAAGCGTGATCTATAGCACACGAAAATATGGAAATCAGGAGAAATTCAAGTTTTATGGCTACAAAACCCCAAAGAATGAGGAACGGTCATGGAAGGGCGGTGATTGTGGTTCCTTAGGTTGTATTTGATGTCCCGGAAAAATTTTAGGCTATTCGGGTCTGGGGGCCTGGGCCCATGGCAGAAGGCATGTGCTATAGCACACAAAAATTTGGGAATCAAGCAGAATTCTTGTTTTATGGCCGTAAAATTCCAAACAATGAGGAACGGTCATGGCGGTGCGGTAAATGTGGTTCCTTAGGTTTTATTTGATGTCCCGGAAAAACTTTAGGCGATCCAGGAGCCCAGGCCCACGGCGGAGGCGTGGGCTATAGCACACGAATGTATGGGAATCGGGTGGAAATCTAGTTTTAGAGCCATAAAACGCCAACAAATGAAGAATGGTCATGGCGGGGCTATAGTACACGAAAATATGGGAATCGGGCGGAATTCTAGTTTTATGGCCGTAAAATAGCAAACATTGAGGAACGGTCATGGTGGGGCGGTGACTTTGGTTCCTTAGGTTGTATTTCATGTCCCTGAAAATTTTTCGGGGATCCGGGTTCGGGGGCCTAGGCCCACAGCGGAGGCGTGGGCTATAGCACACGAAAATATGGGAATCAAGCAGAATTCTAGTTTTATGGCCGTAAAACGCCAAAAAATGAGGAACAGTTATGGCTGGGTGATGACTGTTGTTCCTTAGATTGTATTTGATGTCCCGAATAATTTTGAGGCGATCCGGGTCCAGGGGTCCATGCCCATGGCGGAAGGCATGGGCTACAGCACAAGAAAATATGGGAATCGGGCGAAATTCTAGTTTTATGGCCACAAAACGCCAACAAATGAGGAACGATCATGGCAGGGTGGTGAATGTGGTTCCTTACGTAGTATTTGATATCTCGGAAACATTTTAGGTGATCCGGGTCCGGGGTCCGGGCCAACGGCGGAAGGCATGAGCTATAGCACACGAAAATATGGGAATCAGGCTGAATTCTAGTTTTTTGGCAGTAAAATGCCAAAAATGATGAACGGTCATAGCGGGGTGGTGAATTTGGTTCCTTGAATTGTATTCATTGTCCCGGATAAATAATAGGCGATTCGGTTCCGGGGGCTCGGGCTAGAGCACACGAAAATATGGGAATGAGGGGGAATTCTAGTTTTATGGCCGTAAAACACCAAAATATGAGGAACAATCATGGCCGGGCAGTGACTTGGGTTCCTTAGGTTGTATTTGATGTCCCAAAAAGTTTTTAGGTGATCCGGGTCTGGGGGGCCGGGCCCACCACAGAGGCGTGGGCTATAGCACACGAAAATATGGAAATCGGGCTGAATTCTAGTTTTATGGCCACAAAATGCCAACAAACGAGGAACAATCATGGTGGGGTGGTGAATGTAGTTCCTTACGTAGTATTTGATGTCTCGTAAAAATTTTAGGCGATCCGGGTCCGGGGGCCCAGGCCAACGGCGGAAGGCATGGGCTATAGCACACGAAAATATGGGAATCAGGCGAAATTCTAGTTTATGGCCGTACAACGCCACAAAATGATGAACGGTCATGGCGTGGCGGTGAGTGTGGTTCCTTAGGTTGTATTTGATATCTCGGAAAACTTTTAGGCTATCCGAGTCCGGGGCCCACAGCGGAGGCGTGGGCTATAGCACACAAAAATATGGGAATCGGGCGAAATTCTAGTTTTATGGCCGTAAAACACCAAAAAACGAGGAACAGTCATGGATGGGCAATGACTATGGTTTGTGAGGTTGTATTTGATGTCCCGAAAATTTTTGAGGTGATCCGGGTCCAGGGGCACGGGCCCACGGTGTAGGCATGGGCTATAGCACAAAAAAATATGGGAATCAGGCGAAAATCTAGTTTTATGGCCGTAAAATACCAAAAAATGAGTAACAGTCATGGTTGGGAGATGACTGTGGTTACTTAGGTTATATTTGATGTCCCAAAATTTTTTTGAGGCCATCCGGGTCCAGGGGCCTGGGCCCTCGCCAGAAGGCGTGGGCTATAGCACACGAAAATATGGGAATCAGGCGAAATTCTAGTTTTATGGCTGTAAATGCCAAAAAATGAGGAACGGTCATGGAGGGGCAGTGACTATGATTCCTTAGGTTGTATTTGATATCCCGAAAAATTTTGAAGCGATCCGGGTTCAGAGGCCCGGGCCCACGGCGGAAGGCATGGGCTATAGCACACGAAATTATGGGAATCGGGCGGAATTCTAGTTTTATGGCTGTAAAACGCCAAGAAATGAGGAACAATCATGAGGGGCGGTGACTATGGTTCCTTATGTTGTATTTGACGTCCCGAAAAATTTTGAGGCGATCCAGGTCCAGGGCTTCGGGCCCATGGCGGAAGGCGTGGGCTATAGCACATGAAAATACAGAAATCGTGCGGAATTAA
Organism: Nicotiana tabacum; assembly: GCF_000715075.1. NCBI lineage: Eukaryota > Viridiplantae > Streptophyta > Magnoliopsida > Solanales > Solanaceae > Nicotiana > Nicotiana tabacum. The sequence goes on along the minus strand of NC_134098.1, from coordinate 73,807,656 downwards.
ATTTTATGGCAGTAAAACACCAAAAAATGAGGAACGGTCATGGAAGGGCAGTGACTGTGGTTCCTCAGGTTGTATTTGATATCTTGGAAAAATATTAGGCTATCCGGGTCAGGGGGCCCAGGCCCACGGCGGAGGCGTGTGCTATAGCACACGAAAATATGGGAATCGGGCGGAATTCAAGTTTTATCGCCACAAATCGCCAAACGATGAAGAACCATCATGGCGGGGTGGTGACTTTGGTTCCTTAGGTTGTATGTGATGTGCCTGATAAATTTTAGGCAATCCGGGTCCATGGGCCCTGGCCCACGGCTGAAGGCGTGGACTATATCACACGAAAATATGGGAATCAGGCGGAATTCTAGTTTTATGGGTGCAAAATGCCAAATAACGAGGAACGGTCATGGTGGGGCAGTGATTGTGGTTCCTTAGGTTGTATTCGACATCCCAGAAAATTTTTAGGTCATCCTGGTCCGGGGGATTGGGCCCACGGCGGAAGGCGTGGGCTATAACACCTGAAAATAGGGGAATCGGGCGGAATTCTAGTTTTATGGCTACAAAACGTCAACAAACAAGGAACGTTCATGGCGGGGTGGTGGATGTGGTTCATTACGTAGTATTTGATATCTTGGAAAAATTTTAGGCGATCCGGGGGCCCGGGCCAACGGCGGAAGGCATGGGCTATAGCACACAAATATATGGGAATCGGGCGGAATTCTTGTTTTATGGCCGTAAAACGCCAAATATTGATGAACGGTCATGGCGGGGTGGTGACTGTGGTTCATTAGGTTATATGTGATGTCCCGGAAAACTTTTAGGCAATCCGGGTCCGGGGGCCTGGGCCCACGGCAGAGGCGTGGGCTAGCACACGAAAATATGGGATACGGGCGAAATTCTAGTTTTATGGCCGTAAAATGCCAAAAAATGAGGAAAGGTCATGGCGGGGCAGTCATTGTGGTTCCTCAGGTTGTATTTGATATCCCGAATAAATTTTAGGCGATCTGGGTTCGGGGGCCCGGGTCCACGGCAGAGCCGTGGGCTATAGCACACGAAAATATGGGAATCAAACGAAATTCTAGTTTTGTGGCCGCAAAACACCAAACAAAGAGGAACGGTCATGGTGGGGCGGTGACTGTGGTTCCTTAGGTTGTATTCTACATCCCAGAAAATTTTTAGGCGATCCGGGTCCAGGGGCCCGAGCCCACGACGGAAGGCGTGGGCTATTGCACACGAAAATATGGAAATCGGGCGGAATTCTAGTTTTATGACTGTAAAACGCCAAAAAATGAGGAAAGGTCATGGCGGGGCAGTGATTGTGGTTCCTTAGGTCGTATTCAATATCCCGGAAAAATTTTAGGCTATCCGGGTCCGGGGGGCTGCGCCCACGGCGGAGGCGTAGCACACAAAAATATGGGAATCGAGCGGAATTCATGTTTTATGATCGCAAAACGCCAAAAAATGAGGAATGGTCTTGACGGGGCAGTGACTGTCGTTCCTTAAGTTGTATTTGATTTCTTGGAAAAATTTTAGGCGATCAGTGTCCGGGGGCCTGGGCCCACGGCGGAAGGCGTGAGCTATAACACACTAAAATATGGGAATCGGGCGAAATTCTAGTCTTATGTCCTCGAAACGCCAAAAACGAGGAACGGTCATGGCGGGGTAGTGACTGTGGTTCCTTAGGTTATATTTGACGTCCCAGAAAAATTTTAGGAGATCCGGGACCGGGGGCCCAGGCCCACGGTGAAAGGCGAGCTCTATAGCACACGAAAATAAGGAATCGAGCGGAATTCAAGTTTTATGGCTGCAAAATGCCAAAACATGAGAAATGGTCATGGCGGGGCTGTGAATGTGGTTTGGTTTTATTTGATGTGCTGGAAAAATTTTAGGCGATCCAGGTCCGGGGGCCCGGGCCAACGGCGGAAGGCATGGGCTATAGCACACGAAAATATGGGAACCAGGCAAAATTCTAGTTTTGTGGCCGTACAACGAAAAGAAATGATGAATGGTCATGGCGGGCGGTGTGTGTGGTTCCTTAGGTTGTATTTGATGTCTCAGAAAAATTTTAGGCAATCCGAATCCGGGGCCCGGGCCCACGGCGGAGGCGTGGGCTATAGCACACAAAAATATGGGAATCGGGCGGAATTCTAGTTTTATGGCCGCAAAACGCCAAACAACGAGGAACGGTCATGGTAGGGCAGTGATTGTGGTTCTTTAGGTTGTATTCGACATCCCAGAAAATTTTTAGGCCATCCTGGTCTAGGGGCTCGGGCCCATGGCGGAAGGCGTGGGCTATAACACACGAAAATATGGGAATTGAGCGGAATTCTAGTTTTATGGCCACAAAATGCCAACAAACAAGGAACGTTCATGGCAGGGTGGTGAATGTGGTTCCTTACATAGTATTTGATGTCTCGGAAAAATTTTAGGCGATCTGAGTCTGGGGGCTCGGGCCAACGGCGGAAGGCATGTGCTATAGCACACAAAAATATGGGAATCGGGCAAAATTCTTATTTTATGGCCGTAAAATGCCAAATATTGATGAACGGTCATGGAGGGGTGGTGACTGTGGTTCATTAGGTTGTATTTGATGTCCCGGAAAAATTTTAGGCAATCCGGGTTCTGGGTCCTGGGCCCACGGCGGAGGCGTGGGCTATAGCTCACGAAAATATGGGATACGAGCGGAATTCTAGTTTTATGGCCGTAAAATGCCAAAAGATGAGGAAAGGTCATGGCGGGGCATTGAATTTGGTTCCTCAGGTTGTATTTGATGTCCCGAATAAATTTTAGGTGATCTCGGTTTGAGGGCCCGGGTCCACGGCAGAGCCGTGGGCTATAGCAAACGAAAATATGGCAATCGAACGGAATTCTAGTTTTATGGCCGCAAAACACCAAACAAAGAGGAACGGTCATGGTGGGGCAGTGACTGTGGTTCCTTAGGTTGTGTTGTATGTCCCAGAAAATTTTTAGGCAATTCGGGTCGAGGGGCCCGGGCCCGCGACGGAAGGAGTGGGCTATAGCACACAAAAATATGGAAATCGGGCGGAATTCTAGTTTTATGGCTGTAAAACGCCAAAAAATGAGGAACGGTCATGGCGGGGCAGTGATTGTGGTTCCTTAGGATGTATTCAATGCCCCAGAAAAATTTTAGGCTATCCGGGTCCGGGGGTCCGCGCCCACGGCGAAGGCGTAACACACGAAAATATGGGAATCGAGCGGAATTCAAGTTTTATGATCGCAAAACGCTAAAAAATGAGGAATGGTCTTGGCGGGGCAGTGACTATCATTCCTTAAGTTGTATTCGATGTCCCGAAAAAATTTTAGGCGATCAGTGTCCGGGGGCCCGGGCCCACGGCGGAAGGCGTGAGCTATAGCACACGAAAATATGGGAATCGGGCAGAATTCTAGTCTTATGTCCTCAAAATGCCAAAAAACAAGGAACGGTCATGGAGGGGCGGTGACTGTGGTTCCTTAGGTTATATCCGACATCCCAAAAAAAATTTAGGCGATCCGGGACCGGGGGCCCTAGCCCACGGTGAAAGGAGTGCTCTATAGCACACGAAAATAAAGAATCGAGCGGAATTCAAGTTTTATGGCCGCAAAATGCCAAAAAATGAGAAATGGTCATGGAGGGGCTGTGAATGTTGTTCCTTTGGTTGTATTTGATGTGCCAGAAAAATTTTAGGCGATCCAGGTCCGGGTGCCCGGGCCAACGGCGAAAGGTATGGGCTATAGCAAACGAAAATATGGGAACCAGGCGAAATTCTAGTTTTATGGCTGTACAACGCAAAACAATGATGAACGGTCATGGCGGGGCGGTGAGTGTGGTTCCTTAGGTTGTATTTGATGTCTCGGAAAAATTTTAGGCAATATGAGTCCGAGGCCCGGGCCCACGGTGGAGGCGCGGGCTATAGCACACGAAAATATGGGAATCAGGCAGAATTCTAGTTTTATGGCCGCAAAATGCCAAACAAAGAGGAACGATCATGGTGGGGCAGTGACTGTGGTTCCTTAGGTTGTATTCTACGTCCTATAAAATTTGTAGGCGATCCAGGTCCAGTGGCCCGGGCCCACGACGGAAGGCGTAGGCTATAGCATACGAAAATATGGGAATCGGGTGGAATTTTAGTTTTATGGCTTTAAAACTCAAAAAATAAGGAACGGTCATGGAGGGGCAGTGATTGTGGTTCCTTAGGTTGTATTCAACATCCCGGAAAAAGTTTAGGCTATTCGGGTCCGGGGAATCGAGCGGAATTCAAGTTTTATGATCGCAAAATGCTAAAAAATGAGGAATGGTCTTGGCGGGGCAGTGATTGTGGTGCCTTAAGTTGTATTCAATGTCCCGAAAATTTTTTAGGCGATTAGTGTCTAGGGGCCCGGGCCCACGGCGGAAGGCGTGAGCTATAGCACACGAAAATATGGGAATCGGGCGAAATTCTAGTCTTATGTCCTCAAAATGCCAAAAAATGAAGAACGGTCATGGCGGGGTGGTGACTGTGGTTCCTTAGGTTATATTCGACGTCCCATAAAAATTTTAGGCGATCCGGGACAGGGGGGGCCATGCCACGGTGGAAGGCGTGCTCAAAAAAACACGATAATAAGGAATCGAGCGGAATTCAAGTTTTATGGCCGCAAAATGCCAAAAAATGAGAAATGGTCATGGAGGGGCTATGAATGTGGTTCCTTTGGTTGTATTTGATGTGCCAGAAAATTTTTAGGTGATTCGGGTCCGGAGGCCCGGGCCAACGGCGGAAGGCATGGGCTATAGCACATGAAAATATGGGAACCAGGCGAAATTCTAGTTTTATGGCCGTACAACGCCAAAAAATGATGAACGGTCATGGCAGGGCGGTGAGTGTGGTTCCGTAGGTTATATTTGATGTCTCAGAAAAATTTTAGGCAATCCAGGTCCCGCGCCCGATCTCACGGCGGAGGCGTGGGCTATAGCACACGAAAATATGGGAATTGGGCAGAATTCTAGTTTTATTGCCGTAAAATGCAAACAAACGAGGAAAAGTCATGGTTGGGCGATGTCTATGGTTCGTTAGGTTGTATTTGATGTCCCAAATTTTTTTAGGTGATCCGGGTCTAGGGGCACGGGCCCACGGCGTAGGCATGGCTATAGCACACGAAAATATGGGAATCAGGCAGAAATCTAGTTTTATGGACATAAAATGCCAAACAATGAGGAACAGTAATGGTTGGACAATGACTGTGGTTAATTAGGTTATATTTGATGTCCCGAAAAATTTTGAGGCGATCCGGGTCCAGGGCCCTGGGCCCTCGCCGGAAGGCGTGGGCTATAGCACGCGAAAATATGGGAATCGAGCGGAATTCTAGTTTTATGGCTGTAAAATGCCAAAAAATGAGAAATGGACATGGAAGGACGGTGACTGTAGTTCCTTAGGTTGTATTTGATGTCCCAAAATTTTTTGAAGCGATCCGGTTTCAGGGGCCCGGGCCCACGGCGGAAGGCATGGGCTATAGCTCACGGAAATATGGAAATCGGGCGGAATTCTAGTTTTATGGCTGTAAAACGCCAAAAAATGTTAAACGGTCATGGAGGGGCGGTGACTGTGATTCCTTCGGTTGTATTTGATGTCCCGAAAAATTTTGAGGTGATCCAGGTCCTGGGGCCCGGGCCCACGGCGGAAGGCGTGGGCTATAGCACATGAAAATATAGAAATCGAGCAGAATTCAAATTTTATGGCCGTAACAAGCCAAATAATGAGGAACGGTCATGGCAGGGCAGTGACTGTGGTTCCTCAGGTTGTATTTGATGTCTTGGAAAAAGTTTAGGCTATCCGGACCCGGGGGCCCAGGCCCACGGCGGAGGCGTGGGCTATAGCACACAAAAATATGGGAATCGGGCGAAATTCAAGTTCTATCGCCACAAAACGCCAAAAGATGAAGAACGGTCATGGAGGGGTGGTGACTTTGGTTCCTTAGGTTGTATTTGATATGCTGGATAAATTTTAGGCGGTCCGGGTCCATGGGCCTAGGCCCACGGCGGAAGGCGTGGGTTATATAACACGAAAATATGGGAATCGGGAGGAATTCTAGTTTTATGGGCGCAAAACGCAAAAAAATGAGGAACGGTCATGGTGGGGCAGTGACTGTGGTTACTTAGGTTTTATTTGACATCCCGTAAAATTTTTAGGCCATCCGGGTCCGGGGGCTCGGGCCCACGGCAGAAGGCGTGGGCTATAACATACGAAAATATGGGAATCGGGCGGAATTCTAGTTTTATGGCCACAAAACGCCAACAAACGAGGAACGGTCATGGAGGGGGTGGTGAATGTGGTTCCTTACGTAGTATTTGATGTCTCGGAAATATTTTAGGCGATCCGGGTCCGGGGGCTCGGGCCAACGGCGGAAGGCATGGGCTATAGCACACAAAAATATGGGAATCGGGCGGAATTCTAGTTTTATGGCCGTAAAATGCCAAATATTGATGAACGGTCATGGCGGGGTGGTGACTGTGGTTCATTAGGTTGTATTTGATGTCCCAAAATTTTTTTAGGCAATCCGGGTCCGGGGGCCCGGGCCCACGGCGGAGGCGTGGGCTATAGCACACGAAATATGGGAATCGGGCGGAATTCTAGTTTTATGGCCGTAAAACCCCAGAAAATGAGGAACGGTCATGGCGGAGCGGTGACTTTGGTTCCTCAAGTTGTGTTTTATGTCCCGAATAAATATTAGGCGATTCGGGTTCGCGGGCCCGTTCCCACGGCAGAGCCGTGGGTTATAGCACACGAAAATATGGGAATCGGGCGGAATTCTAGTGTTATGGCCACAAAATGCCAAAAAAATGAAAAACGGTCATATCGGGGTGGTGACTTTGGTTCCGTAGGTTGTATTTAATGTTCCAGAAAATTTTTAGGCGATCCGGGTCCAGGGCCCCGGGCCCATGGCGGAAGGCGTTTGCTATATCACACGAAAATATGGGAATCGGGCGGAATTCTAGTTTTATGGCCGTAAAATGTCAAAAAATGAGGAACAGTCATGGCGGAGTGGTGACTTTGTTCCTTAGATTGTATTTGATGTCCCGGAAAAAATTTAGGTGATCCGGGTCAGGGGCCCCGGGCCCATGGCGGAGGCGTGGGCTATAACACACGAAAATATGGGAATCGGGCGGAATTCTAGTTTCATGGCCGTAAAATGCCAAAAATGAGGAACGGTCATGTCGGGGCGGTGAATGTGGTTCCTTAGGTAGTATTTGATGTCCTAGAAAATTTTTAGTCGATCCGGGTCTGGAGGCTCGGGCCCACGGTGGAGGCATGGGCTATAGCACACGAAAATATGGGAATCGGGCGGAATTCTAGTTATATTGTCGTGAAACGCCAAACAATGAGGAACGTTCATGGCATGGAGGTGACTTTGGTTCCTTAGGTTGTATTTGATGTCCCGAATAAATTTTAGGCGATCCGGGTTCGGGGGCCCGGGCCCACGGCAGAGCCGTGGGCTATAGCACACACAAATATGGGAATCAGGCGGAATTCTAGTTTTATGGCCACAAAACTCCAAAAAATCAAGAACGGTCATATCGGGGTGGTGAATTTGGTTCCGTAGGTTGTATTTGAGGTCCCGAAGAAAATTTAGGCTATTCGTGTCCAGGGGCCCGAGCCCACGACGGAAGGCGTTTGCTATAACACATGAAAATATAAGAATCGGGCGGAATTCTAGTTTTATGGTCGTAAAATACCAAAAAATGGGGAACGCTCATGGAGGAGCGGTGACTTTGGTTCCTTAGATTGTATTTGATATCCCGAAAAAATTTTAGGCAATCCGGGTCCGGGGGCCCGTGCCCAAGCCGGAGGCATGGGCTATAACACACGAAAATATGGGAATCGGGGGAAATTCTAGTTTTATGGCCGTAAAATGCCAAAAACGAGATACGGTCATGTCGGAGCCGTGAATGTGGTTCCTTAGGTAGTATTTGATGTCCATGAAAAATTTTAGGCGATCTGGGTCCGGAGGCCTGGTCCCAAGGCGGAGGCGTTGGCTATAGCACACGAAAACATGGGAATCGGGCGGAATTCTAGTTTTATGACCGTAAAATGCCAAAACATGAGGAACGGTCATGGAGGGGTGGTGACTTTGGTTCCTAGGGTTGTATTTGATGTCCCGAATAAATTTTAGGCGATCCGGGTTCGGGGGCCCCGACCCACGGCGGAGGCGTTGGCTATAGCACACGAAAATATGTGAATCGTTCGGAATTCTAGTTTTATTGCCGTAAAATACCAAAACACGAGGAACGGTCATGGTGGGGCGGTGACTGTGTATCCTTAGGTTGTATTCTATGTCCCGGAAAAGTTTTAGGCGATCCGGGTCCAGGGGCCCGGGCCCACGACGGAAGGTGTTTGCTATAACAAATGCAAATATGGGAATCGGGCGGAATTGTAGTTTTATGGCCGTAAAATGCCAAAAAATGAGGAACGGTCATGGCGAAGCGGTGACTTTGGTTCCTTAGGTTGTATTTGATGTCCCGGAAAAATTTTAGGCGATCCAGGTCAGGGGGCCCGGGCCCACAACGGAGGCGTGGGCTATATAACACACGAAAATATGGGAATCAGGCGGAATTCAAGTTTTATGGCCGTAAAATGCCAAAAACGAGGAACGGTCATGTCGGTGTGGTGAATGTGGTTCCTTAGGTAGTATTGGATATCTCAGAAAAATTTTATGCAATCCGGGTCTGGAGGCTCGGGCCCACAGTGGAGGTGTGGGATAGTAGACGAAAATATGGGAATCGGGCGAAATTTTACTTTTATGGCCGTAAAACGCCAAAAATGAGGAACGTTCATGGAGGTACGGTGACTTTGGTTCCTCAGGTTGTATTTCATGTCCCGAATAAATTTTAGGTGATCCGGGTTCGGGGGCCCGGGCACACGGCTGTACCGTGGGCTATAGTACACGAAAATATGGGAATCGGGCGGAATTATAGTTTTATGTCCCAAAAAATTTTTAGGCTATCTAGGTCTAGGGGCCCAGATCCACGACGGAAGGCGTTTGATATAACACGAAAATATGAGAATCAGACGGAATTCTAGTTTTATTGCCGTAAAATGCCAATAAATGAGGAACGGTCATGGCGTAGCGGTGACTTTGGTTCCTTAGGTTGAATTTGATGTCCCAAAATTTTTTTAGGCGATCCGGGTCCGGGGGCCCGTGCCCAAGCCGTAGGCGTGGGCTATAACACACGAAAATATGGGAATCGGGCAAAATTCTAGTTTTATGGCCGTAAAATGCCAAAAATGAGGAACGGTCATGTTGGAGCGGTGAATGTGGTTCCTTAGATAGTATTTGATGTCTAGAAAAAAATTTAGGCGATCCGGGTCCGGAGGCCCGGACCCACGGCGGAGGCGTGGGCTATAGCACATGAAAATATGAGAATCAGGCGGAATACTAGTTTTTTGGCCGTAAAACACCAAAACATGAGAAACGGTCATGGTGGGGCGGCTGTGACTGTGGTTCCTTAGGTTGTATTATACGTCCCGTAAATATTTTAGGCGATCCGGGTCCAGGGGCCCGGGCCCATGACGGAAGGCGTTTGCTATAACACACGAAAATATGGAAATCAGGCGGAATTCTAGTTTTATGGCCGTAAAATGCCAAAAAATGAGGAACGGTCATGGCATAGCGGTGACTTTGGTTCCTTAGGTTGTATTTGATATCCCGAAAAAGTTTTAGGCAATTTGGGTCAGGGGGTCCGGGCCCACGATGGAGGCTTGGGCTATAAAATGCCGAACAATGAGGAACGTTCATGGAGGGGCGGTGACTTCGGTTCCTCAGGTAGTATTTGATGTCTCAGAAAATTTTTAGGTGATCCGGGTTCGGAGGCCCAGGGCCACGGTGGAGGCGTGGGCTATAGCAGATGAAAATATGGGAATCGGGCAAAATTCTAGTTTCATGGCCGTAAAACTACAAAAAATGAGGAACGGTCATGGCGGTATGGTGACTTTGGTTCCTCAGGTTGTATTTGTAACAGTCATGGAGGAACGGTCCCGAATAAATTTTAGGCGATCCGGGTTCGGGGGCCCGGGCACACGGCTCTGCCGTGGGCTATAGCACACGAAAATATGGGAATCGGGCAGAATTATAGTTTTATGGCCACAAAATGCCAAAACATGAAGAACGGTCATATCGAGGTGGTGACTTTGGTTCCGTAGGTTGTATTTGATGTCCCATATAAATTTTAGGCTATTTGGGTCTAGGGGCCCAGACCCACGACGGAAGGCATTTGCTATAACACAAAAATATGAGAATCGGACGGAATTCTAGTTTTATTGCCGTAAAATGCCAAAAAATGAGGAACGGTCATGGCGGAGCGGTGACTTTGGTTCCTTAGGTTGTATTTGATGTCCCGGAAAAATGTTAGGCGATCAGGGTCCGGGTGCCCATGCCCAAGCCGTAGGCGTGGGCTATAACACACGAAAATATGGGAATCGGGTGAAATTCTAGTTTTATGGCCGTAAAATGCCAAAACCGAGGAAGGGTCATGTCGGAGCGGTGAATGTGGTTCCTTAGGTAGTATTTGATCTCCGAAATTGTTTTTAGGCGATTCGGGTCTGGAGGCCTGGTCCCACGGCGGAGGCATGGGCTATAGCACACGAAAATATGGGAATCGGGCGGAATACTAGTTTTATGACCGTAAAACACCAAAACATGAGAAACGGTCATGGTGTGGCAACGGTGATTGTGGTTCCTTAGGTTGTATTCTACGTCCCGTATAATTTTTGGGCGATCTGGGTCCCAGGACTCGGGCCCACGACGGAAGGCGTTTGCTATAACACACGAAAATATGGGAATCGGGCGGAATTCTTGTTTTATGGCCGTAAAATGCCAAAAAATGAGGAACGGTCATGGTGGGGCGGAGGTGATTGTGGTTCCTTAGGTTGTATTCTACGTCCCGTAAAACTTTTAGGCGATGCGGGTCCAGGGGCCCGGGCCCACGATGAAAGGCGTTTGCTATAACACACGAAAATATGGGAATCGGGCGGAATTCTAGTTTTATGGCCGTAAAATTCCAAAAAATGAGGAACGGTCATGGCAGAGCGGTGACATAGGTTCCTTAGGTTGTATTTGATGTCCCGGAAAAGTTTTAGGCAGAGACGTGGGCTATAACACCTAAAAATTTGAGAATCGGGCGGAATTCTCATTTTATGGCCGTAAAATGCCAAAAATGAGGAACGGTCATGTCAGGGTGGTGAATGTGGTTCCTTAGGTAGTATTTAATATCCCAAAAAAATTTTGGGTGATCCGGGTCTGGAGGCCCGGGCCCACGGTGGAGGCGTGGGCTAACACACGAAAATATGGGAATCGGGCGGAATTCAAGTTTTATGGCCGTAAAATGACAAACAATGAGGAACGGTCATGGTGGGGTGGTGACTTTGGTTCCTCAGGTTGTGTTTGATGTCCCGAATAAATTTTAGGCAATCCGGGTTCGAGGGCCCGTGCCCACGGCGGAGGCAAAGGCTATAGCACACAAAAATATGGGAATCGGGCGGAATTCTAGTTTTATGGTAGTAAAATGCCAAAATATGAGGAACGGTCTTGGAAGAGCAGTGACTTTGGTTCCTTAGGTTGTATTTGATGTCCCGAAAAAGTTTTAGGCAATTCGGGTCAGGGGGCCCGGGCCCACGGCGGAGGCGTGGGCTATAACACACGAAAATATGGGAATCGGGCGGAATTCTTATTTTATGGCCGTAAAATGCCAAAAATGATAAACGGTCATGTCAGGGCGGTGAATGTGGTTCCTTAGGTAGTATTTGATGTCCTAGAAAAAATTTTGGCGATCTGGGTCAAGAGGCCTTGGCCCACGGCGGAGGCGTGGGCTATAACATACGAAAATATGGGAATCGGGCGGAATACAAGTTTTATGGCCGTAAAATGCCAAAAAATGAGGAACGGTCATGGTAGGGAGGTGACTTTGGTTCCTCAGGTTGTATTTGATGTCCCAATAAATTTTAGGCGATCTGGGTTCGGGGGCCCGTGCCCACGGCGGAGGCGTAGGCTAGCACACGAAAATATAGGAATCGGGCGGAATTCTAGTTTTATGGCCGTAAAATGCCAAACAATGAGGAACGGTCATGGTGGGGCGGTAACTTTGGTTCCTCAGGTTGTATTTGATGTCCCGAATAAATTTTTGGGGATCCGGGTTTGGGGGCTCGGGCCCACGGCAAAGTCGTGGGCTATAGCACACAAAAATATGGGAATCGAGCGGAATTCTAGTTTTATGGCCACAAAATGCCAAAAAATGAAGAATGGTCATATCGGGGTGGTGAATTTGGTTCTGTAGGTTGTATTTGATGTCTCGGAATATTCTTAGGCTATCGGAGTCCAGGGGCCCAGGCCCACGACAGAAGGCGTTTGCTATAACACACGAAAATATAGGAATCGGGCAGAATTCTAGTTTTATGGCCGTAAAATGCCAAAAACGAGGAACGGTCATGTCGGAGCGGTGAATGTGGTTCCTTAGGTAGTATTTGATGTCTCAGAAAATTTTTAGGCGATCTGGGTCTGGAGGCCCAGGCCCACGGCGGAGGCGTGGGCTATTGCAGACAAAAATATGGGAATCGGGCGGAATTCTAGTTTTATGGCTGTAAAACCCCAAAAAATGAGGAACAGTCATGGCGGGATGGTGACTTTGGTTCCTCAGGTTGTATTTGATGTCCCAAATAAATTTTAGGCAATCCGGGTTCTGGGGCCCGGGCACACGGCTCTGCCGTGGGCGATAGCACACGAAAATATGGGAATCGAGCGGAATTATAGTTTTATGGCCACAAAACGCCAAAAAATGAAGAACGGTCATATCAGGGTGGTGACTTTGGTTCCGTAGGTTGTATTTGATGTCTCAAAAAAAAATTAGGCTCTCCGGGTCTAGGGGCCCAAGCCCACGACGGAAGGCGTTTGCTATAACACGGAAATATGAGAATCGGACGGAATTCTAGTTTTATTGCCGTAAAATGCCAAAAAATGAGGAACGGTCATGGCAAAGTGGTGACTTTGGTTCCTTAGGTTGTATTTGATGTCCCAAAAAATTTTTAGGCGATCCGGATCCGGGGGCCCGTGCCCAAGCCGTGGGCGTGGGTTATAACACACGAAAATATGGGAATCAGGCGGAATTCAAGTTTTATGGCCGTAAAATGCCAAAAACGAGGAATGGTCATGTCGGAGCGGTGAATGTGATTCCTTAGGTAGTATTTGATGTCCAGAAAATTTTTTAGGTGATCCGGGTCCGGAGGCCCGGTCCCACGGCGGAGGCGTGGGCTATAGCATACGAAAATATGGGAATCAGGCGGAATTATAGTTTTATGGCCGTAAAACACCAAACACATGAGAAACGGTCATGGTGGGGAAGCGGTGACTGTGGTTCCTTAGGTTGTATTCTACGTCCCGTAAAATATTTAGGCGATCCGGGTCCAGGGGCCCGGGCCCACGATGGAAGGCGTTTGCTATAACCCACGAAAATATGGAAATCAGGCGAAATTCTAGTTTTATGGTCGTAAAATGCCAAAATATGAGGAGCGGTCATGGAAGAGTGGTGACTTTGGTTCCTTAGTTTGTATTCGATGTCCCAGAAAATATTTTGGCGATCCGGGTCAGGAGGCCCGGGCCCACGGCGGAGGCGTGGGCTACAACACACGAAAATATGGGAATCGGGCGGAATTCAAGTTTTATGGCCGTAAAATGCCAAAAAATGAGGAACGGTCATGGTGGGGCAGTGACTTTGGTTCCTCAGGTTGTATTTGATGTCTCGAATAAATTTTAGGCGATCCGGGTTCGGGGGCCCGGGCCCACGGCGGTGGCGTAGGCTATAACACACGAAAATAACAGAATCAGGCGGAATTCTAGTTTTATGGCCGTAAAATGCCAGAAAATGAGGAACGTTCATGGAGGGGCAGTGACTTTGGTCCTCAGGTTGTATTTGATGTCCCGAATAAATTTTTGGCGATCCGAGTTCCGGGGCCCGGGCCCACGGTAAGGCCATGGGCTATAGCACACAAAAATATGGGAATCGAGCGGAATTCTAGTTTTATGGCCACAAAACGCCAAAAAATCAGGAATGGTCATATCGGGGTGGTGAATTTGGTTCCGTAGGTTGTATTTGATGTCCCGAAAAAATCTTAGGCTATCCAAATCCAGGGGCCTAAGCCCACGACGGAAAGCGTTTGCTATAACACATAAAAATATGGGAATCAGGCGGAATTCTAGTTTTATGGCCGTAAAATACCAAAAACAAGGAATGGTCATGTTGGGGCGGCGAATGTGGTTCCTTAGGTAGTATTTGATGTCTCAGAAATTTTTTAGGCGATCCGGGTTTGGAGGCCCGGGCCCACGGAGGAGGCGTGGGCTATAGTAGACGAATATATGGGAATCGGGCGGAATTCTAGTTTTATGGCCGTAAAACTACAAAAAATGAGGAACGGTCATGGCGGTATGGTGACTTTGGTTCCTCAGGTTTTATTTGATGTCCCGAATAAATTTTAGGCGATCCGGGTTCGGGGGCCCGGGCACACGGCTCTGCCGTGGGCTATAGCACACGAAAATATGGGAATCTGGGGGAATTATAGTCTTATGGCCACAAAACGCCAAAAAATGAAGAACGGTCATATCGGGGTGGTGACTTTGGTTCCATAGGTTATATTTGATGTCCCAAAAAAATTTTAGGCTATCCGGGTCTAGGGGCTCAGACCCACGACGGAAGGCGTTTGCTATAACACGAAAATATGAGAATCGGACGGAATTCTAGTTTTATGGACGTAAAATGCCAAAAAATGAGGAACGGTCATGGCGGAGCGGTGACTTTGGTTCCTTAGGTTGTATTTGATGTCCTGGAAAAATATTAGGCGATCCGGGTCCGGGAGCCCGTGCCCAAGCCGTAGGCATGGGCTAACACACGAAAATATGGGAATCGGGCGAAATTCTAGTTTTATGGCCGTAAAATGCCAAAAATGAGGAACGGTCATGTCGGAGCGGTGAATGTGGTTCCTTAGGTAGTATTTGATGTCCAAAGAAATTTTTAGGCGATCCGGGTCCAGAGGCCCGGTCCCACGTCGGAGGCGTGGGCTATAGCACACGAAAATTGGGAATCGGGCGGAATTCTAGTTTTATGGCCGTAAACACCAAAACATGAGAAACGGTCATGGTGGGGCGGCGGTAACTGTGGTTACTTAGGTTGTATTCTACGTCCCGTATAAATTTTAGGTGATCCGGGTCCAGGGGCCCCGGCCCACGACGGAAGGCGTTTGCTATAACACACAAATTTATGGGAATCGGGCGGAATTCTAGTTTTATGGCCGTAAAATGCCAAAAATGAGGAACGGTCATGGCATAGAGGTGACATTGGTTCCTTAGGTTGTATTTGATGTCCCTGAAAAGTTTTAGGCGATCTGGGTCAGGGGGCCCGGGCCCACGGCGGAGGCGTGGGCTATAACACACGAAAATATAGGAATCGGGCAGAATTCTAGTTTTATGGCCGTAAAATTCCAAAAACGAGGTACGGTCATGTCAGGGCGGTGAATGTGGTTCCTTAGGTAGTATTTGATGTCCTAGAAAATTTTTTGGCGATCAGGGTCAGGAGGCCCGGGCCCACGGCGGAGGCGTGGGCTAACACACGAAAATATGGGAAACGGGCGGAATTCAAGTTTTATGGCCGTAAAATGCCAAACAATGAGGAACGGTCATGGTGGGGCAAGGACTTTGGTTCCTTAGGTTGTATTTGATGTCCCGAATAAATTTTAGGCGATCCGGGTTCGGGGGCCTGTGCCCACGGCGGAGGCGTAGGCTATAGCACACGAAAATATGGGAATCGGGCGAAATTCTAGTTTTATGGTCTTAAAATGCCAAAAAATGAGGAACGGTCATGGCAGAGGGGTGACTTTGGTTCCTTAGGTTGTATTTGATGTCCCGAAAAAGTTTTAGGCAATCCGGGTAAGGGGGCCCGTGCCCACGGCCGAGGCGTAGGCTACAGCACACGAAAATACGGGAATCGGGCGGAATTCTAGTTTTATGGCCGTAAAATGCCAAAAAAGAGGAACGGTCATGGCGGGGCGGTGACTTTGGTTCCTTAGGTTGTATTTGATGTCTCGAATAATTTTTTGGGGATCCGGGTTTGGGGGCTCGAGCCCACGGCAAAGCCGTGGGCTTTAGCTCACAAAAATATGGGAATCGAGCGGAATTCTAGTTTTATGGCCACAAAACACCAAAAAATGAAGAATGGTAATATCGAGGTGGTGAATTTGGTTTCGTAGGTTGTATTTGATGTCCCGAAATAATCTTAGGCTATCCGAGTCCAGGGGCCCAGGCCCACGACGGAAGGCGTTTGCTATAACATACGAAAATATGGGAATCAGGCAAAATTCTAGTTTTATGGCCGTAAAATTCCAAAAATGAGGAACGGTCATGTTGGGGTGGTGAATGTGGTTCCTTAGGTAGCATTTGATGTCTCATTAAATTTTTAGGTGATCCAGGTCTGGAGGCCCAGGCCCACGGCGGAGGCGTGGGCTATAGCAGACAAAAATATGGGAATCGGGCGAAATTCTAGTTTTATGGCCGTAAATCCCCAAAAAATGAGGAACAGTCATGGCGAGACGGTGACTTTTGATTCCTTAGGTTGTATTTGATGTCTCGAATAAATTTTAGGCGATCTAGGTTCTGGGACCCGGGCACACGGCTCTGTCGTGGGCGATAGCACACGAAAATATGGGAAACGGGCGGAATTATAGTTTTATGGCCACAAAATGCCAAAAAATGAAGAACGGTCATATCAGGGTGGCGACTTTGGTTCCGTAGGTTATTTTTGATGTCCCAAAAAAATTTTAGGCTATCCGGGTCTAGGGGCCAGACCCACGACGGAAGGCGTTTGCTATAACACAAAAATATGAGAATCGGACGGAATTCTAGTTTTATTTCCGTAAAATGCCAAAAAATGAGGAACGATCATGGCAGAGTGGTGAATTTGGTTATTTAGGTTGTATTTGATGTCCCATAAAAATTTTAGGAGATACGGGTCCGCGGGCCTGTGCCTAAGTCGTAGGCGCGGGCTATAACACACGAAAATATGGGAATGGGACGAAATTCTAGTTTTATGGCCGTTAAATGCCAAAAATGAGGAACGGTTATGTCTGAGCGGTGAATGTGGTTCCTTAGGTAGTATTTGATGTCCAAAAAAAATTTTAGGCGATCCGGGTCTGGAAGCCCGTTCCCACGGCGGAGGCGGAGGCGTGGGCTATATAGCACACGAAAATATGGGAATCAGGCAGAATTCTAGTTTTATGGCCGTAAAACACCAAAAATGAGAAACGGTCGGGGTGGGGCGGCAGTGACTGTGGTTCCTTAGGTTGTATTCTATATCCCGTAAAATGTTTAGGCGATCCGGGTCCAGGGGCCCGGGCCCACGACGGAAGGTCTTTGCTATAACACACAAAAATATGAGAATCAGGCGGAATTCTAGTTTTATGGCCGTAAAATGCCAAAAAATGAGGAACGGTCATGGAGGAGCGGTGACATTGGTTCCTTAGGTTGTATTTGATGTCCCGGAAAAAGTTTAGGCAATCCGGGTCAGGGGGCCCGTGCCCAAGCCAGAGGCTTGGGCTATAACACACGAAAATATGGGAATCGGGGAGAATTCTAGTTTTATGGCCGTAAAATGCCAAAAATAAGGAACAGTCATGTCGGAGCGGTGAATGTGGTTCCTTAGGTAGTATTTCATGTCCTGGAAAATTTTTAGGCGATACGGGTCCAGAGGCCCGGTCCCACGGCGGAGGCGTGGGCTATAACAAACGAAAATATGGGAATCGGGCGGAATTTAAGTTTTATGGCCGTAAAATGCCAAAAAATGAGGAACGGTCATGGAGGGGCGGTGTCTTTGGTTCCTCAGGTTGTATTTAATGTCCCAAATAAATTTTAGGCGATCCGGGTTCGGGGGCCCGTGCCCACGGCGGAGGCGTAGGCTATAGCACACGAAAATATAGGAATCAGGCAAAATTCTAGTTTTATGGCCGTAAAATGCCAAAAAATGAGGAACAGTCATGGAGAGGCAGTGACTTTGGTTCCTCAGGTTGTATTTGATGTCCCGAATAAATTTTTGGGGATCCGGGTTCGGGGGCCCGGGCCCACTGCAAAGCCGTGGGCTATAGCACACAAAAATATGGGAATCGAGCGGAATTCTAGTTTTATGGCCACAAAACGCCAAAAAATGAAGAATAGTAATATCGGGGTGGTGAATTTAGTTCAGTAGGTTGTATTTGCTGTCCTGGAAAAATCTTAGGCTATCCGAGTCCAGGGGCCCAGGCCCACGACGGAAGGCGTTTGCTATAACACACGAAAATATGGGAATCGGGCGGAATTCTAGTTTTATGGCCGTAAAATGCCAGAAACGAGGAACAGTTATGTCGGGGCGGTGAATGTGGTTCCTTATGTTGTATTTGATGTCTCAGAAAACTTTTAGGTGATCAGGGTCTGGAGGCCAAGGCCCACGGCGGAGGCGTGGGCTATAGCAGACAAAAATATGGGAACTGGGTGGAATTCTAGTTTTATGGCCGTAAAACCCCAAAACATGAGGAACGGTCATGGTGGGATGGTGACTTTGGTTCCTCAGGTTATATTTGATGTCCCGAATAAATTTTAGGCAATCCGGGTTCTGGGGCCTGGGCACACGGCTCTGCCGTGGGCGATAGCACACGAAAATATGGGAATCGGGCGGAATTATAGTTTTATGGCCACAAAACGCCAAAAAATGAAGAACGGTCATATCAGGGTGGTGACTTTGGTTCCGTAGGTTGTATTTGATGTCCCGAATACTTATTTGGCGATCCGGGTTTGGGCACCTGGGCCCACGGCAAAGCCGTGGGATATAGCACACAAAAATATGGGAATCGGGCGGAATTCTAATTTTATAGCCACAAAACGCCAAAAAATGAAGAACGGTCATATCGGGGTGGTGAATTTGGTTCAGTAGGTTGTATTTGAGGTCCCAAAAAAATCTTAGGCTATCCGAGTCCAGGGGCCCAAGCCCACGACGGAAGGCGTTTGTTATAACACACGAAAATATGAGAATTGGGCGAAATTCTAGTTTTATGGCCGTAAAATGCCAAAAGCGAGGAACGGTTATGTCATGGCGGTGAATGTGGTTCCTTATGTAGTATTTGATGTCCCAGAAAATTTTTAGGCGATCCGGATCTGGAGGCCCAGGCCCACGGCGGAGGCGTGGGCTATAGTAGACGAAAATATGGGAATCGGGTGGAATTCTAGTTTTATGGCCGTAAAATGCCAAAAAATGAGGAACGGTCATGGCGGGACGGTGACTTTGGTTCCTCAGGTTGTATTTGATTTCCCGAATAAATTTTAGGCGATCCGGGTTCGGGGGCCCGGGCACACGGCTCTACCGTGGGCAATAGCACAAGAAAATATGGGAATCAGGCGGAATTATAGTTTTATGGCAACAAAACACCAAAAAATGAAGAACGGTCATGTTGGGGTGGTTAATTTGGTTGTGTAGGTTGTATTTGATGTCTCAAAAAAATTTTAGGCTCTCCGGGTCTAGGGGCCCAGGCCCACGACGGAAGGCGTTTGCTATAACACGAAAATATGAGAATCGGACAGAATTCTAGTTTTATTGCCGTAAAATGCCAAAAAATGAGGAACGGTCATGGCGGAGTGATGACTTTGGTTCCTTAGGTTGTATTTGATGTCCCAGAAAAGTTTTAGGCGATCCGGGTTCGGGGGCCCGTGCCCAGGCCGTAGGCGTGGGCTAACACACAAAAATATGGGAATCAGGCGGAATTCTAGTTTTATGGCCGTAAAATGCCAAAAACGAGGAACGGTCATGTCGGAGCGGTGAATGTGGTTCCTTAGGTAGTATTTTATGTCCAAAAACTTTTTAGGTGATCCGGATCCGGAGGCCAGGTCCCATGGCGGAGGCGTGGGCTATAGCACACGAAAATATGAGAATCGGGCGGAATTCTAGTTTTATCGCCGTAAAATGCCAAAACATGAGGAACGGTCATGGAAGGGTGGTGACTTTGGTTCCTAGGGTTATATTTGATGTCCCGAATAAATTTTAGGTGATCCGGGTTCGGGGGCCACGACCCACGGCGGAGGCGTGGGCTATAGCACACGAAAATATGTGAATCGTTCGGAATTCTAGTTTTATTGCCGCAAAATTCCAAAAAACGAGAAACGGTCATGGTGGGGCGGTGACTGTGTATCCTTAGGTTGTATTCTATGTCCCGGAAAATTTTTAGGCGATCCAGGTCCAAGGGCACGGGCCCACGACGTAAGGTGTTTGCTATAACACACGCAAATATGGAATCGGGCGGAATTGTAGTTTTATGGCCGTGAAATGTGAAAACATGAGGAACGGTCATGGCGGAGCGCTGACTTTGGTTCCTTAGGTAGTTTTTGATGCCCAAGAAAATTTTTAGGCGATCCGGGTCCCGAGGCCCGGTCCCACGGCAGAGGCGTGGCCTATAACACACGAAAATATGGGAATCGGGCGGAATTCAAGTTTTATGGCAGTAAAATGCCAAAAAATGAGGAACGATCATGGCGGGGCGGGGACTTTGGTTCCTTAGGTTATATTTTATGTCCCGACTAAATTTTAGGCGATCCGGGTTCGGGGGCCCTGGCACACGGCTATGCCGTGGGTTATAACACACGAAAATATGGGAATCGGGCAGAATTCTAGTTTTATGGCCGAAAAATGCCAAAAATGAGGATTGGTCATGTCGGAGCTGTGAATGAGGTTCCTTAGGTAGTATTTGATGTCCAGGAAAATTTTTAGGCGATCCGGGTCTGGAGGCCCGGTCCCACGGCGGAGGCGTTGGTATAGTAAACGAAAATATGGGAATCAGGCGGAATTCTAGTTTTATGGCCGTAAAACACCAAAACATGAGAAACGATCATGGTGGGGCAGTGACTGTGGTTCCTTAGGTTGTATTTGATGTCCCCGAAATATTTTAGGCGACCTGGGTCGGGGGCCCGGGCCCACGGCGGAGGCGTGGGCTATAACACACAAAAATATGAGAATCGGGCAAAATTCTAGTTTTATGGCCGTAAAATACCAAAAATGAGGAACGGTCATGTCAGGGCGGTGAATGTGGTTCCTAAGGTAGTATTTGATGTCCTAAAAATTTTTTTGGTGATCCGGGTCCGGAGGCCCGAGCCCACGGCGGAGGCGTGGGCTATAACACACGAAAATATGGGAATCGGGCGGAATTCAAGTTTTATGGCCGTAAAATGCCCAAAAATGAGGAACGGTCATGGAGGGGCGGTGACTTTGGTTACTCAGGTGGTATTTGATGTCCGAATAAATTTTAGGCGATCCAGGTTCGGGGGCCCGGGCCCACGGCGGAGGCATAGGCTATAGCACACGAAAATATGGGAATCAGGCAGAATTCTAGTTTTATGGCCGTAAAATGCCAAAAATTGAGGAGCGGTCATGGCGGGGTGGTGGATTGGGTTCCTCAGGTTGTATTTGATATCACAAATAAATTTTAAGCGATCCGTGTTCGGGGGCCCGGGCCCACGGCAGAGCCGTGGGCAATAGCACACAAAAATATGAAAATCGAGCGGAATTCTAGTTTTATGGCCACAAAACACCAAAAATGAAGAATGGTCATATCGGGGTGGTGAATTTGGTTCCGTAGGTTGTATTTGATGTCCCAGAAAAATCTTAGGCTATCCGGGTCCGGAGGTCCGGTCCCACGGCGGAGGCGTGGCCTATAGCACGCGAAAATATGGAATCGGGTGGAATTCTAGTTTTATGGTAGTAAAATGCCAAAACATAAGGAACGGTCATGGCGGGGGTGTCTTTGGTTCCTTAGGTAATATTTGATGTCCCTAATAAATTTTAGGCAATCCGGGTTCGGGGGCCAAGACCCACGGCGGAGGCGTGGGCTATAGCACACGAAAATATGGAAATCGGGCGGAATTCTAGTTTTATGGCCGCAAAACGCCAAAAAACGAGGAACGGTCATGGTGGGGCGGTGACTGTGGTTCCTTAGGTTGTATTCTACATCCCAAAAAATTCTTAGGCGATCCGGGTCCAGGGGCCCGGGCCCATGACGGAAGGCGTTTATAACACATGAAAATATGGGAATCGGGCGAAATTCTAGGTTTATGGCCGTAAAATGCCAAACAATGATGAACGTTCATGGCGGAGCGGTGACTTTTGTTCCTTAGGTTGTATTTGATGTCCCTGAAATATTTTAGGCAATCCGGGTCAGGGGGCCTGGGCCCACGGCGAAGGGGCGTGGGCTATAACACACGAAAATATGGGAATCAGGAGGAATTCTAGTTTTATGGCCGTAAAATGCCAAAAACGAGGAACGGTCATGTCAGGGCGGTGAATGTGGCTCCTAAGGAACTATTTGATGTCCCAAAAATTTTTGGTGATCCGGGTCCGGAGGCCCGGGGCGTGGGCTATAACACACAAAAATATGGGAATCAGGCGAAATTCAAGTTTTATGGCCGTAAAATGCCAAAAAATGAGGAACGGTCATGGCGAGGCGGTGACTTTGGTTCCTCAGGTTGTATTTGATGTCCCAAAAAATGTTTAGGCAATCCGGGTCCGGGGGCACGTGCCCAAGCCGCAGGCTTGGATTACATACGAAAATATGGGAATCGGGGGAATTCTAGTTTTATGGCCATAAAATGCCAAAAACAAGGAACGGTCATGTCGGAGTGGTGAATGTGGTTCCTTAGGTAGTATTTGATGTCCAGTAAATTTTTAAGGCGATCCGGGCCAGGAGGCCCGGTCCCACGGCAGAGGCGTGGGCTATAGCAGACGAAAATATGGGAATTGGGCGATATTCTAGTTTTATGGCTGTAAAACGCCAAAAATTGAGGAACGGTCATGGCGGGGTGGTGACTTTGGCTCCTCAGGTTGTATTGGATGTCCCGAATAAATTTTAGGCGATCCGGGTTCGGGGGCCCGGGCCCACGGCGGAGGCGTAGGCTATAGCACACAAAAATATGAGAATCGGGCAGAATTCTAGTTTTCTGATCGTAAAATGCCAAATATTGAGGAACGGTCATGGCGGGGCGGTGAATTTCGTTGCTCATGTTGTATTTGATGTCACGGATAAATTATAGGCGATCCGGGTTCGAGGGCCTGGGCCCACGGCAGAGCCGTGGTCAATAGCACACAAAAATATGGGAATCGAGCGGAATTCTAGTTTTATGGCCACAAAATACCAAAAATGAAGAATGGTCATATCGAGGTGGTGAATTTGGTTCCGTATGTTGTATTTGATGTCCCGGAAAAATCTTAGGATATCCGGGTCCGGAGGCTCGGTCCCACGGCGGAGGCGTGGGCTAGCACACGAAAATATGAAATCGGCCGGAATTCTAGTTTTATGGCAGTAAAACGCCAAAACATAAGGAACGGTCATGGTGGGCGGTGACTTTAGTTCATTAGGTAATATTTGATGTCCCGAATAAATTTTAGGCGATCTGGGTTCGGGGGCCCAGGCCCACGGCAGAGCCATGTGCAATAGCACACAAAAATATGGGAATCGAGCGGAATTCTAGTTTTATGGTCACAAAACACCAAAAAAGAAGAATGGTCATATCGGGGGGGGGGGGGTGAATTTGGTTCCATAGGTTGTATTTGATGTTCCGGTAAATGTTTAGGGTATCCGGGTCCAGTGGACCAAGCCCACGACGGAAGGCGTTTGCTATAACACACGAATATATGGAAATCAGGAAGAATTCTATTTTTATGGCCGTAAAATGCCAAAAAATGAGGAACGGTCATGGAGAAGTGGTGACTTTTGTTCCTTAGGTTGTATTTAATGTCTCAGAAAAATTTTAGGCGATCCGGGTCAGGAGACCCAGGCCCACGGCGGAGGCGTGGGCTATAACATACGAAAATATGGGAATCGGGCGGAATTCTAGTTTTATGGCCGTAAAATGCCAAAAATGAGGAACGGTCATCTCGGGGTGGTGAATGTGGTTCCTTAGGAAGTATTTGATGTCTCAAAAAAATTTTAGGCGATCCGGGTCCGGAGGCGTGGGCTATAGCACACGAAAATATGGGAATTAGGCAGAATTCTATTTTTATGGCCGTAAAACACCAAAGAATGAAGAACGGTCATGGTGGGGTGGTGACTGTGGTTCCTTAGGCTGTATTCTATGTCCCAGAAAATTTTTTGGAGATCCGGGTCGAGTTCTTGGGCCCACGACGGAAGGCGTTTGCTATAACACATGAATATATGGTAATTAGGCTGCATTCTAGTTTTATGGCCGTAAAATATCAAAAAATGAGGAACGGTAATGGCGGAGCAGTGAATTTGGTTCCTTAGGTAGTATTTGATGTCCCAGAAAATTTTTAGGCGATCCGGGCCTGGAGGCCCGGGCCCACGGCGGTGGCGTGGGCTATAGCACACGAAAATATGGGAATCGGGCAGAATTCTAGTTTTATGGCCTAAAATGCCAAAAATTGAGGAACGGTCAAGGAGGGGCGGTGACTTTGGATCCTCAGGTTGTATTTGATGTCCCGAATAAATTTTAGTCGATCCGGATTCGGGGGCCTTGGCCCACGGCAGAGCCGTGGGCTATTTCACACTAAAATATGGGAATCGGGCAGAATTCTAGTTTTATGGCCACAAATTGCCAAAAAATGAAGAACGGTCATATCGGGGTTGTGACTTTGGTTCCGTAGGTTGTATTTGATGTCCCGAAAAAATTTTACGCTATCCGGGTCCAGGGGCCCAGGCCCACGACGGAAGGCGTTTGCTATAACACACAAAAATATGGGAATCAAGAAGAATTCTATTTTTATGGCCGTAAAATGCCAAAATAATGAGGAACGGTCATGGCGAAGTGGTGACTTTGGTTCCTTAGGTTGTATTTGATGTCCCGAAAAAATTTTAGGTGATCCGGGTCAGGGGGCCCGGGCCCACGGCGGAGTTGTGGGCTATAACACACGAAAATATGGGAATCGGGCGGAATTCTAGTTTTATGGCCGTAAAATGCCAAAAATAAGGAACGCTCATTTCGGGATGGTGAATGTGGTTCCTTAGGTAGTATTTGATATCTCAGAAAATTTTTAGGCAATCCGGGTGCGGAGGCCCGGGCCCACGGCGGAGGCGTGGGCTATAGTACACGAAAATATGGGAATTAGGCGAAATTCTAGGTTTATGGCCACAAAACGCCAAAAAATGAAGAACGGTCATATCGGGGTGGTGACTTTGGTTCCGTAGGTTGTATTTGATGTCCCAAAAAGATTTTAGGCTATCCGGGTCCAGGGGCCCAGGCCCACGACGGAAGGCGTTTGCTATAACACACGAAAATATGGGAATTAGGAATAATTCTTTTTGTATGGCCGTAAAATGCCAAAAATTGAGGAACGGTCATGGAGAAGTGGTGACTTTGGTTCCTTAGATTGCATTTGATGTCCCGGAAAAATTTTAGGCGATCCGGGTCAGGGGACCCAGGCCCACGGCGGAGGCGTTGGCTATAACACATGAAAATATGGGAATCGGGCGGAATTCTAGTTTTATGGCCGTAAAATGCCAAAAACGAGGAACGGTCATTTCGGGGTGGTGAATGTGGTTCCGTAGGAAGTATTTGATGTCTCAAATTTTTTTTAGGCGATCCGGGTCCGAAGGCTCGGGCCCACGGCGGAGGCGTGGGCTATAGCACACGAAAATATGGGAATTAGGCGGAATTCTATTTTTATAGCCGTAAAACGCCAAAGAATGAAGAACGGTCATGGTGGGGCAATGACTTTGGTTCCTCAGGTTGTATTTGATTTCCCGAATAAATTTTAGGCGATCTGGGTTCGGGGGCCCAGGCCCACGGCAGAGCCGGGGGCTATAACACACGAAAATATGGGAATCGGGCGGAATTCTAGTTTTATGGCCACAAAATGCCAAAAATGAAGAACCATCATATCGGGGTGGTGAATTTGGTTCCATAGGTTGTAATTGATGTCTCGAAAAAATTTTAGGCTATCCGGGTCCAGAGGGCCCGGGCCCACGGTGGAGGCGTGGGCTATTACACACGAAAATATGATAATCGGGCGGAATTCTAGTTTTATGATCGTAAAATTCCAAAAATGAGGAACGGTCATGTCGGGGCGGTGAATGTGGTTCCTTAGGTAGTATTTGATGTCCTAGAAAATTTTAGGCACTCCGGGTCCGGAGGCTCAGGCCCACGGCCGAGGCGTGGGCTATAGCACATGAAAATATGGGAATCGGGCATAATTCTAGTTTTATGGCCTTAAAACGCCAAAAAATATAGAACGGTCATGGAGGGGCTATAGCACGTCCCGAATAAATTTTAGGCAATCCGGGTTCGTGGACCCGTGCCCACGGCTGAGCCGTGGGCTATAGAACACTAAAATATGAGAATCAGGAGGAATTCTAGTTTTATGGCCATAAAATGCAAAATATGAAGAACGGTCAAATCAGGGTGGTGACTTTGGTTCTGTAGGTTGTATTTGATGTCCCGGAAAAATTTTAGGCTATCCGGGTCCAGGGGCCTTGGCCCACGACGGAAGGCGTTTGCTATAACACACGAAAATATGGGAATTAGGAATAATTCTTTTTGTATGGCCGTAAAACGCCAAAACATGAGGAACGGTCATGGCGGAGCGGTGAATGTGGTTCCTTAGGTGGTATTTTATGTCCTGGAAAATTTTTAGGCGATCCGGGTCCGGAGGCCCAGTCCCACGGCGGAGGCGTGGGCTATAGCACACGAAAATATAGGAATCGGGCAAAATTCTAGTTTTATGGCCGTAAAACGCCAAAAGATGAGGAACGGTCATGGAGGGGCGGTGACTTTGGTTGCTCAGGTTGTATTTGATCTCCCTAAAAAATTTTAGGCGATCCGGGTACGGGGGCCCGGTCCCACGGCGGAGGCGTGGGCTATAGCACACGAAAATATGGGAATCAGGCGAAATTCTAGTTTTATGGCCGTAATACGCCAACAAATGAGATACGGTTATGGCAGGGCGGTGACTTTGGTTCCTTATGTTGAATTTGATGTCCCAAATAAATTTTTGGTGATTCGGGTTCGGGGGCCCGGACCCATGGCGGAGGCATGGGCTATATAGCACACGAAAATATGGAAATCGGGCGGAATTCTAGCTTTATGGCCACAAAATGCCAAAAAATGAAGAACGGTCATATCGGGGTGGTGACTTTGGTTCCTTAGGTTGTATTTGATATCCCAGAAAAATTTTAAGCTATCCGAGTCCAGGGGCCAAGGCCCATGGCGGAGACGTGGGCTATAGCATACGAAATATGAGAATCAGGCGGAATTCTAGTTTTATGACCGTAAAATGCCAAAAATGAGGAACGGTCATGTCGGGGCAGTGAATGTGGTTCCTTAGGTAGTATTTGATGTCCTGGAAAAATTTTAAGCGATTCAGGTCCGGAGGCCCGGGCCCACGGCGGAGGCGTGGGCTATAGCACACGAAAATATGGGAATCGGGCAAAATTCTAGTTTTATGGCCACAAAATGCCAAAATATGAAGTACGGTCATGTCGGGGTGGTGACTTTGGTTCCTTACTGTGTATTTGATGTCTCGGATAAATTTTAGACGATCCAGGTCAACTGCGGAAGGTGTGGGCTATAGCACACGCAAATATGAGAATCAGATTAAATTATAGTTTTATGGTCGTAAAACACAAAACAACGAGGAACGGTCATGGAGAGGCGGTGACTGTGGTTACTTAGGTTATATTTGATGTCCCGGAATAACTTTAGGCTATCCGGGTCTAGGGGCCAAGTCCCACGGCGGAGGCGTGGGCTATAGCACACGAAAATATGGGAATCGGGCGGAATTCTAGTCTTATGGCCGCACAACGCCAAAAAATGAGGAACGGTCATGGTGGGGAAGTGACTATGGTTCCTTAGGTTGTAATTTACATCCCGGAAACTTTTTAGGCGATTCGGGTCTAGGGGCCCGGGCCAACGGCGGATGGCATTTGCTATAACACATGAAAATAAGGGAATCAGGCAGAATTTTATCTTTATGGCCGTAAAACGCAAAACAATGAGGAACGGTCATGGATGGGCGGTGACTTTGGTTCCTTAGATTGTATTTGATGTCCAGAAAACTTTTTAGGCGATCCTGGTCCGGGGGCCTGGGCCCACGACGGAAGCGTGGGCTATAACACACAAAAATATGGTAATCGGGCGGAATTCTAGTATTATGGCCGTAAAATGCCAAAAATGAGGAACGGTCATGTCGAGGCGGTAACTGTGGTTCCTTAGGTTGTATTTGACATCCCGGAAAATTTTAAGGCGATCCTGGACCAGGGGCCCGGGCCCACGGCGGAAGGCGTGGGCTATAACACACGAAAATATGGGAATCGGGTGGAATTCTAGTTTTATGGCCGTAAAATGTTAAGAAATGATGAATGGTCATGGAAGGGCAGTGACTTTGGTTCCTTAGGTGTTATTTGATGTTCCGGAAAAAATTTAGGCAATTCGCGTCCGGGGGCCTGGGCCCACGGCGGAGGCGTGGGCTATAGCACACGAAAATATGGGAATCTGGCGGAATTCTAGTTTTATGGCCGTAAAACGCCAAAGAATGAGGAACAATCATAGATGTGTGATGATTGTGGTTCTTTAGGTTGTATTTGATGTCCCGAAAAATTTTGAGGCGATCCGAGTCCAGGGGCCCGGGCCCACGACGGAAGATGTGGGCAACACACGAAAATATGGGAATCGGGCGGAATTCTAGTTTTATGACTGTAAAACACAAAAAAATAAGGAACGGTCATGGCGAGGCAGTGACTGTGGTTCCTTAGGTTGTATTCAACGTCCCGAAAAATGTTTAGGCTATCCGGGTCCGGGGAGGCGCGCCCACGGCGGCGGCGTGGGCTATAGCACACGATAATATGGGAATCGTGTGGAATTCAATTTTTATGATCGCAAAACGCCAAAAATTGAGGAATGGTCTTGGCGAGGTAGTGACTGTGGTTCCTTAAGTTGTATTCGACATCCCGATCAAATTTTAGGCGATCAGCGTCCGGGGACCCGGGCCCACAGCATAAGGTGTGGGCTATAGCACACAAAAATATGGGAATCGGGGGAAATTCAAGTTTTATAGCCGTAAAATGCCAAAATATGAGGAACATTCATGGCGGGGCGGTGAATTTGGTTCATCAGGCTGTATTTGATGTGACGTATAAATTTAAGGCGCTCCGGGTTTGGGAGCCCTGGCCCACGGCAGAGGCGTGGGCTATAGTGCACGAAAATATGAGATTCAGGCGGAATTCGAGTTTATGGCCACAAAATGCAAAAAATGAAGTACGGTCATGTCGGGGTGGTGACTTTGGTTCCTTAGGGTGTATTGGATGTCTCGGATAAATTTTAGATGATCCGGGTCCGAGGGCCCAGGTCAACGGCGGAAGGTGTGGGCTATTGCACACACAAATATGGGAATCAAGTGGAATTCTAGTTTCGTGGTTGTAAAACGCAAAAACAACGAGGAACAGTCATGGTGAGGCGGTGACAGTGGTTCCTTAGGATATATTTGATGTCCCGGAAAACCTTTAGGCTATCCGGGTCTACGGGCCAAGGCCCACGGCGTAGTCGTGGGCTATAGCACACGAAAATATGGGAATCAGGCAAAATTCTAGTTATATGGCCGCACAACGCCAAAAACGAGGAACGGTCATGGTGGGGCAGTGACTGTGGTTCCTTAGGTTGTATTTGATGTCCAGGAAAATTTTTAGGCTATCCGGGACCGGGGGCCCGGGCCCACGGCAGAAGCGTGGGCTATAACACACGAAAATATGGGAATCGGGCGGAATTCTAGTTTTATGGCCGTAAAATGCCAAAATCGAGGAACGGTCATGTCGAGGTGGTGAATGTGGTTCCTTAGGTTGTATTAGACATCCCTAAAAAAATTTAGGCGATCCTGGTCCGGGGGCCCGGGCCCACGGCGGAAGGCGTGGCCTATAACACACGAAAATATGGGAATCAGGGCGGAATTCTAGTTTTATGGCCACAAAACGCCAACAATTGAGGAACGGTCATAGCGGGGTGGTGAATATGGTTCCTTACGGAGTATTTTATCTCTCGGAAAAATTTTAGGCGATCCAGGTCCGGTGGCCCGGGCCAACGACGGAAGGTATGGGCTATAGCACACGATAATATGGGAATCGGGCGGAATTCTAGTTTTATGGCCGTAAAATACCAAAAAATGATGAACGTCATGGAGAGGCACCGACTATGGTTCCATAGGTTGTATTTGATGTCCCGAACAAGTTTTAGGCAATCCGGGTCCGAGGGCCTGGGCCCGCGGCAGAGTCGTGGGCTATAGCACATGAAAATATGGAAATCAGGCGAAATTCTAGTTTTATGGCCGCACAACACCAAAAAACGAGGAAAGGTCATAGTGGGGCAGTGACTGTGGTTCCTTAGGTTGTATTTGATGTCCAGGAAAAATTTTAGGCTATCCGGGTCCGGGGGCCCGGGCCCACGGCAGAAGCGTGGGCTATAACACACGAAAATATGGGAATCGGGAGCAATTCTAGTTTTATGGCCGTAAAACACCAAAACATGATGAACTTTCATGGCGGGGTGGCGACTGTGGTTCCTTAGGTTGTATTTGATCTCTCGGAAAAGTTTTAGGCGATCCGGGTTCGGTGACCCGGGCCAACGGCGGAAGGCATGGGCTATAACACACGAAAATATGGGAATCGGGCGGAATTCTAGTTTTATGGCCATAAAACACCAAAATATGATGAACGTTCATGGAGGGGCGGAGACTGTGGTTCCTTAGGTTTTATTTGATGTCCCAAAAAAATTTTAGGCAATCCGGGTCCGGGGGCCAAGGCCCACGGCGGAATCGTGGGCTATAGCACACGAAAATATGGGAATCAGGCGAAATTCTAGTTTTATGGCCGCACAACGCCAACAAATGAGGAACGGTCATGGTGGG
Source organism: Nicotiana tabacum (assembly GCF_000715075.1). Taxonomy (NCBI): domain Eukaryota; kingdom Viridiplantae; phylum Streptophyta; class Magnoliopsida; order Solanales; family Solanaceae; genus Nicotiana; species Nicotiana tabacum. The sequence continues at coordinate 73,776,752 of NC_134098.1, read as the reverse complement.
GCAGTGACTGCGGTTCCTTAGGTTGTATTTGATGTAGAAGAAATTTTTTTGGCTATCCGGGTTCGGGGGCCCGGGCCCACGGCGGAAGCGTGGGCTATAACACACGAAAATATGGGAATCGGGCGGAATTCTAGTTTTATGGCTGTAAAACACCAAAAAATGATGAACGTTCATGGCGGGGCGGCAACTATGGTTCCTTCGGTTGTATTTGATCTCTCGGAAAATTTTTAGGCAATCCGGGTCCGGTGGCCCGGGCCAACGGCGGAAGGCATGGGCTATAGCGCACGAAAATATGGGAATCGGGCAGAATTCTAGTTTTATGGCCGTAAAACACCAACAAATGATGAACGTTCATGGCGGGGCGGCGACTGTGGTTCCTTAGGTTGTATTTGATGTCCCAAAAAATTTTTTGGCAATCCGGGTCCGGGGGCCAAGGCCCACGGCAGAGTCGTGGGCTATAGCACACGAAAATATGGGAATCAGGCGAAATTCTAGTTTTAAGGCCGCACAACGCCAAAAGATGAGGAACGGTCATGGTGGGGAAGTGACTGCGGTTCCTTAGGTTGTATTTGATGTTGAAGAAACTTTTTGGCTATCCGGGTCCGGGGGCCCGGGCCCACGACGGAAGCGTAGGCTCTATAACACACGAAAATATGGGAATCGGGCGAAATTCTAGTTTTATGGCCGTAAAACCTCAAAAAATGATGAACGTTCATTGTGGGGCGGCGACTGTGGTTCCTTAGGTTGTATTTGATGTCCCGGAAAAATTTTAGGCTATCCGGGTCCTGGGGCCCGGGCCCACGGCGGAAGCGTGGGCTATAACAAACGAAAATATGGGAATCGGGCGAAATTCTAGTTTTATGGCCGTAAAACACCAAAAAATGATGAACGTTCATGGCGGGGCGGCGACTGTGGTTCCTTAGGTTGTATTGGATCTCTCGGAAAAATTTTAGGCGATCAGGGTCCGGTGGCCCGGGCCAACGGCGGAAGGCATGGGCTATAGCACATGAAAATATGGGAATCGGGCGGAATTCTAATTTTATGGCCGTAAAACACCAATAAATGATGAACGTTCATGGCGAGGCAGCGACTGTGGTTCCTTAGGTTCTATTTGTTGTCTCGGAAAATTGTTTGGCAATCCGGGTCGGGGGGCCAAGGCCCACGGCGGAGTCGTGGGCTATAGCACACGAAAATATGGGAATCAGGCGAAATTCTAGTTTTATGGCCGCACAACGCCAAAAAATGAGAAACGGTCATGTCGGGTGGTGAATGTGGTTTCTTAGGTAGTATTTGATGTCCCAGAAAACTTTTAGGCTATTCGGGTCTGGAGGTCCAGGCCCACGGTGGAAGCGTGGGCTATAACACACGAAAATATGAGAATCGGGCGGAATTCTAGTTTTATGGCCGTAAAATATCAAAAACGAGGAACGATCATGTCGAGGCGGTGACTGTGGTTCCTTAGGTTGTATTAGACATCCCAGAAAATTTTTAGGCGATCCTGGTCCGGGGGCCCGGGCCCACGGCAGAAGGCATGGGCTATAGCACACGAAAATAATGGAATAGGGCGGAATTCTAGTTTTATGGCCATAAAACACCAAAAAATGATGAACGTTCATGGCGGGGCGGCGACTGTGGTTCCTTAGGTTGTATTTGATGTCTTGGAGAAATTTTAGGCAATCCGGGTCCGGGGGCCTGGGCCCACGGCGGAGGCGTGGGCTATAGCACACGAAAATATGGGAATCTGGCGGAATTGTAGTTTCATGACCGTAAAATGCCAAAAAATGAGGAACAATCATGGTTGGGCAATGACTGTGGTTCTTTAGGTTGTATTTGATGTCCCAAAATATTTTGAGGCGATCTGGGTCCAGGGGCATAGGCCCACGATGGAGGCGTGGGTTATATCACACGAAAATATGGGAATCGGGACAGAATTCTAGTTTTATGGCAGTAAAACGCCAAAGAACGAGGAACAGTTATGGCTGGGCGATGACTGTGGTTCCTTAGGTTGTATTTGATGTCCCAAAGAATTTTGAGGCGATCCGGGTCCAGGGGCCCGGGCCAATGACGGAAGGCGTGGGCAGCACATGAAAATATGGGAATCGGGCGGAATTCAAGTTTTATGGCTGTAAAACGCCAAAAAATGAGGAACGATCATGGCGGGGCAGTGACTATGGTTCCTTAGGTTGTATTTAATGTCCCGGAAAAAGTTTAGGCTATCCGGGTCCCGGGGGCGCGCCCACGGCGGAGGCATGGGCTATAGCAAACGCAAATATGGGAATCGAGCGGAATTCAAGTTTTATGATCGCAAAACGCCAAAAATTGAGGAATGGTCTTGGTGGGGCAGTGACTATGATTCCTTAAGTTGTATTCGATGTCCCGAACAAATTTTAGGCGATCAGTGTCCGGGGGCCCGTGCCCACGGCAGAAGGTATGCGCTATAGCACACGAATATATGGGAATCGGGCGGAATTCTAGTTTTATGGCTGTAAAATGCCAAAAAATGAGGAACGGTCATGGCGGGGCACGGACTGTGGTTCCTTAGGTTGTATTCAATGTCCCGAAAAAAGTTTAGGCTATCCGTGTTCGGGGCGCGCGCCCACGGCGGAGGCATGGGCTATAGCAAATGCAAATATGGAAATCGAGTGGAATTCAAGTTTTATGATCGCAAAATGCCAAAAATTGAGGAATGTTCATGGTGGGGCGGTGACTGTGGTTCCTTAAGTTGTATTCGATGTCCCTAACAAATTTTAGGCGATCAGTGTCCGAGGGCCCGGGCCCACGGCAGAAGGTGTGGGCTATAGCACATGAAAATATGGGAATCGGGCGGAATTCTAGTTTTATGGCCGTAAAACGCCAAAAGATGAGGAACGGTCATGGCGGGGCAGTGGATTTGGTCATTAGGTTGCATTTGATGTCCCGAATAAATTTTAGGCGCTCCGGGTTCAGGGGCCCGAGCCCATGGCAGAGGCGTGGGCTATAGCACACGAAAATATGGGAATCAGGCGGAATTCAAGTTTTTTGACCACAAAATGCCAAAAGACAAAGAACGGTCATGGCGGGGTGGTGACTTTGGTTCCTTAGGTTGTATTTGATGTGTCAGATAAATTTTAGGCAATTCGGGTCCGTGGGCCCGGGTCCACGGCGGAAGGCATGGGCTATAACACACGAAAATATGGGAATCGGGCAGAATTCTAGTTTAATCGGCGCAAAATGCCAAAAATCGAGGCACGGTCATGATGGGGCGGCTAATGTGGTTCCTTAGGTTGTATTCGACATCCCAGAATATTTTTAGGCGATCCTGGTCCGGGGGCCCGGGCCCACGGCAGAAGGCGTGGGCTATAACACACAAAAATATGGGAATCGGGCAAAATTCTAGTTTCATGGCCACAAAATGCCAACAAACGAGGAACGGTCATGGAGGGGTGGTGAATGTGGTTCCTTACGAAGTATTTGATGTCTCGAAAAATTTTTAGGCGATCCGAGTCCGGTTGCCCGGGCCAACGGCAGAAGGCATGGGGTATAGCACTCGAAAATATGGGAATCAGGCGGAATTCTAGTTTTATGGCCGTAAAATGCCAAAAAATGATGAACGGTCATGGCGGGGCGGCTACTATGGTTCCTTAGGTTGTATTTCTTGTCCCAGAAAAATTTTAGGCAATCCGGGTCTGGGGGCCTTGGCCCACGATGGAGGCCAAAGGATCGGGTGGAATTCTAGTTTTATGTCCACAAAACGCCAAAGGATCAGGAACGGTCAAATCGGGGTGGTGACTTTGGACCCTTAGGTTGTATTTGATGTCCCAAAAACTTTTCAGGCGATCCGGGTCCGGAGGCCCGAGCCCACAGCGGAGGCGTGGGCTATAGCACACGAAAATATGGGAATCGGGCGGAATTCAAGTTTTTTGGCCGTAAAATGCCAAAACATAAGGAACGGTCATGGCAGGGCAGTGACTTTGGTTCCTCAGGTTGTATTTGATGTCCCGAATAAATTTTAGGCAATCCGGGTTCGGGGGCCCGAGCCCACGGCAGAGGCGTGAGCTAACGCAAATATGGGGATCGGGCGGAATTCTAGTTTTATGGCCACAAAACGCCAGAAAATGAAGAACGGTCATATCGGGGTGGTGACTTTGGTTCCTTAGGTTGTATTTGCTATAACACACGAAAATATGGGAATTAGGGGGAATTCTAGTTTTATGGCCGTAAAATGCCAAAAATTAGGAATGGTCGTGTCAGGGCGGTGAATGTGGTTCCTTAGGTAGTATTTGATGTTCTAAAATTTTTTTAGGCTATTTAGGTCCGGAGGCCCGGGCCCACGTCGGAGGCGTGGGCTATAGCAAACGAAAATATGGGAATCGGGCGGAATTCTAGCTTTATGGCCATAATATGCCAAAATATGGGGAACGGTCATGGCGGGGTGGTGACTTTGGTTCCTCGAGTTGTATTTGATGTCCTGAATAAATTTTAGGCGATACGGGTTCGGTGGACCGGACCCACGGCGGAGGCGTGGGCTATAGCACACGAAAATATGAGAATCGGGTGGAGTTCTAGTTTTATCTCCACAAAACGCCAAAAAATGATGAACGGTCATGTCGGGGTGGTGAATTTGGTTCCTTAGGTTGTATTTGATGTTCCGGATAAATTATAGACGATCCAGGTCCGGGGGCCGGGTCCACGGCGGAAGGTGTGGGCTATAGCATACGCAAATATGGGAATTGGGAGGAATTCTAGATTTATGGTCGTAAAATGCCAAAAAATGAGGAACGATCATGGCGAGGCGGTGACTGTGGTTACTTAGGTTGTATTTAATGTCTCGGAAAAATTTTAGGCTATACGGGTCCAGGGGCCAAGGCCCACGGCGGAGGCGTGGGCTATAGCGCACGAAAAGATTGGAATCGGGCGGAATTCTAGTTTTATGGTCGTAAAAGGCCAAAATATGAGGAACAATTGTGGAGGAGCGGTGACTTTGGTTCCTTAGATTGTATTTAATGTCCCGGAAAAATTTTTGGCGATCTGGGTTCGGTGGCCCCGGCCCACGCCAGAGGCGTGGGCTAAACACATGAAAATATGGGAATCAGGCAGAATTCTGATTTTATGACCGTAAAACGCCAAAAAATGAGGAACGGTCGTGGTGGGGTAGTGAATTTGGTTCCTCAGGTAGTATTTGATATCCCGAATAAATTTTAGGCGATCCGGGTTCGGTGGCCCAGGCCCACGGCGGAGGCGTGGGCTATAGCACACGAAAATATGGGAAGCGGGCAGAATTCTAGTTTTATTGCCAGAAAACTCCAAACACTGAAGAATGGTCATGTAGAGGTGGTGACTTTGGTTCCTTAGGTTTTATTTGATGTCCCGGATAAATTTTAGACGATCCGGGTCCGGGGGCCGGGTCCAAGGCGAAAGGTGTGGGCTATAGCACACACAAATATGAGAATTGGGAGGAATTCTAGTTTTATGGTCGTAAAACGCCAAAAAATGAGGAACGGTCATGGAGAGGTGGTGACTGTGGTTACTTAGGTTTTATTTAATGTCCCGGAAAAATTTTAGGCTGTCAGGGTCCAGGGGCCAAGGCCCACGGTGGAGGCGTGGGCTATAGCACACAAAAAGATGGGAATCAGGCAGAATTCTAGTTTTATGGCCGCAAAATGCCAAAAAATGAGGAACGATCATAGTGGGGAGGTGACTGTGATTTCTTAGGTTGTATTCTACATCTCAGAAAATTTTTAGGCGATCCGGGTCCAGGGGCCTTGGCCCAAGGCGGAAGGCATTTTCTATAACACACAAAAATATGGGAATCGGGCAGAATTCTTGTTTTATGGCCATAAAAGGCCAAAAAATGAGGAACAGTCATGGCGGGGCGGTGACTTTGGTTCCTTAGATTGTATTTAATGTCCCGGAAATATTTTAGTCGATCCGAGTCCGGTGGCCCGGGCCCACGGCAGAGCCGTGGGCTATAGCACACGAAAATATGGGAATCGGGCAAAATTCTAATTTTATGGCCGTAAAATGCCAAAAATGAGAAACGGTCATGTCGGGTGGTGAATGTGGTTTCTTAGGTAGTATTTGATGTCCCAGAAAACTTTTAGGCGATCCGGGTCCGGAGGTCCGAGCCCACGGCGGAGGCGTGGGCTTATAGCACACAAAAATATGGGAATCGGGCGGAATTCTAGTTTTATGGCCGTAAAATGCCAAAAATTGAGGAACGGTCATGGCGGGGCAGTGACTTTGGTTCCTCAGGTAGTATTTGATGTCCCGAATAAATTTTAGGCTTTCCGGGTCCTGGGGGCCGGTCCACGGCTGAAGGTGTGGGCTATAGCAAACACAAATAAGGGAATTGGGCGGAATTCTAGTTTTATGGTCGTAAAACGACCAAAAACGAGGAACGGTCATGGGAAGGTTCTGACTGTGGTTCCTTAGGTTGTATTTGATGTCCCAGAAAAATTTTAGGCTATCCGGGTCTAGGGGTCAAGGCCCACGGCGGAGGCATGGGCTATAACACACGAAAATATGGGAATGAGGCGGAATTCTAGTTTTATGGCCGTAAAATGCCAAAAAACGAAGAATGGTCATGGCGAGGCGGTGAATGTGGTTCCTTAGGTTGTATATTGTGTCCCGAAAAATTTTTAGACGATCTGGGTCCGGAGGCCCGGGCCCACGGCGGAAGGCGTGGGCTATAGCACACGAAAAAATAGGAATCGAGCGGAATTCAAATTTTATGGCCGTAAAACACTAAAAAATGAGGAACGGTCTTGGCAGGACGGTGACTGTGGATCCTCAGGTTGTATTTGATGTCCCGGACAAATTTTAGGCTATCCGGGTCTGGGGGCCCAGGCCCACGGCGGAGGTGTGGGCTATAGCACACAAAAATATGGGAATCGGGCGGAATTCTAATTTTATGGTCGTAAAACGCCAAAAAATGAGGAACGGTCATGGCAGGACGGTGACTGTGGATCCTCAGGTTGTATTTGATGTCCCGGACAAATTTTAGGCTATCCGGGTCTGGGGGCCCCGGGCCCACGCCGGAGGCATGGGCTATAGCACACGAAAATATGGGAATCTGACGGAATTCTAGTTTTATGGTCACAAAACGTAAAAGAAAAACAAAAAATGTTCATGTCGGGGTGGTGAATGTGGTTCCTTAGGTAGTATTTGATGTCCTAAAAAATTTTTAGGCGATCCGTGTCCGGAGTTCCGGGCCCACGGCGGAGGCGCGGGCTATAGCACATGAAAATATGGGAATCTGGCGAAATTTTAGTTTTATGGCCGTAAAATGCCTAAAAATGAGGAACGGTCATGGTAGGGCAGTGACTTGGGTTCCTCAGGTTCTATTTGATGTCCCAAAAAAATTTTAGGCTATCCGGGTCCAGGGGCCAAGAACCACAGCGGAGGCGTGGGCTATAGCACACCAAAATATGGGAATCGGGCGAAATTCTAGTTTTGTGGCCACAAAATGCTAAAACATGAAGAACGGTCATGTTGGGGTGGTGACTTTGGTTCCTTAGGTGTCCTTTGATGTCTCGGAAAAATTTTAGGCTATCCGGGTCCAGAGGCCAAGGCCCACGGCGGAGGCGTGGGCTATAGCACACGAAAATAAGGGAATCGGGCGGAATTCTAGTTTTATGGCCGTAAAAGGCCAAAGATGAGGAACGGTCATGTCATGGCAGTGAATGTGGTTCCTTAGGTAGTATTTGATGTCCCAAAATATTTTTCGGCGATCCGCGTGCAGTGGCCTGGGCCCAAGGCGGAAGGCGTTTGCTATAACACACGAAAATATGGGAATCGGGCGGAATTCTAGTTTTATGGCGGGAGGTGACTTTGGTTCCTTAGATTGTATTTGATGTCCCGAAAAAATTTTAGTCGATCCGTGTGCGGGGGCCCGGGCCGACGGCTGAGGCGTGGGCTATAACACAAAAGAATATGGGAATCAGGCAAAATTCTAGTTTTATGGCCGTAAAATGCCAAAAATGACAAACTGTCATGTCAGGCGGTGAATGTGGTTTCTTAGGTAGTATTTGATGTCCCAGAAAATTTTTAGACGATCCGTGTCAGGAGGTCCGGGCCCACGGCGGAGGCATGGGCTATAGCACACAAAAATAGGGAATCGGGCGGAATTCTAGTTTTATGGCCGTAAAACGCTAAAACATGAGCAATGGTCATGGCGGGCCGGTGACTTTGGTTCCTTAGATATTATTTGATATCCCGAATAAATTTTAGGCGACGTGGGTTCGGGGGCCCGGGCCCACGGCGGAGGCGTGGGCTATAGCACACGAAAATATGGAAATCGGGCAGAATTCTAGTTTTACGGCCACAAAACGCCAAGAAATGAAGAACGGTCATGTAGATGTGGTGACTTTGGTTCCTTAGGTTGTATTCGATGTATCGGATAAATTTTAGGCGATCCGGGTCCGAGGGGCGGGGTCCACGGCTAAAGGTGTGGGCTATAGCACACGCAAATATGGGAATTGGGCGGAATTCTCGTTTTATGGTCGTAAAACGCCCAAAAACGAGAAACGGTCATGGTGAGGTGGTGACTGTGGTTCCTTAGGTCGTATTTGATATCCTAAAAAATATTAAGCTATCCGGGTCCAGGGACCAAGGCCCACGGCGGAGGTGTGGGCTATAATACGCAAAATTATGGGAATTGGGCGGAATTCTAGTTTTATGGCCGTAAAATGCCAAAAAATGAAGAATGGTCATGGAGGGGCGGTGACTTGGGTTTCTTAGGTTGTATATGGTATACCGGAAAAATCTTAGACGATCTGGGTCAAGAGGTCCGGGTCCACGGCAGAGGCGTGGGCTATAGCACACAAAAATATGGGAATCGGGCGTAATTCTAGTTTTATAGCCGTAAAATGCCAAAAAATGAGGAACGGACATGGAGGGGTGGTGACTTTGGTTCCTCAGGTAGTATTTGATGCCCCAAATAAATTTTAGGCGATGTGGGTTCGGGGGCCCGGGCCCACGGCGGAGGCGTAGGCTATAAGCACACGAAAATTATGGTAATCGGGCAGAATTCTAGTTTTACGGTCACAAAATGCCAAGAGATGAAGAACGGTCATGTCGGGGTGGTGAATTTGGTTCCCTAGGTTGTATTTGATGTCCCGGATAAATTGAAGGCGATCCGGGTCTGGGGGGCCGGGTCCACGGCTGAAGGTGTGGGCTATAGCAAACTCAAATATGGGAATTGGGTGGAATTCTAGTTTTATGGTTGTAAAATGCCCAAAAATGAGGAACGGTCATGGTGAGGTGGTGACTTTGGTTCCTTAGGTTGTATTTCATGTCCTGGAAAAATTTTAGGCTATCCGGGTCCAGGGGACAAGGCGCACGACGGCAGCGTGGGCTATAACACACGAAAATATGGGAATGGGGCAGAATTCTAGTTTTATGGCCGTAAAATGTCAAAAAATGAAGAATGGTCATGGAGGGACGGTGACTATGGTTCCTTAGGTTGTATATGGTGTCCCGGAAAAATTTAAGACGATCCGGGTCCGGAGGCCCGGGCCCACGGCGGATGGCGTGGGCTATAGCACACGAAAAAAAAGGAAACTAGCGGAATTCAAATTTTATGGCCGTAAAACGCCAAAAAATGAGGAACGGTCATGGCAGGGAGATGACTGTAGATCCTCAGGTTGCATTTGATGTCCCAAAAAAATTTTAGGCTATCCGGGTCAGGAGGCCCAGGCCCACGGCGGAGGCGTGGCTATAACACACGAAAATATGGGAATCGGGCATAATTCTAGTTTTATGGCCACAAAATACCAAATAATGATGAACGGTCATGTTGGGCTATAGCACACAAAAATGTGGGAATCTGGCGGAATTTTGGTTTTATGGTCACAAAATGTAAAATAAAAATGAAGAACATTCATGTCGGGGCGGTGAATGTGGTTCCTAAGGTAGTATTTGATGTCCCAAAATTTTTTTAGGCGATCTGGGTCCGGAGCCCCGAACCCACGGCGGAGGCGTGGGCTATAGCACACGAAAATATGGGAATCGGGCGGAATTTTAGTTTTATGGCCACAAAATGCTAAAACATGAAGAACGGTCATGTTGAGGTCGTGACTTTGGTTCCATAGGTTGTCTTTGATGTCCCGTAAAAATTTTAGGCTATCCGGGTCCAAAGGCCAAGGCCCACGGCGGAGGCGTGGGCTATAGCACACGAAAATAAGGGAATCGGGCGGAATTCTTGTTTTATGGCCGAAAAATGCCAAAAACGAGAAACGGTCATGTTGGGGCGGTGAATGTGGTTCATTAGGTAGTATTGAATGTCCCGAAAAAAATTTAGGCTATCCGAGTTCGGAGGCCCGGGCCCACGGCGGAGGCATGGGCTATAGCACACGAAAATATGGGAATTGGCCGGAATTCTAGTTTTATGGCCGTAAAACACCAAACAATGAGGAACGGTCTTGGAGGGGTTGTGACTTTGGTTCATCAGGTTGTATTTGATGTCCCGAATAAATTTTAGACGATCCTGATTTGGGGGCCCGGACCCACGGCGGAGGCGTGGGCTGTAGCACACGAAAATATGGGAATCGGGCGGAATTCTAGTTTATTGACACAAAATGCCAAAAAATGAAGAACGGTCATGTTGGGGTGGTGACTTTGGTTCCTTAGGTGGTATTTGATGTCCCGGAAAAATTTTAGGCTATCCGGGTCCAGGGGCTAAGGCCCACGGCGGAGGAATGGGCTATAGCATACGAAAATATGGGAATGAGGCAGAATTCTTGTTTTATGGCCGTAAAATGCCAAAACACGAAGAATGGTCATGGAGAGGTGGTGACTGTGGTTCCTTAGGTTGTATTTGATGTCCCGGAAAAATTTTAGGCTATCCGGGTCCAGGGGCCAAGGCCCACGGCGGAGGCATGGGCTATAGCACTGAAAAATATGAGAATCGGGTGGAATTCTAGTTTTACGGCCGTAAAATGCTAAATAATGATGAAAGGTCATGGCGAAGGAGGTGACTATGGTTTCTAAGGTTGTATTGGATGTCCCGGATAAATTTTAGTCGATCCGGGTCCGGGGGCCCGGGCCCACGGCGGAGGCGTGGGCTATAGCACACGAAAATATGGGAATCTAGCAAAATTCAAGTTTTATGGTCACAAAACGTAAAAGAAAAATGAAGATCGTTCAGGTCGGGGCGGTGAATGTGGTTCCTTAGGTAGTATTTGATGTCCCAAAAAATTGTTAGGTTGATCCGAGTCCGGAGGCCCGGGCCCACGGCGGAGGCGTGGGCTATAGCACACGAAAATATTCGAATCGGGCGGAATATTAATTTTATGGCCGTAAAATGTAAAACAATGAGGAACAGTCATGGCGGGGCGGTGACTTGGGTTCCTCAGGTTCTATTTGATGTCCCGAAATTTTTTTAGGCAATCCGGGTCCAGGGGCCAAGGCCCACGACGGAGGCGTGGGATATAGCATACGAAAATATGGGAATAAGGCGGAATTCTAGTTTTATGGCCACAAAATGCTAAAACATGAAGAACGGTCATGTTGGGGTGCTGACTTTGGTTCCTTAGGTTGTCTTTGATGTCCCAAAAATTTTTTAGGCTATCCGGGTCCAGAGGCCAAGTCCCACGGCGGAGGCGTGGGCTATAGCACACGAAAATAAGGGAATTGGGTGGAATTCTAGTTTTATGGCCGAAAAATGCCAAAAATGAGGAACGGTCATGTCAAGGCGGTGAATGTGGTTCCTTAGGTAGTATTTAATGTCCCGAAAATTTTTTAGGTTGATCCGAGTCCGGAGGCCCGGGCCCACGGCGGAGGCGTGGGCTATAGCACACGAAAATATGGGAATCGTGCGGAATTCTAGTTTTATGTCCGTAAAATGCCAAAAAATGAGAAACGGTCTTGGAGGGGTTATGACTTTGGTTCATCAGGTTGTATTTGATGTCCCGCATAAATTTTAGATGATACGGGTTCGGGGGCCCGGACCCACGGCGGAGGCGTGGGCTATAGCGCACAAAAATATGAGAATCGGGCGGAATTCTAGTTTATTGCCACAAAATGCCAAAAATGAAGAACGTTCATGTCGGGGTAGTGACTTTGGTTCGTTATGTTGTATTTGATGTCCCGGATAAATTTTAGGCGATCCGGGTCTGGGGGCCTGGGATCACGGTGGAAGGTGCGGGCTATAGCACACGCAAATATGGGAATCGGGTAGAACTGTAGTTTTATAGTCGTAAAACGCAAAAGAAATGAGGAACGGTCATAGCGAGGTGGTGACTGTGGTTCCTTTGGTTGTATTTGATGTCCCGGAAAAATTTTAGGCTATCCGGGTCCAGGGGCCAAGGCCCACGGCGGAGGAATGGGCTTTAGCATACAAAAATATGAGAATGGGGTAGAATTCTTATTTTATGGCCGTAAAACGCCAAAACACAAAGAATGGTCATGGAGGGGTGGTGACTTTGGTTCCTTAGGTTGTATTTGATGTCCCGAAAAAATATTAGGCGATCCGGTTCCGGAGGCCCTGGCCCACGACGGAAGGTGTGGTCTATAGCACACGAAAATATGGGAATCAAGAGGAATTCAAGTTTTATGGCCATAAAACGCCAAGAAACGAAGAATAATCATGGAGGGGAAATGACTGTGGTTCCTTAGGTTGTATTTGATATCCCAGAAATATTTATGCTATCCGGGTCTGGGTGCCCGGGCCCACGGCGGAAAGCATGGGCCATAGCACACAAAAATATGGGAATCGGGCGGAATTCTAGTTTTATGGCCACAAATTACCAAATAATGATGAATGGTCATGTCGGGGTGGTGACTTTGGTTCCTTAGGTTGTATTTGATGTCCAGAAAAAAAATTTATGCTATCCGGGTCCGGGGGCTCGTGCCTACGGCGGAAGGCATGGGCTAGCACACAAAAATATGGGAATATGGCAAAATTCTAATTTTATGGACGTAAAATGCCAAACAATGATGAACGATCATGGTAGGGAATTGTCTGTTGTTCCTCAGGTTGTATTTGATGTCCCGGATAATATTTAGGTGATCCGGGTACGGGGGCCCGGGCCCACGGCAGAGGCGTGGGCTATAGCACACGAAAATAAGGGAATCGGGCGGAATTCTAGTTTTATGGCCACAAAACGCAAAAACAAAAAACGAAAAACGGTCATGGAGTGGTAGTGACTTTGGTTCCTTAGGTTGTATTTGATGTCCCATATAAATTTCTGGTGATCCGGGTCCGGGGGCTCGGGCCCACGGTGGAAGGCGTGGGCTATAGCACACGCAAATATGAGAATTTGGCAGAATTCTAGTTTTATGGTCGTAAAACACCAAAAAGCGAGGAACATTCATGGAGATTCGGTGACTGTGGTTCCTTAGGTTGTATTTGATGTCCGGAAAAATTTTTAGGTGATCCGGGTCCGGAGGCCCTGGCCCAAGGCGGAAGGCGTGGGCTATAGCACACGAAAATATAGGAATTGGGCGGAATTCTAGTTTTATGGCCGTAAAATGCCAAGAAATGAAGAATAGTCATGAAGGGGTAATGACTGTGGTTCCTTAGATTATATTTGATATCCCGAAAAAATTTATGCTATCCGGTTCCGGGGGCCCGGGCCCACGGCGGAAGGCATGGGCTATAGCACACAAAAATATGGGAATCGGACAGAATTTTAGTTTTATGGCCGTAAAATGCCAAACAATGAGGAACGGTCATGGCGAGGTTGTGACTTGGGTTCCTCAGGTTCTATTTGATGTCCTGAAAAAATTTTAGGCTATCCGAGTCCAGGGGCCAAGGCCCACGGCGGAGGCGTGGGCTATAGCACACGAAAATATGGGAATCGGGCGGAATTCTAGTTTTGTGGTCGTAGAATGCCAAAAAATGAGGAACGGTCATGGAGGGGTTGTCACTTTGGTTAATCAGGTTGTATTGGATGTCCGGAATAAATTTTAGACGATCCGGGTTCAGGGGCCCGGACCCACGGCGGAGGCGTGGGCTATAGCATACAAAAATATGGGAATCGGGCAGAATTCTAATTTATTGCCACAAAACGCCAAAAAATGAATAACAGTCATGTCGAGGTGGTGACTTTGGTTCTTTAGGTTGTATTTGATGTCCTGGATAAATTTTAGGCAATCCGGGTCTGGGGGCCCAGGTCCACGGTGGAAGGTGCGGTCTATAGCACACGCAAATATGGGAATCGGGGAGAACTCTAGTTTTATAGTCGTAAATCGCAAAAACATAAGGAATGGTCTTGGCGAGTTGGTGGATGTGGTTCCTTAGGTCGTATTTGATGTCCCGGAAAATTTTTAGGCTTTTCGGGTCCAGGGGCCAAGGCCCACGGCGAAGGCATGGGCTATAGCATACGAAAATATAGGAATGGGGCATAATTCTTATTTTATGGCCGTAAAACGCCAAAACACAAAGAATGGTCATGGAGGGGTGGTGACTGTGGTTCTTTAGGTTGTATTGGATGTCCCGAAAATTTTTTAGGCGATCCGGGTATGGAGGCCCTCGCCCACGGCGGAAGGCGTGGGCTACAGCACACGAAAATATGGGAATCGGGCGGAATTCTAGTTTTATGGCCGTAAAACGCCAAGAAACGAAGAATAGTCATGGAGGGGCAATGAATGTGGTTCCTTAGGTTGTATTTGATATCCCGAAAAAATATATGCTATCCGGGTCCCCGGGCCATGGCCCACGGCGGAAGGCATGGGCTATAGCACACAAAAATATGGGAATCGGGCGGAATTCTAGTTTTATGTCCGTAAAATGCCAAAAAATGATGAACGGTCATGGAGGGGCGGTGACTATGGTTCATCATGTTGTATTTTATGACCCGGATAAATTTTAGGCGATCCGGGTCCTGGGGCCCGGGCCCACGGCGGAGGAGTGGGCTATAGCACACGAAAATATGAGAATTGGGCGGAATTCTAGTTTTATGGCCGTAAAACGCCAAAAAACGAAGAATGGTCATGGAGGGGGAGTGAATGTGGTTCCTTAGGTTGTATTTGATGTCCCATAAAGATTTTATGCTATTCGGGTTAGGGGCCCGGTCCCACAGCGGAAGGCATGGGCTATAGCATACAAAAATATGGGAATCGGGCAGAATTCTAGTTTTATGACGGTAAAATGCCAAAACATGATGAACGGTCATGGCGGGGCTATGACTGTTGTTCCTCAGGATGTATTTGATGTCCTGAATAAATTTAGGTGATCCGGTTCCGGGGGCCCGGGACCAATGGCGGAGGCATGGGCTATAGCACACGAAAATATGGGAATCGGGAGGAATTCTAGTTTTATGGCCACAAAACGCAAAAACAAAAACGAAGAACGGTCATGGAGGGGTGGTGACTTTGGTTCCTTAGGTTGTATTTGATTTCCCGGATAACGTTTAGGTGATCTGTGTCCAGGGGCCCGGGCCCACGGTGGAAGGCGTGGGCTATAGCACATGAAAATATGTGAATCAGGCAGAATTTTAGTTTTATGGCCGCAAAATGCCAAAAAATGAGGAACGTTCATGGTAGGGCGGTGACTGTGGTTCCTTAGGTTGTATGTGATGTCCCAGATAAATTTTAGGTGATCCGGGTCTGGAGGCCCTGACCCACGGCGGAAGGCGTGGGCTATGCACACGAAAATATGGGAATTGGGCGGAATTCTAGTTTTATGGCCGTAAAATGCCAAGAAATGAAGAATAGTCATGAAGGGGTAATGACTGTGGTTCCTTAGGTAATATTTGATATCCCGGAAAAATTTATGCTATTCGGATCCGGGGGCCCGGGCCCACGGCGGAAGGCATGGGCTATAGCACACAAAAATATGGGAATCGGGCAGAATTTTAGTTTTATGGCCATAAAATGCCAAACAATGAGGAACGGTCATGGCGGGGCAGTGACTTGGGTTCCTCAGGTTCTATTTGATGTCCCGAATAAAATTTAGGCTATCCGAGTCCAGGGGCCAAGGCCCACGGCGGAGGCGTGGGCTATAGCACACGAAAATATAGGAATCGGGCGGAATTCTAGTTTTATGGTCGTAAAATGCCAAAAAATGAGGAACGGTCATGGAGGGGTTTTCACTTTGGTTAATCAGGTTGTATTGGATGTTCGGAATAAATTTTAGATGATCCGGGTTCAGGGGCCCGAACCCACGGCGGAGGCGTGGGCTATAGCACACAAAAATATGGGAATCGGGCGAAATTCTAATTTATTGCCACAAAACGCCAAAAAATGAAGAACGGTCATGTCGGGGTGGTGACTTTGGTTACTTAGGTTGTATTTGATATCCTGGATAAATTTTAGGCGATCCGGGTCCGGGGGCCCGGGTCCACGGTGGAAGGTGCGGTCTATAGCACACGCAAATATGGGAATCGGGGAGAACTCTAGTTTTATAGTTGTAAATCGCAAAAACATGAGGATCGGTCTTGGAGAGTTGGTGAATGTGGTTCCTTAGGTCATATTTGATGTCCCGAAAAAATTTTAGGCTATCCGGGTCCAGGGGCCAAGGCCCACGGCGAAGGCATGGGCTATAGCATACGAAAATATGGGAATGGGGTAGAATTCTTGTTTTATGGCCGTAAAACATGAAGAATGGTCATGGATGGGTGGTGACTGTGGTTATTTAGGTTGTATTGGATGTCCCGAAAATTTTTTAGACGATCCGGGTATGGAGGCCCTGGCCCACGGCGGAAGGCGTGGGCTACAGCACACAAAAATATGGGAATCAGGCGGAATTCTAGTTTTATGGTTGTAAAACGCCAAGAAATGAAGAATAGTCATGGAGGGGCAATGAATGTGGTTCCTTAGGTTGTATTTGATATCCCAAAAAAATTTATGCTATCCGGGTCCGGGGGCCGGGGCCCACGACGGAAGGCATGGGCTATAGCACACAAAAATATGGGAATCGGATGGAATTCTAGTTTTATGTCCGTAAAATGCCAAAAAATGATGAACGGTCATGGAGGGGCGGTGATTGTGGTTCATCATGTTGTATTTTATGTCCCGGATAAATTTTAGGCGATCCGGATTCTGGGGCCCGGGCCCACGGCGGAGGAGTGGGCTATAGCACACGAAAATATGGGAATTGGGCGGAATTCTAGTTTTATGGCCGTAAAACGCCAAAAACGAAGAATGGTCATGGAAGGGGAGTGAATGTGGTTCCTTAGGTTGTATTTGATGTCCCGAAAAGATTTTATGCTATCCGGGTCAGGGGCCCGGGCCCACAGCGGAAGGCATGGGCTATAGCATACAAAAATATGGGAATCAGGCAGAATTCTAGTTTTATGACGGTAAAATGCCAAAACATGATGAACGGTCATGGCGGGGCGGTGACTGTGGTTCCTCAGGTTGTATTTGATGTCCTGAATAAATTTTAGGTGATCCGATTCCGGGGGCCCGGGCCCAATGGCGGAGGCATGGGCTATAGCACACGAAAATTTGGGAATCGGGGGGAATTCTAGTTTTATGGCCACAAAACGCAAAAACAAAAATGAAGAACGGTCATGGAGGGGTGGTGACTTTGGTTCCTTAGGTTGTATTTTATTTTTCGGATAACGTTTAGGTGATCCGGGTCCAGGGGCACGGGCCCACGGTGGAAGGCGTGGGCTATAACACATGAAAATATGTGAATGAGGCAGAATTTTAGTTTTATGGCCGCAAAACACCAAAATACGAGGAACGGTCATGGTGGGGTGGTGACTGTGGTTCCTTAGGTTGTATGTGATGTCCCGGATAAATTTTACGCGATCCGGGTAGGGGGCCCGGACCCACGGCGGAAGATGTGGGCTAGAGCACACGATAATATGGGAATCGGGTGGAATTCTAGTTTTATGGCCACAAAATGCCAAAAAACGAAGAACGGTCATGGCGGTATGGTGACTTTGGTTCCTTAGGTTGTATTTGATGTCCCTAAATTTTTTTAGGTGATATGGGTCCGGGGGCCCGGGCCCACTGCAGAGGCGTGGGCTATAGCACATGAAAATATGAGAATCGGGGCATAATTCTAGTTGTATGGCCACAAAACACCAACAAACGAGGAACGATCATGGCGGGGTGGTGAATGTGGTTCCTTATGTAGTATTTGATGTCTAGTAAAAATTTTAGGCGATCCAGGTCCGGCGGCCCGGGCCAACGACGGAAGGCATGGGCTATAGCACACGAAAATATGGGAATCGGGCGGAATTCTAGTTTTATGTCCGTAAAATGCCAAAAATTGATGAACGGTCATGGAGGGGTGGTGATTGTGGTTCATCATGTTGTATTTTATGTCCCGGATAAATTTTAGGCGATCCGGGTCCTGGGGCCCGGGCCCACGCAGGAGGAGTGGGCTATAGCACACGAAAATATGGGAATTGGGCGGAATTCTAGTTTTATGGCCGTAAATCGCCAAAAACGAAGAATGGTCATGGAAGGGCAGTGAATGTGGTTCCTTAGGTTGTATTTGATGTCCCGGAAAGATTTTATGCTATCCGGGTCAGGGGCCCGGGCCCACAGCGGAAGGCATGGGCTATAGCATACAAAAATATGGGAATCGGGCGGAATTCTAGTTTTATGACGGTAAAATGCCAAAACATGATGAACGGTCATGGCGGGGTGGTGACTGTGGTTCCTCAGGTTGTATTTGATGTCCTGAATAAATTTTAGGTGATCCGGTTCCAGGGGCCCGGGCCCAATGGCGGAGGCATGGGCTATAGCACACGAAAATATGGGAATCGGGGGGAATTCTAGTTTTATGGCCACAAAACGCAAAAACAAAAATGAAGAACGGTCATGGAGGGGTGGTTACTTTGGTTCCTTAGGTTGTATTTGATTTCCCGGATAACGTTTAGGTGATCCGGGTCCAGGGGCCCGGGCCCACGGTGGAAGGCGTGGGCTATAGCACATAAAAATATGTGAATAAGGCAGAATTTTAGTTTTATGGCCGCAATACGACAAAATACGAGGAACGGTCATGGTGGGGTGGTGACTGTGGTTCCTTAGGTTGTATGTGATATCCCGGATAAATTTTAGGCGATCCGGGTCAGGGGGCCCGGACCCACGGTGGAAGGCGTGGGCTAGAGCACACGAAAATATGGGAATCGGGTGGAATTCTAGTTTTATGGCCACAAAATGCCAAAAAACGAAGAACGGTCATGGCAGTGTGGTGACTTTGGTTCCTTAGGTTGTATTTGATGTCCCTAAATTTTTTTAGGTGATATGGGTCCGGGGGCCCGGGCCCACTGCGGAGGCGTGGGCTATAGCACATGAAAATATGGGAATCGGGCATAATTCTAGTTGTATGGCCACAAAACGCCAACAAACGAGGAACGGTCATGGCGGGGTGGTGAATGTGGTTCCTTACATAGTATTTGATGTCTCGTAGAAATTTTAGGCGATCCGGGTCCGGCGGCCTGGGCCAACGACGGAAGGCATGGGCTATAGCACACGAAAATATGGAAATCAGGCGAAATTCTAGTTTTATGGCCGTAAAAAGCCAAAACATGATGAACGGTCATGGAGGGGCGGTGACTGTGGTTCCTTTGGTTGTATTTGATGTCCCGGAAAATTTTTAGGCAATCCGGGTCCGAGAGCCCGGGCCCACGGCAGAGTCAGCACACGAAAATATTGGAATCGGGTGGAATTATAGATTTATGGCCGTAAAATGACACAAAACGAGGAATAGTCATGGATGAGTGATGAATGTGGTTCCTTAGGTTGTATTTGATGTCCCGAAAATTTTTGAGGCAATCCGTATCCATGGGCCCCGGCCCACGGCGGAAGGCGTGGGCTATAGCATACGCAAATATAGGAATCAGGCGGAATTCTAGTTTTATGGCTGTAAAAGGCCAAAAAATGAGGAACGGTCATGGCAGGGTGGTGAATTTGGTTCCTTAGTTTGTATTTGATGTCCCGAAATTTTTTTAGGTGATCCAGGTCCGGGTGGGCTATAGCACATGAAAATATGGGAATCTGGCAGAATTCTAGTTTTATGGCCACAAAATGCAAACAAACGAGGAAGGGTCATGGTGGGGAGGTGAATGTGGTTCCTTACGTAGTATTTGATGTCTTGGAAAATTTTTAGGCGATCCAGGTCCGGCGGCCCAGGCCAACGACAGAAGGCATGAGCTATAGCACACGAAAATAAGGGAATCAGGCGGAATTCTAGTTTTATGACCGTAAATCACCAAATAAAGATGAACGGACATGGCGGGGCAGTGACTATGGTTCCTCAGGTTGTATTTGACGTCCCAGAAAAATTTTAGGCTATCCGGGTCTAGGAGCCCTAGCCCACGGCGGAGGCGTGGGATATAGCACACGAAAATATGGGAATCGGGCGGAATTCTAGTTTTACGGCCGTAAAACGCCAAAAAACTAAGAATGGTCATGGAGGGGTAGTGACTGTGGTTCCTTAGGTTGTATTTGATGTCCCGGAAAGATTTTATGCTATCCGGGTCAGGGGCCCGGGCCCACAGCGGAAGACATGGGCTATAGCATACAAAAATATGAGAATCGGGCGGAATTCTAGTTTTATGATGACAAAACGTAAAAGAAAAATGAAGAATGTTCATGTCGGGGCGGTGAATGTGGTTCCTTAGGTAGTATTTGATGTCCCAGAAAATTTTTAGGCGATCCGGGTCCGGAGGCCCTGGCCCACGGCGGAGGCGTGGGCTATAGCACACGAAAATATGGGAATCGGGCGAAATTTTAGTTTTATGGCCGTAAAATGCCAAATAATGAGGAATAGTCATGGTGGGGCGGTGACTTTGGTTTCTCAGGTTCTATTTGATATCCCGAAATTTTTTTAAGCTATCCGGGTCCTGGGGCCAAGGCCCACGGCGGAGGCGTGGGCTATAGCACACGAAAATATGGGAATCAGGCGAAATTCTAGTTTTATGGCCACAAAATGCTAAAACATAAAGAACGGTCATGTTGGGGTGGTGACTTTGGTTCCTTATGTTGTCTTTGATGTCCCGGAAAATTTTTAGGCTATACGGGTCCACAGGCTAAGGCCCACGGCGGAGGCGTGGGCTATAGCACACGAAAATAAGGAAATCGGGCGAAATTCTAGTTTTATGGCCGAAAAATGCCAAAAACGAGGAACGATCCTGTCGGGGTGGTGAATGTGGTTCCTTAGGTTTTATTTGACGTCCCCAATATTTTTAGGCGATCCGAGTCTGGAGGCTCGGGCCCACGGTGGATGCGTGGGCTATAGCACACAAAAATATGGGAATCGGGCGGGATTCTAGTTTTATGGCCGTAAAACGCCAAAGATTGAGGAACAGTCATGGAGGGGTTGTGACTTTGGTTCATCAGGTTGTATTTGATGTCCGGAATAAATTTTAGACTATCCGAGTTCGGGGGCCCGGACCCACGGCGGAGGCGTGGGCTATAGCGCACGAAAATATGGGAATCGGGCGAAATTCTAGTTTATTGCCACAAAATGCCAAAAAATGAAGAACGGTCATGTCGGGGTTGTGAATTTGGTTCCTTAGGTTGTATTTGACGTCCCGAATAAATTTTAGGCGATCCGGGTCCGGGGGCCCAGGTCCACGGTGGAAGGTGTGGGCTATAGCACACGCAAATATGGGAATCGGGCAGAACTCTAGTTTTATAGTCGTAAAACGCCCAAAAACGAGGAACGGTCTTGGCGAGGTGGTGACTGTGGTTCCTTAGGTTGTATTTGATGTCCCGGAAAACTTTTCGGCTATCCGGGTCCAGGGGCCAAGGCCCACGGCGGAGGCATGTGCTATAGCATACGAAAATATGGGAATGGGGCAGAATTCATGTTTTATGGCCGTAAAATGCCAAAACACGAAGAATGTTCATGGAGGGGTGGTGACTGTGGTTATTTAGGTTGTATTGGATGTCCCGAAATTTTTTTAGGCGATCCGGTTCCGGAGGCCCTGGCCCACGGCGGAAGGCGTGGGCTATAGCACACGAAAATATGGGAATCGGGCGGAATTCTAGTTTTATGGCCATAAAATGCCAAGAAACGAAGAATAGTCATGGAGGGGCAATGAATGTGGTTCCTTAGGTTTTATTTGATATCCCGGAAAAATTTATGCTATCCGGGTCCGGGGCCCACGGCGGAAGGCATGGGCTATAGCACACAAACATATGGGAATCGGGCGGAATTTTAGTTTTATGTCTGTAAAATGCCAAACAATGATGAACGGTCATGGAGGGGCGGTGACTGTGGTTCATCATGTTGTATTTTATGTCCCGGATAAATTTTAGGCGAACCGGGTCCGGGGGCCCGGGCCCATGGCGGAGGAGTGGGCACACGAAAATATGAGAATTGGGCGGAATTCTAGTTTTATGGCCATAAAACGCCAAGAAACGAAGAATAGTCATGGAGGGGAAATGAATGTGGTTCCTTAGGTTGTATTTGATATCCCAAAAAAATTTATGCTATCCGGGTCAGGGGGCCGGGGCCCACGGCGGAAGGCATGGGCTATATAGCACACAAACATATGGGAATCGGGCAGAATTTTAGTTTTATGTCTGTAAAATGCCAAAAAATGATGAACGGTCATGGAGGGGCAGTGACTATGGTTCATCATGTTGTATTTTATGTCCCGGATAAATTTTAGGCGAACCGGGTCCGGGGGCCCTGGCCCATGGCGGAGGAGTGGGCTATAGCACACGAAAATATGGGAATTGGGCGGAATTCTAGTTTTATGGCTGTAAAACGCCAAAAAACGAAGAATGGTCATGGAAGGGCAGTGAATGTGGTTCCTTAGGTTGTATTTGATGTCTCGGAAAAATTTTATGCTATCCGGGTCAGGGGCCCGGGCCCACGGCGGAAGGCATGGGTTATAGCAAATAAAAATATGAGAATCGGGCGGAATTCTAGTTTTATGATGGTAAAATGCCAAAACATGATGAATGGTCATGGACGGGTGGTGACTGTGGTTCCTCAGGTTGTATTTGATGTCCTGAATAAATTTTAGGTGATCCGGGTCCGGGGACCCGTGCCCAATGGCGGAGGCATGGGCTATAGCACACGAAAATATGGGAATCGGGGGGAATTCTAGTTTTATGGCCACAAAACGCAAAAGAAAAAACGAAGAACGGTCATGGAGGGGTAGTGACTTTGGTTCCTTAGGTTGTATTTGATATCTCGGATAATGTTTAAGCGATCCGGGTCCAGGGGCCCGGGCCCACGGTGGAAGGTGCGGGCTATAGCACACGCAAATATGGGAATCGGGCAGAAGTCTAGTTTTATAGTCGTAAATCACAAAACAATGAGGAACGGTCATGGCGAGGTGGTGACTGTGGTTCCTTAGGTTGTATTTGATGTCCCGAAAAAGTTTTAGGCTATCCGGGTCCGGGGGCCCGGGCCAAATGGCGGAGGCGTGGGCTATAGCACATGAAAATATGGGAATCGGGGGGAATTCTAGATTTATGGCCACAAAACGCAAAAAAAAAATGAAGAACGGTCATGGAGGGGTGGTGACTTTGGTTCCTTAGATTGTATTTGATTTCACGGATAATGTTTAGGCAATCCAGGTCAAGGGGCCCGAGCCCAAGGTGGAAGTTGCGGGCTATAGGATACGCAAATATGGGAATCGGGCAGAAGTCTAGTTTTATAGTCGTAAATCGCAAAACAATGAGGAACGGTCATGGCGAGGTGGTGACTGTGGTTCCTTAGGTTGTATTTGATGTCCCGAAATTTTTTTAGGCTATCCAGGTCCAGGGGCCAAGGCCCACGGCGGAGGCATGGGGTATAACATACGAAAATATGGGAATGGGGTAGAATTCTTGTTTTATGGCCGTAAAATGCCAAAACACGAAGAATGGTCATGGAGGGGTGGTGACTGTGGTTCCTTAGGTTGTATTCGATGTCCCAAAATTTTTTTAGGCGATCCGGGTCTGGAGGCCCTGGCCCACAAAGGAAGGCGTGGGCTATAGCACACGAAAATATGGAAATCGGGCGAAATTCTAGTTTTATGGCCGTAAAATGCCAAGAAATGAAGAATAGTCATGGAGGGGCAATGACTGTGGTTCCTTAGGTTGTATTTGATATCCCGGAAATATTTATGCTATCCGGGTCCGAGGGCCCGGGCCCACGGCGGAAGGCATGGGCTATAGCACACAAAAATATGAGAATCGGACGGAATTCTAGTTTTATGGCCGTAAAATGCCAAAAAATGATGAACGGTCATGGCGGGGTGGTGACTGTGGTTCATCATGTTGTAGTTTATGTCCTGGATAAATTTTAGGCACTCCGGGTCCGGGGGCCCGGGCCCACGGCGGAGGCGTGGGCTATAGCACATGAAAATATGGGAATTGGGCAGAATTCTAGTTTTATGGCCGTAAAATGCCAAAAAACGAAGAATGGTCATGGCGAGGCGGTGAATGTGGTTCCTTACGTAGTATTTGATGTCCTGGAAAAATTTTATGCTATCCGGGTCAGGGGGCCCGGGCCCACGGCGGAAGGCATGGGCTATAGCACACAAACATATGGGAATCAGGCGGAATTCTAGTTTTATGTCCGTAAAATGCCAAAAACAAAAACGAAGAACGGTCATGGAGGGGTGGTGACTTTGGTTCCTTAGGTTATATTTGATTTCCCGGATAACTTTTAGGCGATCTGGGTCCATGGGCCCGGGCCCTCGGTGGAAGGCGTAGAACACGAAAATATGTGAATCGGGCGAAATTTTAGTTTTATGGCCGCAAAACGCCAAAAAATGAGGAACGGTCATGGTGGGGCGGTGACTGTGGTTCCTTTGCTTGTATTGGATGTGCCGCATAAATTTTAGGCGATCCAGGTCCGGGAGCTCAGACCCACGGCGGAAGGCGTGTGCTACAGCACACGAAAATATGGGAATCGGGCGGAATTCTAGTTTTATGGCCACAAAACACCAAAAAACTAAGAAAGCTGTTAGTGGTTTGGTGACTTTGGTTCCTTAGGTTGTATTTGATGTACCGGAAAATTGTTAGGTGATCCGGGTAAGGGGGCCCGGGCCCACGGCGGAGGCGTGGGCTATAGAACATGAAAATATGGAATCGGGCAGAATTCTAGTTTTATGGCCACAAAATGCCAATAAATGAGGAACGTTCATGGCGGGGTGGTGAATGTGGTTCCTTACGTAGTATTTGATGTCTCGGAAAAATTTTAGGCGATCCGGGTCCGGCGGCCTGGGCCAACGACGGAAGGCATGGGCTATAGCACACGAAAATATGGAAATCAGGCGGAATTCTAGTTTTATGGCCGTAAAAAGCCAAAAAATGATGAACGGTCATGGCGGGGCTATGACTGTGGTTCTTTAGGTTGGATTGGATGTCCCAGAAAATTTTTAGGCAATCCAGGTCCGGGAGCCCGGGCCCACGGCATAGTCAGCACACAAAAATATGGGAATTGGGTGGAATTATAGATTTATGGCCGTAAAACGCCACAAAACGAGGAACAGTCATGGATGAGTGATGATTGTGGTTCCTTAGGTTGTATTTGATGTCCCAAAAAATTTTGAGGCGATCCGGGTCCAGGGGCCCGGGCCCACGGCGAAAGACGTGGGCTATAGCATATGCAAATATGGGAATCAGGCGGAATTCTAGTTTTATGGCTGTAAAATGCCAAAAAATGAGGAACAGTCATGGCGGGGTGGTGACTTTGGTTCCTTAGCTTGTATTTGATGTCCCGAAATTTTTTTAGGTGATCCGGGTGGGCTATAGCACATGAAAATATGGGAATCTGGCAGAATTCTAGTTTTATCGCCACAAAACGCCAACAAACGAGGAACGGTCATGGCGAGGCGGTGAATGTGGTTCCATTCGTAGTATTTGATGTCGGAAAATTTTTAGGCGATCCGGGTCCGGTGGCTCGGGCCAACGACAAAAGGCATGAACTATAGCACACGAAAATATGGGAATCGGGCGGAATTCTAGTTTTATGGCGGTAAAATGCCTAAGAATGATGTCCGTAAATTGCCGAGGCGGTGAATGTGGTTATAGCACATGAAAATATGAGAATCTGGCAGAATTCTAGTTTTATGGCCACAAAACGCCAACAAACGAGGAACGATGTCCGTAAATCCAGGTCCGGGAGCCCGGGCCCACGGCAGAGTCAGCACACAAAAATATGGGAATTAGGTGAAATTATAGATTTATGGCCGTAAAAGGCCACAAAACGAGGAACAGTCATAGCTGAGTGATGACTGTGGTTCCTTAAATTGTATTTGATGTCCCAAAAATTTTTGAGGCGATCCGGGTCCAGGGGCCCGGGCCCACGGCGGAAGACGTGGGCTATAGCATATGCAAATATGGGAATCAGGCGGAATTCTAGTTTTTTGGCTGTAAAATGCCAAAAGATGAGGAACGGTCATGGCAGGGTGGTGACTTTGGTTCCTTAGTTTGTATTTGATGTCCCGGAAATTTTTTAGGCAATCCGGGTTCGGAGCCCCTGGCCCACGGCGGAAGGCATGGGCTATAGCACACGAAAATATGGGAATCGAGCGAAATTCTAGTTTTATGACTGTAAAATGACAAGAAACGAAGAATAGTCAGGGAGGGGCAATGACTTTGGTTCATTAGGTTGTATTTGATGTCCCGAAAAAATTTATGCTATCCGGGTCCAGGGGCCCGGGCCCACGGCGGAAGGCATGGGCGCACACAAAAATATGGGAATCGGGCGGAAGTCTAGTTTTATGGCCGTAAAATGCCAAACAATGATGAACGGTCATGGAAAGGCGGTGATTATGGTTCATCAGGTTGTATTTGATGTCCCGAATAATATTTAGGCGATCCGGGTCCGGGGGTCTGGGCCCACGGCGGAGGCGTGGGCTATAGCACACGAAAATATGGAAATCCGGCGGAATTCTAGTTTTATGGCCGTAAAATGCCAAAAAATGAAGAATGGTCATGGAGGGGCAGTTAATATGGTTGTTAGGTTGTATTTGATGTCCCGGAAAAATTTTATGCTATCCGGGTCCGGGGGCCCGGGCCCATGTTGGAAGGCATAGGCTATATAGCATACAAAAATATGGGAATCGGGCAGAATTCTAGTTTTATGGCGGTAAAATGCCAAAAAATGATGAATGGTCATGGAGGGGTGGTGTCTATTGTTCCTCAGGTTGTACTTGATGACCTAAATAAATTTTAGGTGATCCGGGTTTGGGGGCCCGGGCCCAATGGCGGAGGCGTGGGATATAGCACACGAAAATATGGGAATCGGGCGGAATTCTAGTTTTATGGCCGTAAAATGCCAAAAAACTAATAATGGACATGGAAGGGCAGTGACTGTGGTTCCTTAGGTTGTATTTGATGTGTCGGAAAAATTTTATGCTATCCGGGTCAGGGTGCCCGGGCCCACGGCGGAAGGCATGGTTTATAGCACACAAAACTATGGGAATCGGGCGGAATTCTAGGTTTATGGCCGTAAAATGCCATAAAATGATGAACGGTCATGGCAGGGCGGTGACTGTGGTTCCTTAGGTTGTATTTGATGTCCCGGATATATTTTAGTCGACCCGGGTTCGGCGGCCCGGGCCCACGGCGGAGGCCTGGGCTATAGCACAAGAAAATATGGGAATCGGGCGGAATTCTAGTTTTATGGCCACAAAACATAAAACAAATGAATAACAGTCATGGAGGGGTGGTGACTTTGGTTCCTTAGGTTCTATTTGTTGTCCCGGATAAATTTTAGGCGATCCGGGTTCGGCGGCCTAAGCCAACAACGGAAGGCATGGTCTATAGCACACGAAAATATGGGAATCATGCGGAATTCTAGTTTTATGGCAGTAAATTGCCAAAAAATTATGAACGGTCATGGCAGGGCGGTGACTGCGGTTCATCAGGTTGTATTTGATGTCCCACAAAAATATTAGGCAATCTGGGTCCGGGAGCCCGGGCCCACGGCGGAGGCATGGGTATAGCACACGAAAATATGGGAATTGGGCGGAATTCTAGTTTTATGGCCGTAAAACGCCAAAAAATGAGGAACAATCATGGCTGAGTGATGACTGTGGTTCCTTAGGTTGTATTTGATGTCCCAAACATTTTTGAGGCGATCCGGGACCAGGGGCCCAAGCCTACATAGAAAGGCGAGGGCTATAGCATACGAAAATATGGGAATCCCGTGGAATTCTAGTTTTATGGCCAAAAATTGCCAAAAAACGAAGAACGATCATGGCGAGGTGGTGACTTTGGTTCCTTAGTTTATATTTGATATTCCGAAAATTTTTTAGGTGATCCGGGCCCAGGCCCACGGCAGAGGCGTGGGCTATAGCACATGAATATATGGGAATCGGGAAGAATTCTAACTTTATGGCCACAAAACGCCAACAAACGAGGAACGTTCATGGCGGGGTGGTGAATGTGGTTCCTTACGTAGTATTTGATGTCTCAGAAATATTTTAGGCAATCCAGGTCCGGCGGCCCGGGCCAACGACGGAAGGCATTGGCTATAGCACACGAAAATATGGGAATCAGGCAGAATTCTAGTTTTATGGCCGTAAAATGCCAAAATATGATCAACGATCATGGCGGAAAAGAAACTAGAATTCCTCCTGATTCTCATTTTTTCGTGTGCTATAGCCCATGCCTTCCGAGTGGTCCAGGGCCGCTAGGACCCGGATAGCCTAAAATTTTTCTGGGCCATCAAATACTACCGAAGGAACCATAGTCACCGCCTTGCCATGACCGTTCCTTGTTTTTTGCGTTTTACGGCCAAGAAACTAGAATTCCGCCCGATTCCCATATTTTCGTGTGCTATAGCCCACGCCTTCCGAGTTGGTCCGGGCCCCCTAGACCTCGATCGCCTAAAATGTTTCTGGAACATCAAATATGACCTAAGGAACCATAGTTGCCGCCCCTCCATGATTGTTCCTCATTTTTTCATTTTACGGCCAAAAAACAACAATTATGCCCGATTCCCATATTTTCGTGTAATATAGCCCACGCCTTCCGAGTGGGCCCGGTCCCCCTGACCCGGATCGCCTAAAAATTTTCAGGGCCATCTATACAACCTAAGGATCAATTGTCACCTGCCCGCTATGACTTTTCCTCATTTTTTTGCGTTTTACGGCCAAAAAACTAGAATTTCGCCCGATTCCAATATTTTTGTGTGCATAGCCCACGCTTTGCGAGTGGGACTGGGCCCCCCGGACCCGGATCGCCTAAAAGTTTTTTGGGCCATCAAATACGATCTAGGAAACAATAGTCACCGCCCTGCCATGACTGTTCCTCGTTGTTTTGCGTTTTACGGCCAAGAAACTAGAATTCTGCACGATTCCCATATTTTCGTATGCTATAGCCCACGCCTTCCGAGTGGTTCCGGGCCCCCCAAAACCCGATCACCTAAAAATTTTCCGGGTCATCAAATACGACCTAAGGAACCATAGTCGCTGCCCCTCAATGACCGTTCCTCTTATTTGCATTTTACGGTCAAAAAACTAGAATTTCCCCCGATTCCCATATTTTCGTGTGCTATAGCCCATGCCATCCGAGTGGGCTCGGGCCACCGGACCCGGATCGCCTATCCGGGCCATCAAATACGACCTAAGGAACCATAGTCACTACCCCGTAATGACCTTTTCTCGTTTTTTGCGTTTTACGGCCAAAAAAATAGAATTTCGCTCGATTCCCATATTTTCGTGTGCTATTGCCCACGCCTTGCGAGTGGGACCGGGCCCCGCGAACCTCGATCACCTAAAATTGTTCCGGGCCATCAAATACGACCTAAGGATCAATAGTCACCGGCCCGCCATGACCGTTCCTCATTTTTTACGTTTTTACGGCCAAAAATCTAGAATTTCCCCCCGATTCCCATATTTTCATGTGCTATAGCCCACGCCTTCCGAGCGGGACTGGGCCCCCCGGACCCGGATCGCCTATAATTTTTTTGGGCCATCAAATATGACCTAAGGAACCATAGTCACCGCCCCGTAATGACCGTTTCTCGTTTTTTATGTTTTACGACCAGAAAACTGGAATTTCGCTCGATTCCCATATTTTCGTGTGTTATAGCCCATGCCTTTCGAGTGGGTCCGGGCCCCCCAAACCCAGATCGCCTAAAATTTATTTGGGCCATCAAATACGACCTAAGGAACCATAGTCACCGCCCCGCCATGGCCGTTCCTCATTGTTTTGCGTTTTACGAACAAAAAACTAGAATTTCGCCCGATTCCCATATTTTCGTGTGCTATTGCCCACGCCTTGCGAGTGGGACGGGGTCCCCGGACTCGGATCGCCTAAATTTTTTTCGGGCCATCAAATACAATCAAAGGAACCATATTCCTTGCCCTGCAATGACCATTCCTCATTTTTTTGCGTTTTACGGCCAAAAAACTATAATTCCGCTTGATTCCCATATTTTCGTGTGCTATTGCCCACGCCTTATGAGTGGGCCCGGGCCCCGCGAACCAGGATCGCCTAAAATTTTTTCGGGCTATCAACCCCGACCTAAGGAACCATAGTCACCACCCCGCCATGACTGTTCCACATTGTTTTGCGTTTTACGGCCAATAAACTAGAATTTCGTATGATTCCCATATTTTCGTGTGCTATAGCCCACGCCTTGCGAGTGGGCCCGGGGCCCCCGGACCCGGATTGCCTTAATTTTTTTCGGGCCATCAAATACGATCAAAGGAACCGTACCGTCCTGCCATGATTGTTCCTCGTTATTTTGCGTTTTACGGCCAAGAAACTAGAATTTCACATGATTCCCATTTTTTCGTGTGCTATAGCCCGCGCCTTGCGAGTGGTCCCGGGCCCTCCGAACCACGATCGCCTAAAATTTATCCGGGCAATCAAATACAATCTAAGGTACTATAGTCACCACCCCGCCATAACCGTTCCTCGTTGTTTTGCGCTTTATGGCCAAGAAATTAGAATTCCGCCCGATTCCCATTTTTTCGTGTGCTGTAGCCCACTCCTTCCGAGTGGGTCCAGGCCGCCAGGACCCGGATGCTAAAATTTTTCTGGGCCATCAAATATGACCTAAGGAACCATAGTCACTGCCTCGCCATGACCGTTCCTCCATTTTTTACGTTCTACAGCCAAAAAACTAGAATTCCGCCTGATTCCCATATTTTCGTGTGTTATAGCCCACGCCTTCCGAGTGGGTCCGGACCACCCGGACCTCGATCGCCTAAAATATTTCCAGGTCATCAAATACGACCTAAGGAACCATAGTCGTCGCCCCTCCATGTACGTTCCTCTATTTTGTGTTTTACGGCCAAAAAACAACAATTACGCTCGATTCCCATATTTTCGTGTGCTATAGCCCACGCCTTCCGAGTAGGCCCGGTCCCCCCGGACCCGGATTGCCTAAATGTTTTCAGGGCCATCTAATACGACCTAAGGTTCAATAGTCACTGGCCTGCCCTGACCGTTCCTCATTTTTTGCAATTTTACGGCCAAAAAACTAGAATTTCCCCCGATTCCCATATTTTCGTGTGTTATAGCCCACGCCTTCCGAGCGGGACGGGGCTCCCCGTACCCGGATCGCCTATAATTTTTCCGGGCCATCAAATACGACCTAAGGAACCATAGTCACCGCCCCGTAATGACCGTTCGTCGTTTTTTGTGTTTTGCTAAATTCCCATATTTTTGTGTGCTATTTCCCACGCCTTGCAAGTGGGCCCGGGCCCCGCGGACCCGGATCCCCTAAACATTTTCCGGGCCATCGAATACGACCTAAGGAACCATAGTCACCACCCCGCCATGATCGTTCCTCGTTGTTTTGCGTTTTACGGCCAAGAAACTAGAATTCCGCCTGATTCCCATTTTTTCGTGTGCTATAGCCCACCCCAGGCCGCCAGGACCCAGATAGCCTAAAATTTTTCTGGGCCATCAAATTCAACCTAAGGAACCATAGTCACCGCCTCGCCATGATCATTCCTCATTGTTTTGCGTTATACGGCCAAAAAACTAGAATTTCGTCCGATTCTCATATTTTCGTGTGCTATAGCCCACGCCTTGTGAGTGGGCCCGGGGCCCCCGGACCCGGATCGCCTAAATTTTTTTCGGGCCATCAAATACAATCAAAGGAACCATATTCATCGCCCTGCAATGACCATTCCTCGTTTTTTTTGCATTTTACGGCCAAAAAAACTAGAATTTCGCTTGATTCACATATTTTCGTGTGCTATTGCCCACGCCTTGCGAGTGGGCCCGGGCCCCGAGAACCAGGATCGCCTAAAAATTTTCCGGGCCATCAACCCCGACCTAAGGGACCATAGTCACCACCCCGCCATGACCATTCCACATGTTTTTGCATTTTACGGCCAAGAAACTAGAATTCCGTATGATTTCCATATTTTCGTGTGCTATACCTTACGTCTTCCGCGCGGGACCTGGTCCCCCAGACTCGGATTGCCTATAATTTTTCCGGGCCATCAAATACGACCTAAGGAACCATAGTCACCACCCCGTTATGACCGTTCCTCGTTGTTTTGTGTTTTACGGCCAAGAAACTAGAATTCTGCATGATTCCCATATTTTCGTGTTCTATAGCCCGCGCCTTGCGAGTGGTCCCGGGCCCCCCGAACCCCGATCACCTAAAATTTATCCGGGCCATAAAGTACGACCTAAGGTACCATAGTCACCACCCTTTCATGACCGTTCCTCATTGTCTTGCATTTTACGGCCAAGAAACTAGTATTCCGTCCGATTCCCATTTTTTCGTGTGCTATAGCCCACACCTTCCGAGTGGGTCCAGTCCGCCAGGACCCGGATAGCCTAAAATTTTTCTAGGCCATCAAATACGACCTAAGGAACCATAGTCACCGACTCGCCATGACCGTTCCTCCTTTTTTTGCATTTTACGGCCAAAAACTTAAATTTCGCCCGATTCCCATATTTTCGTGTGCTATAGCCCACGCCTTCCGAGTGGGTCCGGACCCCCGGACCTCGATCGCCGAAAATGTTTCCAGGTTATCAAATACGACCTAAGGAACCATAGTCCCCGCCCCTCCATGACCGTTCCTCTTTTTTGCGTTTTACGGCCAAAAAAACAGCAATTACGCTCGATTCCCATATTTTCGTGTGCTATAGCCCACGCCTTCCGAGTAGGCCTGGTCCCCCCGGACCCGGATCGCCTAAAAGTTTTCAGGGCCATCTAATACGACTTAAGGATAAATATTCACCGGTCCACCATGACCGTTCCTCATTTTTTGCATTTTTACGGCCAAAAAACTAGAATTTCCCCCGATTCCCATATTTTCTTGTGCTATAGCCCACGCCTTCC
This sequence comes from Nicotiana tabacum, assembly GCF_000715075.1. Taxonomy (NCBI): domain Eukaryota; kingdom Viridiplantae; phylum Streptophyta; class Magnoliopsida; order Solanales; family Solanaceae; genus Nicotiana; species Nicotiana tabacum. The sequence goes on along the minus strand of NC_134098.1, from coordinate 73,743,649 downwards.
GAGCGGGACTGGGCCCCCCGGGCCCGGATCGCCTATAATTTTTATAATTTTTCCGAGCCATCAAATACGACCTAAGGAACCATAGTCACCGCCCCGTAATGACCGTTCCTAGTTTTTTGTATTTTACGACCAGAAAACTAGAATTTCGCTCGATTCCCATATTTTTGTGTGCTATTTCCCACGCCTTTCAAGTGGGCCCGGGCCCCGCGGACCCGGATTGCCTAAAATTTTTTCGGACCATCAAATACGACCTAAGGAACCATAGTCACCACCCCGCCATGATCGTTCCTCGTTGTTTTGCATTTGACGGCCAAGAAACTAGAATTCCGCCCAATTCCCATTTTTTCGTGTGCTAAAGCCCACGACTACCGAGTGGGCCCGGGCCGCCAGGACCCGGATAGCCTAAAATTTTTCTAGGCCATGGAATTCGACCTAAGGAACCATAGTCATTGCCATGCCATGATCGTTCCTCATTGTTTTGCGTTTTACGGCCAAAAAACTAGAATTTCGTCCGATTCCCATATTTTCGTGTGCTATAGCCCACTCCTTGCGAGTGGGCCCAGGGCCCCCGGACCCGGATTGCCTAAATTTTTTTTGGGCCATTAAATACAATCAAAGGAACCATATTCATCGCCCTGCAATGACCATTCCTCTTTTATTTGCGTTTTATGGCCAAAAAAACTAGAATTCCGCTTGATTCCCATATTTTTGTGTGCTATTGCCCATGCCTTGTGAGTGGGCCCGGGCCCCGCGAACCAGGATCACCTAAAAATTTTCCAGGCCATCAACCCCGACCTAAGGAACCATAGTCACCACCCCGCCATCACCGTTCCACATTGTTTTGCGTTTTACGGCCAAGAAACTAGAATTCCGTATGATTCCCATATTTTCGTGTGTTATATCCCACGCCTTCCGAGCAGGATGGGCCCCCCGGTCCCGGATTGCATATAATTTTTTCGGGCCATCAAATACGACCAAATGAACCATAGTCACCGCCTCATAATGACCGTTCCTCGGTTCTTGTGTTTTACGACCAGAAAACTAGAATTTCACTCGATTCCCATATTTTCGTGTGCTGTTTCCCACTCCTTGCAAGTGGGCCCGGGCCCCGCGGACCCGGATCGCCTAAAAATTTTCTAGGCCATCGAATACGACCTAAGGAACCATAGTCACCACCCCGCCATGACCGTTCCTCGTTGTTTTGTGTTTTACGGCCAAGAAACTAGAATTCCGCCCGATTCCCATTTTTTTATGTGCTATAGCCCTCGCCTTCCGAGTAGGCCCGTGCCGCCAAGACCCGGATAGCCTAAAATTTTTCTGGGCCATCAAATTCGACCTAAGGAACCATAGTCACTGCCTCGCCATGACCGTTCCTCATTTTTTGCGTTTTACGACCAAAACACTAGAATTTTGCCCGATTCCCATATTTTCGTGTGCCCACACCTTGCGAGTAGTCCTGGGGCCCCCGGATCCGGATCGCCTAAATTTTTTTCGGGCCATCAAATACAATCAAAGGAACCATATTCATTGCCCTACCATGACCGTTCCTCGTTGTTTGGCGTTTTACGGCCAAGAAACTAGAATTTCGCACGATTCCCATATTTTCATATGCTATATCCCACGCCTTCCGAGTGGGCCCGGTCCCCCGGACCCGGATCGCCTATAATTTTTTTGGGCCATCAAATACAATCTAAGGAACCATAGTCACCACCCCGCAATGACCATTCCTCGCTTTTTTGCATTTTATGGCCAAAAAACTAGAATTCCGCTTGATTCCCATATTTTCGGGTGTTGTTGCCCACGCCTTGCGAGTGGGCCCGGGCCCCGCGAACCAGGATCGCCTAAAATTTTTTCGGGCCATCAAATACGACCTAAGGAACCATCGTCACCACCCCGCTATGACCGTTCCACATTTTTTTGCATTTTACGGCCAAGAAACTAGAATTCCGTATGATTCCCATTTTTTCGTGTGCTATAGCCGATGCCTTCCGAGTGATCCCGAGCTCCCCTAGCGGGATCGCCTAAAATTTTTTCGGGCCATTAAATATGACCTAAGGAACCATAGTTACCACCCCGCCATGACCGTTCCTCGTTGTTTTGCGTTTTACGGCCAAGAAACTAGAATTCCGCCCGATTCCCATTTTTTCGTGTGCTATAGCCCATGCCGCACCTCCATGACCGTTCCACTTTTTTGCATTTTATGGGCAAAAAACTAGAATTTTGCCCGATACCCATATTTTCATATGCTATAGTCCACGCCTTCTGAGTGGGCCCGGATCGCCTAAAAAATTTTCGGGCCATCAAATACGACCTAAGAAACCATAGTTACCACCCGGCCATGACTGTTCCTCGTTGTTTTGCGTTTTACGGCCAAGAAAATAGAATTCCGCCCGATTCCCATTTTTTCGTGTGCTATGCCCACGCCTTCCGAGTGGGCCCGGGCCGCAAGCCCTGGATAGCCTAAATTTTATTTGGGCCATCAAATACGACCTAAGGAACCATAGTCACCGCCTCACCATGACCGTTCCTCGTTTTTTTACATTTTACTGCCCAAAAACTAGAATTCCGCCCGATTCTCATATTTTCGTGTGCTATAGCCCACGCCTTATGAGTGGGTCCGGGCCCCCCGGACCTCGATCGCCTAAAATATTTCAAGGTCATCAAATATGACCTTAGGAACCATAGTCGCCGCCCCTCCATGACCATTCCTCCTTTTTGCATTTTACAACCAAAAAACAACAATTACGCCCGATTCTCATATTTTCGTGTGCTATAGCCCACGCCTTCCGAGTGGGCCCGGTCCCCCCGTACCCGGATCGCCTAAAAGTTTTCAGGGCCATCTAATACGACCTAAGGATCAATAGTCAATGGGACGCCATGTCCGTTCCTCATTTTTTTGCGTTTTACGGCCAAAAAACTAGAATTTCGCCAGATTCAAATATTTTCGTGTGCTATAGCCCATGCATTGCGAGGGGGCCCGCCCCCCCGGACCCAGATCGCCTAAAAACATTTTGGGCCATCAAATACGATCTAAAGAACGATAGTCACTGCCATGCCATGACCGTTCCTTATTTTTTGCATTTTACGGCCAAAAAACTAGAATTCCGCCCGATTCCTATTTTTTCGTGTGCAATAGCCCACGCCTTCCGAGTGGTCCCAAGCCCCCCGAACCCCGATCGCATAAAAATTTTCTGGGCCATTTAATACGACCTAAGAAACCATAGTCGCCGCCCCTCCATGACCTTTTGTATTTTACGATCAGAAAACTAGAATTTTGCCCGATTCCCATATTTTCATGTGCTATAGCCCACGCCTTCCGAGTGGGCCCGGGCCCCCTGGACCCGAATTGCCTAAACTTTTTCTGGGCCATCAAATACGACTTAAGGAACAATATTCACCACCCCGCCATGACCGTTCCTCGTTGTTTTGCGTTATACAAAAAAGAAACTAGAATTCCTCCTGATTTCCATTTTTTCGTGTGCTATAGCCCTCGACTTCCGAAAGGGTCCGGGCCGCCAGGACCCGGATAGCCTAAAATTTTTCTAGGCCATCATATACGACCTACGGAACCATAGCCACCGCCTCGCCATGACCGTTCCTCATTTTTTCTGTTTTACGGCCAAAAAACTAGAATTCCGCGTGATTCCCATATTTTCGTGTGCTATAGCCCACGCCTTCCGAGTTGTTCCGGGCCACACAGACCTCGATCGCCTAAAATGTTTCCCCGGTCATCAAATACGACCTAAGGAACTATAGTTGCCGCCCCTCCATGACCGTTCCTCTTTTTTGCATTTTACGGCCAAAAAACAACAATTACGCCCGATTCTCATATTTTCGTGTGCTAGCCCACGCCTTCCGAGTTGGCCCGGTCCCCTCGGACCCGGATCGCCTAAAACATTTCAGGGCCATCTAATATGACCTAAGGATGAATACTCACCGGCCCGCCATGACCGTTCCTTATTTGTTTTTGCGTTTTACTGCCAAAACACTAGAATTTCGCCCGATTCCCATATTTTCGTGTGCTATAGCCCATGCCTTGCGAGTGGTCCCGGGCCCCCCAGACCCGGATCGCCTAAATTTTTTTTGGCCATCAAATACGATCGAAGGAACCAAAGGCACCTCCCCGCTATAACCGTTCATCGTTTTTTTGCATTTTACGGCCAAGAAACTATAATTCCGTATGATTCCCATTTTTTCGTGTGCTATAGTCCACACCTTCCGAGTGGTCCCGGGCCCACCGGACCCAGATTGCCTAAAAAAAATTTGGGCCACCAAATACGACCTAAGGAACCATAGTCATGACCTCGCCATGACCGTTCCTCGTTATTTTTGCGTTTTACGGCCAAACAACTAGAATTCTGCCCGATTCCCATATTTTCGTTACGGCCAAGAAACTAGAATTTCGCACGATTCCCATATTTTCATATGCTATAGCCCATGCCTTCCGAGTAGGCCCGGTCCCCCCGGACCCGGATCATCCAAAAGTTTTCAGGGACATCTAATATGACCTAAGGATCAATAGTCACCGGGCCGCCATGACCGTTCCTCGTTTATTTTTGTGTTTTTACGGCCAAAAAACTAGAATTTCCCCCGGATTCCCATATTTTCGTGTGCTATAGCCCACGCCTTCCGAGCGGGACTGGGCCCCCCGGACCCGGATTGCCTATAATTTTTCCGGGCCATCAAATATGACCTAAGGAACCATAGTCACCGCCCCGTAATGACCGTTTCTCATTTTTTGTGTTTTACGACCAGTAAAATAGAATTTAGCTCGATTCCCATATTTTCGTGTGTTATTTCCCACGCCTTGCAAGTGGGCCCGAGCCCCGCGGACTTGGATCGCCTAAAAATTTTTCGGGCCATCGAATACGACCTAAGGAACCATAGTCACCACCTCGCCATGATCGTTCCTCGTTGTTTTGCGTTTTACGGCCAAGAAACTAGAATTTCGCCCGATTCCCATTTTTTCGTGTGCTATATCCCACGCCTTCCGAGTGGGCCCGGGCCGCCAGGACCCGAATAACCTAAAATTTTTCTGGGCCATCAAATTCGACCTAAGGAGCCATAGTCACCGCCTCCCCATGATCGTTCCTCATTTTTTTGCGTTTTACGGCCAAAAAACTAGAATTTCGCCCGATTCCCATATTTTCGTATGCTATTGCCCACGCCTTGCGAGTGGGACGGGGTCCCCGGACTCGGATCGCCTAAATTTTTTTCGGGCCATCAAATACAATCAAAGGAACCATATTCATTGCCCTGCAATGACCATTCCTCATTTTTTGCGTTTGACGGCCAAAAAACTATAATTCCGCTTGATTCCCATATTTTCGTGTGCTATTGCCCACGCCTTACGAGTGGGCGCGGGCCCCGCGAACCAGGATCGCCTAAAATTTTTCCAGGCCATCAACCCCGACCTAAGGAACCATAGTCACCACCCCGCCATGACCGTTCCACATTGTTTTGCGTTTTACGGCCAAGAAACTAGAATTTCGTATGATTCCCATATTTTCGTGTGCTATAGCCCATGCCTTGCGAGTGGGCCCGGGGCCCCCGGACCCGGATTGCCTTAATTCTTTTCGGTCCATTAAATACAATCAAAGGAACTGTACTGTCCTGCCATGATTGTTCCTCGTTGTTTTGCATTTTACGGCCAAGAAACTAGAATTCCGCATGATTCTCATTTTTTCGTGTGCTATATAGCCCGTGCCTTGCGAGTGGTCCCGGGCCCTCCGAACCACGATCGCCTAAATATTATCCGGGCCATCAAATACAATCTAAGGTACTATAGACACCACCCCGCCATAACCGTTCCTCGTTGTTTTGCGCTTTATGGCCAAGAAATTAGAATTCCGCCCGATTCCCATTTTTTCGTGTGCTGTAGCCCACTCCTTCCGAGTGGGTCCAGGCCGCCAGGACCCGGATGCTAAAATTTTTTTGGGCCATCAAATACAACCTAAGGAACCATAGTCACCGCCTCGCCATGACCGTTCCTCCATTTTTTATGTTTTACGGCCAAAAAACTAGAATTCTGCCAGATTCCCATATTTTCGTGTGCTATAGCCCACGCCTTCCGAGTGGGTCCGGACCACCCGGACCTCGATCGCCTAAAATGTTTCCAGGTCATCAAATACGACCTAAGGAACCATAGTCGCCACCCCTCCATGAACGTTCCTCTTTTTTGCGTTTTACGGCCAAAAAACAACAATTACGGTCGATTCCCATATTTTCGTGTGCTATAGCCCACGCCTTCCGAGTAGTCCCGGTCCCCCCGGACCCGGATCGCCTAAAAATTTTCAGGGCCATCTAATACGACCTAAGGATCAATAGTCACCGGCCTGCTCTGACCGTACCTCATTTTTTGTAATTTTACGGCCAAAAAACTAGAATTTCCCCCGATTCCCATATTTTCGTGTGCTATAGCCCACGCCTTCCGAGCGGGACGGGGCCCCCCGGACCCGGATCGCCTATAATTTTTCTGGGCCATCCAATACGACCTAAGGCACCATAGTCACCGCCCCGTAATGACCGTTCCTCGTTTTTTGTGTTTTACGACGAGAAAACTAGAATTTCGCTAAATTCCCATATTTTTGTGTGCTATTTCCCACGCCTTGCAAGTGGGCCCGAGCCCCGCGGACCTGGATCCCCTAAAAATTTTCCGGGCCATCAAATACAACCTAAGGAACCATAGTTACCACCCTGCCATGATCGTTCCTCGTTGTTTTGCGTTTTACGGCCAAAAAACTAGAATTCCGCCTGATTCCCATTTTTTCGTGTGCTATAGCCCACGCCTTCCGAGTGGGCCCAGGCCGCCAGGACCCGGATAGAGTAAAATTTTTCTGGGCCATCAAATTCAACCTAAGGAACCATAGTCACTGCCTCGCCATGATCATTCCTCATTGTTTTGCGTTTTACGACCAAAAAACTAGAATTTCGTCCGATTCCCATATTTTCGTGTGCTATAGCCCACGCCTTGCGAGTGGGCCCGGGGCCTCCGGACCCGAATCGCCTAAATTTTTTTCGGGCCATCAAATACAATCAAAGGAACCATATTCATCGCCCTGCAATGACCATTCCTCGTTTTTTTTGCATTTTACGGCCAAAAAACTAGAATTTCGCTTGATTCACATATTTTCGTGTGCTATTGCCCACGCCTTGCGAGTGGGCCCGGGCCCCGAGAATCAGGATCGCCTAAAATTTTTCCGGGCCATCAACCCCGACCTAAGGAACCATAGTCACCACCCCGCCATGACCATTCCATATGTTTTTGCATTTTACGGCCAAGAAAGTAGAATTCCGTATGATTCCCATATTTTCATGTGCTATAGCCCACGCCTTCCGCGCGGGACCGGTTCCCCCGGACCCGGATTGCCTATAATTTTTCCAGGCCATCAAATACGACCTAAGGAACTATATTCACCACCCCGTTATGACCGTTCCTCGTTGTTTTGTGTTTTACGGCCAAGAAACTAGAATTCCGCATGATTCCAATGTTTTCGTGTGCTATAGCCCGCGCCTTGCGAGTGGTCCCGTGCCCCCCGAACCCCGATCGCCTAAAATTAATTCGGGCTATCAAATACGACCTCAGGTACCATAGTCACCACCCCTACATGACCGTTCCTCGTTGTCTTGCATTTTACGGCCAAGAAACTAGTATTCCGCCCGATTCCCATTTTTTCGTGTGCTATATCCCACGCCTTCTGAGTGGGCCCGGGCCGCCAGGACCCGAATAACCTAAAATTTTTCTGGGCCATCAAATTCGACCTAAGGAACCATAGTCACCGACTCTCCATGACCGTTCCTCCTTTTTGTGAATTTTACGGCCAAAAACTTAAATTCCGCTCGATTCCCATATTTTTATGTGCTATAGCCCACGCCTTCCGAGTGGGTCCGGACCCCCCGGACCTCGATCGCCTAAAATATTTCCAGGTCATCAAATACGACCTAAGGAACCATAGTCGCCGCCCCTCCATGACCGTTCCTCTTTTTTGCATTTTATGGCCAAAAAACAACAATTACGCTCGATTCCCATATTTTCGTGTGCTATCCACGCCTTCTGAGTAGGCCCGGTCCCCCCGGACCCGGATCGCCTAAATGTTTTCAGGGCCATCTAATACGACTTAAGGATCAATATTCACCGGTCCACCATGACCGTTCCTCATTTTTTGCATTTTTACGGCCAAAAAACTATAATTTCCCCCGATTCCCATATTTTCGTGTGTTATAGCCCACGCCTTCCGAGCGGGACTGGGCCCCCCGGACCCGGATCGCCTATAATTTTTCCGAGCCATCAAATACGACCTAAGGAACCATAGTCACCGCCTTATAATGACAGTTCCTCATTTTTTGTATTTTACGATCAGAAAACTAGAATTTCGCTCGATTCCCATATTTTTGTGTGCTATTTCCCACGCCTTGCAAGTGGGCCCGGGCCCCACGAACCAGGATCGCCTAAAATTTTTCCGGGCTATCAACCCTGACCTAAGGAACCATAGTCACCACCCCGCCATGATCGTTCCTCGTTGTTTTGCATTTTACGGCCAAGAAACTAGAATTCCGCCCAATTCTCATTTTTTCGTGTGCTATAGCCCACGCCTTCCGAGTGGGCCCGGGCCGCCAGGATCCGGATAGCCTAAAATTTTTCTGGGCCATCGAATTTGACCTAAGGAACCATAGTCATTGCCACGCCATGATCGTTCCTCATTGTTTTGCGTTTTACGGCCAAAAAACTAGAATTTCGTCCGATTCCCATATTTTCGTGTGCTATAGCCCACGCCTTGCGAGTGGGCCCGGGGCCCCCAGACCCGGATTGCCTAAATTTTTTTCGGGCCATCAAATACAATCAAAGGAACCATATTCATCGCCCTGCAATGACCATTCCTTTTTTTTTTTGCGTTTTACGGCCAAAAAACTAGAATTTCGCTTGATTCCCATATTTTCGAGGTGTATAGCCCATGCCTTGCGAGTGGGCCCGGGCCCCGCGAACCAGGATCGCCTAAAAATTTTCCGGGCCATCAACCCCGACCTAAGGAACCATAGTAACCACCCCGCCATGACCGTTCCATATTTTTTTGCATTTTACTGCCAAGAAACTAGAATTCCGTATGATTCCCATATTTTCGTGTGTTATAGCCCACGCCTTCCGAGCCGGATGGGCCCCCCCGACCCGGATTGCCTATAATTTTTTCAGGCCATCAAATACGACCAAAGGAACCATAGTCACCGCCTCATAATGACCGTTCCTCGGTTTTTGTGTTTTACGACCAGAAAACTAGAATTTCATTCGATTCCCATATTTTCGTGTGCTATTTCCCACGCCTTGCAAGTGGGCCCGGGCCCCGCAGACCCGGATCGCCTAAAAATTTTCTAGGCCATCGAATACAACCTAAGGAACCATAGTCACCACTCCGCCATGACCGTTCCTCGTTGTTTTGTGTTTTACGGCCAAGAAACTAGAATTCCGCCCGATTCCCATTTTTTTTGTGTGCTATAGTCCTCACCTTCCGAGTAGGCCCGTGCCGCCAGGGCCCGGATAGCCTAAAATTTTTCTAGGCCATCAAATTCGACCTAAGGAACCATAGTCACTGCCTCGCCATGACCGTTCCTCATTTTTTGCATTTTACGGCCAAAACACTTGAATTTCGCCCGATTCCCATATTTTCGTGTGCCCACGCCTTGCTAGTGGTCCCGGGGTCCCCGGATCTGGATCCCCTAAATTTTTTTCGGGCCATCAAATACAATCAAAGGAACCATATTCATCGCTTTACCATGACCGTTCCTCGTTGTTTGGCGTTTTACGGCCAAGAAACTAGAATTTCGCACGATTCCTATATTTTCATATGCTATACCCCACGCCTTCCGAGTGGGCCCGGTCCCCCCAGACCCGGATCGCCTATAATTTTTTTGGGCCATCAAATACAATCTAAGGAACCATAGTCACCGCCCTGCAATGACCATTCCTCGCTTTTTGCATTTTACGGCCAAAAAACTAGAATTCCGCTTGATTCCCATATTTTCGGGTGCTATTGCCCACGCCTTGCGAGTGGGCCCGGGCCCCGCGAACCAGGATCGCCTAAAATTTTTCCGGGCCATCAAATACGACCTAAGGAACCATAGTCACCATCCCGCTACGACCGTTCCACATTTTTTGCATTTTACGGCCAAGAAACTAGAATTCCGTATGATTCCCATTTTTTCGTGTGTTATAGCCCACGCCTTCCGAGTGGTCCCGGGCCCCCCGAGCGGGATCGCCTAAAATTTTTCTGGGCCATCAAATACGACCTAAGGAACCATAGTTACCACCCCGCCATGACCGTTCCTCGTTGTTTTGCATTTTACGGCCAAGAAACTAGAATTCCTCCCGATTCCCATTTTTTCGTGTGCTATAGCCCATGCCGCACCTCCATGACCGTTCCACTTTTTAGCATTTTACGGGCAAAAAACTAGAATTTTGCCCGATACCCATATTTTCATATGCTATAGTCCACGCCTTCCGAGTGGGCCCGGGACCCCTGGACCCGGATCGCCTAAAAAATTTTCGGGCCATCAAATACGACCTAAGAAACCATAGTTACCACCCGGTCATGACTGTTTCTCGTTGTTTTGCGTTTTACGGCCAAGAAACTAGAATTCCGCCCGATTCCCATTTTTTCATGTGTTATGCCAACGCCTTCCGAGTGGGCCCGGGCCGCCAGGCCCCGGATAGCCTAAATATTTTTTGGGTCATCAAATACGACCTAAGGAACCATAGTCACCGCCTCACCATGACCGTTCCTCTTTTTTTTACATTATACTGCCCAAAAACTAGAATTCCGCCCGATTCTCATATTTTCGTGTGCTATAGCCCACGCCTTACGAGTGGGTCCGGGCCCCCCCGACCTCGATCGCCTAAAATATTTCAAGGTCATCAAATATGACCTTAGGAACCATAGTCGCCGCCCCTCCATGACCATTCCTACTTTTTGCATTTTACGACCAAAAAACAACAATTACGCCCGATTCCCATATTTTTGTGTGCTATAGCCCACACCTTCCGAGTGGGCCCGGTCCCCCCGTACCCAGAACGCCTAAAAGTTTTCAGGGTCATCTAATATGACCTAAGGATCAATAGTCAATGGGCCGCCATGACCGTTCCAAATTTTTTTGCGTTTTACGGCCAAAAAACTAGAATTTCGCCAGATTCCCATATTTTCGTGTGCTATAGCCCACGCATTGCGAGTGGGCCCGCCCCCGGACCCAGATCGCCTAAAAAATTTTCAGGCCATCAAATACGATCTAAAGAACGATAGTCACCGCCCTGCCATGACCGTTCCTCATTTTTTGCATTTTACGGCCAAAAAACTAGAATTCCGCCCGATTCTCATTTTTTCGTGTGCAATAGCCCACGCCTTCCGAGTGATCCCAAGCCCCCCGAACCCCGATCGCATAAAAATTTTCTGGGCCATCAAATATGACCTAAGGAACCATAGTCGCCGCCCCTCCATGACCTTTTGTATTTTACGATCAGAAAACTAGAATTTTGCCCGATTCCCATATTTTCATGTGCTATAGCCCACGCCTTCCGAGTGGGCCCCGGACCCGGATCGCCTAATCTTTTTCTGGGCCATCAAATACGACCTAAGGAACAATACTCACCACCCCGCCATGACCGTTCCTCGATGTTTTGCGTTATACAAAAAAGAAACTAGAATTCCTCCTGATTTCCATTTTTTCGTGTGCTATAGCCCTCGCCTTCCGAGAGGGCCCGGGCTGCCAGGACCCGGATAGCCTAAAATTTTTCTGGGCCATCAAATACGACCTACAGAACCATAGCTACCGCCTCGCCATGACTGTTCCTTGTTTTTTGTGTTTTACGGCCAAAAAACTAGAATTCCGCGTGATTCCCATATTTTCGTGTGCTATAGCCCACGCCTTCCGAGTTGGTCCGGGCCACGCAGACCTCGATCGCCTAAAATGTTTCCCCGGTCATCAAATACGACCTAAGGAACTATATTTTCCGCCCCTCCATGACCGTTCTTCTTTTTAGCATTTTACGGCCAAAAAACAACAATTACGCCCGATTCCCATATTTTCGTGTGCTAGCCCACGCCTTCCGAGTAGGCCCGGTCCCCTCGGACCCGGATCGCCTAAAACATTTCAGGGCCATCTAATACGACCTAAGGATGAATACTCACCGGCCCGCCATGACCGTTCCTCATTTGTTTTTGCGTTTTACTGCCAAAACGCTAGAATTTCGCCCGATTCCCATATTTTCGTGTGCTATAGCCCATGCCTTGCGAGTGGTCCCGGGCCCCCCAGACCCAGATCGCCTAAATTTTTTTTGCCCATCAAATACGATCTAAGGAACCAAAGGCACCTCCCCGCTATAACCGTTCATCGTTTTTTTTGCGTTTTATGGCCAAGAAACTATAATTCCGTATGATTCTCATTTTATCGTGTGCTATAGCCCACACCTTCCGAGTGGTCCCGGGCCCTCCGGACCCAGATTGCCTAAAAAAATTTTGGGCTATCAAATACGACCTAAGGAACCATAGTCACGGCCTCGCCATGACCGTTCCTCGTTGTTTTTGCGTTTTACGGCCAAACAACTAGAATTCTGCTCGATTCCCATATTTTTGTGTGCTATAGCCCACGCCTTCCGAGTGGGCCCGGTCCCCCGAACCCGGATCGCCTAAAAATTTTCCGAGCCATCTAATATGACCTAAGGATCAATAGTCACCGCCCCGCCATAACCGTTCCACATTATTTTGCGTTTTACGACCAAAAAACTAGAATTTTGCCCGATTCCCATATTTTCGTGTGCTATAACCCACGCCTTGCGAGTGGGCTCGGGCCCCCGGACCCGGATCGCCTTAAAATTTTTCGGGCCATCAAATACGATCTAAGGATCCATAGGCACCGCCACGCCATGACCGTTCCTCATTTTTTTTGCGTTTTACGGCCAAGAAACTAGAATTTCGCCTGATTCTCATTTTTTCGTGTTCTATAGCACACGTCTTCCAAGTGGGTCCGGCCCCCCGGACCCCGATAGCCTAAAATTTTTACGAGCCATCAAGTACGACCTAAGGATCATTAGTCACCACCCCGCCATAACCGTTCCTCATTAGTTTTGCGTTTTACGGCCAAAAAAACTAGAATTCCACCCGATTCTCATATTTTCGTGTGCTATTGCCCACGCCTTGCTAGTGGGCACGGGCCCCCAGGACCCAAATCGCCTAAAATATTTCCGGGCCATCAAATACGACCTAAGGAACCATAGTCACTACCCTTCCATGACCGTACCTCATTTGTTTTGCGTTTTATGACCAAGAAACTAGAATTCCGCATGATTCCCATATTTTCGTGTGCAATAGCCCACGCCTTCCGAGTGGTCCCGGGCCCCCCGAACCCCGATCGCCTAAAATTTTCCGGGCTAGAAAATACGACCTAAGGAACCATATTCACCGCCTCGCCATGACCGTTCCTCGTTGTTTTGCATTTTCCAGCCAAGAAAGTAGTATTCCGCATGATTCACATATTTTCGTGTGCTATAGCGCACACCTTCCGAGTGGGCCCGGGTCGCCCGGACCCGGATAGCCTAAAATTTGTCAGGGCCATCAAATACGACCTACGAAACCATACTCATCGTCGCGCCATGACCTTTCCTTTTTTGCGTTTTACGGCCGAAAAACTAGAATTCCGTTCGATTCCTATATTTTTGAGTGCTATAGCCCACGCCTTCTGAGTGGGCCCGGGCCGCCCGGACCTGGATAGCTTAAAATTTTTCTAGGCCATCAAATACGACCTAAGGAACCATAGTCACCGCCTCACCATGACTGTTCCTCATTTTTTTTGCGTTTTACGACCAAAAAACTAGAACTCCGCCCGATTCCCATATTTTCGTGTGCTATAGCCCACGCCTTGCGAGTGGGCCCGGGCCCCCGGGCTCGGATAGCCTAAAATTATTTCGGGCCAACAAATACGACCTAAGGAACCATAGTCATTGCCCTGCCATGACTGTCCCACAGTGTTTTGTGTTTTACAGCCAAGAAACTAGAATTCTACATGATTCCCATTTTTTTGTGTGCTATAGTCCACGCCTTCCGAGTTGTCCCGGGCACCCTGAACCCCGATTGCCTAAAAATTTATAGGGCCATCAAATACGACCTATGGAACCATAGTCGCCGCCCTTCCATGACCTTTTGTATTTTACGATCAAAAAACTAGAATTTTGCCCGATTCCCATATTTTCATGTGCTATAGCCCACGCCTTCCGAGTGAGCCCGGGCCCCCTAGACCCGGATCGCCTAAAATTTTTCCGGGCCATCATATACGACCTAAGGAACCATAGTCACCACCCTTCCATGACCTTTCCTCGTTATTTTTGCGTTTTAGGGCCAAGAAACTAGAATTTTGCCCGATTCCCATTTTTTCGTATGCTATATCCCACGCCTTCCGAATAGGCCCAGGCCGCCCGGACCCAGATAGCCTTAAGTTTTTCTAGGCCATCAAATATGACCTAAGGAACCATTGTCACCGCCTCGCCATGACCGTTCCTTATTGTTTTGCGTTTTACGATAAAAAAACTAGAATTCCGCCCGATTTTCATATTTTTGTGTGCTATAGCCCACGCCTTCCGAGTGGGTCTGATCGCCTAAAAAGTTTCCAGGCCATCAAATACAACCTAAGGAATCTTAGTCGCCCCCCCTCTAGGATCGTTCCTCTTTTTTGCATTTTACGGCCAAAAAACAAGAATTACGCCTGATTCCCATATATTCGTGCTATATAGCCCATGCCATCCGAGTGGGCCCGGTCCCCCCAGACCCGGATCGCCTAAAAGTTTTCCGGGCCATCTAATACGACCTAAGGATTAATAGTCACCGCCCCCTCCATGACCGTTCCTAATTTTTTTGCGTTTTACGGCCAAAAAACTAGAATTTAGCCCGATTCCCATATTTTCGTGTGCTATAGCCCACGTCTTGCGAGTGGGCCCGGGCCCCCGGACCTGGATCGCCTAAAAAAATTTCGGGCCATCAAATACGATCTAAGGAACCATAGTAACCGCCCCTCAATGACCGTACCACATTGTTTTGCGTTTTACGACCAAGAAACCAGAATTCCGCATGATTCCCATATTTTCGTGTGCTGTAGCCCACGTCTTCCGAGTGGTCCCGAGCCCTCCGGACCCAGATTGCCTAAAAATTTTCCGAGCCACCAAATACGACCTAAGGAACAATAGTCACCACCCCACCATGACCGTTCCTCATTTGTTTTGTGTTTTACAACCAAGAAACTAGAATTCTGCCCGATTCTCATTTGTTCGTGTGCTATAGCCCACGCCTTTCGAGTGGGTTCGGGCTCCCTGGACCCCGATAGCCAAAAATATTTCTGAGCAATCAAATATGACCTAAGGAACCATAGTCGCCGCCCCTCCATGACCGTTCCTCTTTTTTTGCATTTTACGGGCAAAAAACAAGAATTCCGCCCGATTCCCATATTTTTATGTGCTATAGCCCACGCCTTCCGAATGGGCCCGGCCCCCTGGACCCGGATCACCTACAATTTTTCCGAGCCATCAAATACGACCTAAGATCAATAGTCACTGCCTCTCCATGACCGTTCCTCTTTTTGTTTTTGTGTTTTACGGCTAAAAAACTAGAATTCCGTCTGATTCCCATATTTTCGTGCGCTATAGCACATGCCTTGCGTGTGGGCCCGGGCCCCCGGACCCGGATCCCCTCAAATTTTTCTGAGCCATCAAATACGACCTAAGGAACCATAGTCACCGCCATGCTATGACCGTTCCTCGTTGTTTTACGTTTTACGGCCAAGAAACTTGAATTCCACATGATTCCCATATTTTCTTGTGCTATAGCCCACGCCTTCCGAGTGGTTCCGGGCCCCCTGAACCCCGATCTCCTAAAATTTTTCTCGGCCATCAAATACGACCTAAGGAACTATAGTCAAAGCCTCGCCATGACCGTTCCTCATTGTTTTGCGTTTTACGGCCAAGAAACTAGATTTTCGCATGATTCCCATATTTTCGTGTGCTATAGCCCACGCCTTCCGAGTGGGCCCGGGCTGCCGGACCCGGATAGGCTAAAAATTTTCAGGCCCATCAAATACGACCTACGGAACCATAGTCACTGCCCCGCCATGACCTTTCCCCTTTTTTGCGTTTTACGGCCGAAAAACTAGAATTGCGCCCGATTCCCATATTTTCTTGTGTTATAGCCCACGCCTTCCGAGTGGTTCTGGACCCCTCGAACCCCGATCTCCTAAAAAATTTTCAGGCCATCAAATACGACCTAAGGAACAATAGTCACCGCTTCGCCATGATCGTTCCTCGTTGTTTTGCGTTTTACAGCCAAGAAACAAGATTTCCGCACGATTCCCATATTTTCGTGTGCTATAGCCCACGCCTTCCGAGTGGGCCCGGGCCGCCCGAACCCGGATAGGCTAAAATTTTTCAGGGCCATCAAATATGACCTACGGAACCATAGTCATCGCCCCACCATGACCTTTCCCCTTTTTTGCGTTTTACGGCCGAAAAACTAGAATTTTGCCCGATTCCCATATTTTCGTGTTCTATAGCCCACGCCTTCTGAGTGGGCCCAGGCCGCCCAGACCCGGATAGCGTAAAATTTTTCTAGGCCATCAAATACGACCTAAGGAACCTTAGTCACCGCCTCACCATGACTGTTCCTCGTTTTTTTACGTTTTACGGCCAAAAAACTAAAATTCCGCCCGATTCCCATATTTTTGTGTGCTATAGCCCACGCCTTGCGAATGGGCCCGAGCCCCCGGACCCGGATTGCCTAAAAATTTTCTGGGCCATCGAATACGACCTAAGGAACCATAGTCACTGCCCCGCCATGACTGTTCCTCATTGTTTTGGGTTTTACAGCCAAGAAACTAGATTTCTGCATGATTCCCATTTTTTCGTGTGTTATAGCCCATGCATTCCGAGTGGTCCCGGGCCTCCTGAACCTTGATCGCCTAAAATTTTTCAGGGCCATCAAATACGACCTAAGAAACGATAGTCGCCGCCCCTCCATGGTTGTTCCTCTTTTTTGTATTTTACGGTCAAAAAACTAGAATTTCGACAGATTCCCATATTTTCATGTGCTATAGCCCACGCCTTCCGAGTGGGCCTGGGCCCCTGGACCCGGATCGCCTAAAATTTTTACAGGCCATTATATACGACCTAAGGATCAATAGTCACCGTTCCTAATATTTTTGCGTTTTACGACCAAAAACTAGAATTTCGCCCGATTCCTATATTTTCGTGTGCTATAGCCCATGCCTTGCGAGTGGGCCCGGGCCCCCCGGACCTGGATCGCCTAAAAAAATTTTGGGCCATCAAATACGATATACGGAACCATAGTCACCGCCCCTCAATGACTATTCCTCGTTTTTCTGCGTTTTACGGCCAAGAAACTAGAATTCCGCATGATTCCCATTTTTTCGTGTGCTACAGCCCATGCCTTCCGAGTGGTCCCGGTCCCGCCGGACCCGAATAGCCTAAAAATATTTTTCGGGCCATCAAATACGACCTAAGGAACCATAGTCACCGTCGGGCCATGACTGTTCGTCATTATTTTGTGTTTTACGGCCAAAAAACTATAATTTTGCTCGATTCCTATTTTTTCGTGTGCTATACCCATGCCTTCCGAGTGGACTCGGGCCCCGAAGGCTCGGATAGGCTAAATGTTTTCCGGGCCATCAAATACGACCTAAGGAATCTTAGTCACCACTCCGCCATGACCGTTCTTCATTATTTTGCATTTTACGGCCAAGAAACTTGAATTCCGCCCAATTCCCATTTGTTCGTGTGTTATAGCCCACGCCTTCCGAGTGGGTCCGGGATCCCTGGACCACGATCGCCTAAAATATTTCCGAGCCATCAAATACGACCTAAGGAACCATAATCGAGGCCCCTCCATGACCGTTTCTCTTTTTTTGCATTTTACGGTCAAAAAATAAGAATTCCGCCCGATTCCCATATTTTTGTGTGCTATAGCCCACGCCTTCCGAGTGGGCCCGACACCCGGACCCGGATCGCCTAAAATTTTTTCGAGCCATCAAATACGACCTAAGGATCAATAATCACTGCCCCGCCATGACCGTTCCTTATTTGTTTGCGTTTTATAGCTAAAAAACTAGAATTCCGCCCGATTCCCATATTTTCATGCGCTATAGCACACGCCTTGCGAGTGGGCCCAGGTCCCCCGGACCCGGATCGCCTAAAATTTTTTCGGGCCATCAAGTACGTCTTAAGGAACCATAGTAACCACCCTGCCATAACCATTCCTCGTTGTTTTGCATTTTACGGAAACGAAACTAGAATTACGCATGATTCCCATATTTTCGTGTGCTATAGCCCACGCCTTCCGAGTGGTCACGGGCCCCCAGAACCGTGATCGGCTAAAAAAATTTTGGGCCATCAAATACGGCCTAATGAACCATAGGCACCGCCTGGCCATGACTGTTCCTCGTTATTTGGCATTTTACGGCCATGAAACTAGAATTCCGCACGATTCCCATATTTTCGTGTGCTATAGCCCACGCCTTCCGAGTGGGCCCGGGCCGCTCGGACCCGGATAGCCTAAAATTTTTCAGCGCCATCAAATACGACCTACGGAACCATAGTCACCGCCCCGCCATGACCTTTCCCCGTTTTTTTGCGTTTAATGGCCGAAAAACTAGAATTCTGCCTGATTCCCATATTTTCGTGTGCTATAGCCTGCGCCTTCCGAGTGGGCCCGGGCCGCCCGGATCCGGATTGGCTAAAGTTTTTCAGGGCCAGCAAATACGACTTACGGAACCATAGTCATCGCCCCGCCATGACCTTTCCCCTTTTTTTTGCGTTTAACGGCCGAAAAACTAGAATTTCGCCTGATTCCCATATTTTCGTGTGCTATAGCCCACACCTTCGAGTGGGCCCAGGCCGCCGGACCCAAATAGCGTAAAATTTTTCTAGGCCATCAAATACGACCTAAGGAACCTTAGTCATCGCCTCACCATGACTGTTCCTCGTTTTTTTGCATTTTACGGCCAAAAAACTAAAATTCCGCCCGATTCCCATATTTTCGTGTGCTATAGCCCACGCCTTGTGAATGGGCCCGAGCCCCCGGAACCGGACCGCCTAAAATTTTTCCGGGCTATCAAATACGACCTAAGGAACCATAGTCACTGCCCCGCCATGACTGTTCCTCATTGTTTTGGGTTTTACAGCCAAGAAACTAGAATTCTGCATGATTCCCATTTTTTCGTGTGTTATAGCCCATGCCTTCCGAGTGGTCCCGGGCCTCCTGAACCTTGATCGCCTAAAAGTTTTTAGGGCCAACAAATATGACCTAAGGAACCATAGTCGCCGCCCCTCCATGGTTGTTCCTCTTTTTTATATTTTACGGTAAAAAAACTAGAATTTTGACTGATTCCCACATTTTCATGTGCTATAGCCCATGCCTTCCGAGTGGGCCCGGGCCCCTAGACCCGGATCGCCTAAAAGTTTTACAGTCCATCATATACGACCTAAGGATCAATAGTCACCGTTCCTAATATTTTTGTGTTTATGACCAAAAAACTAAAATTTCACCCGATTCCCATATTTTCGTGTACTATAGCCCACGCCTTGCGAGTGGGCCCGGGTCCCCCGGACCTGGATCGCCTAAAAATAATTTGGGCCATCAAATACGATATACGGAACCATAGTCACCGCCCCTCAATGACCGTTCCTCTTTTTTTGCGTTTTACGGCCAAGAAACTAGAATTCCGCATGATTCCCATTTTTTTGTGTGCTATAGCCCATGCCTTCCGAGTGGTCCCGGTCCCTCCGGACCCGGATAGCCTAAAAAGGTTTTCCGGGCCATCAAATATGACCTAAGGAACCATAGTCACCGCCCTAGCATGACCGTTCGTCATTCTTTTGTCTTTTACGGCCAAAAAACTATAATTTCGCTCGATTCCTATTTTTTCGTGTGCTATAGCCCACGCCTTCCGAGTGCACTCGGGCCCCCAAGACCCGGATAGGGTAAAAGTTTTCCGGGCTATCAAATACGACCTAAGGAACCATAGTCACCACTCCTCCATGACCGTTCCTCATTATTTTGCGTTTTACGGCCAAGAAACTTGAATTCCGCCCAATTCCCATTTGTTCGTGTGCTATAGCCGACGCCTTCCAAGTGGGTCCGGGGATCCCGGACCACGATCGCCTAAAATTTTTCCGAGCCATCAAATACGACCTAAGGAACCATAGTCGACGCCCCTCCATGACCGTTTCTCTTTTTTTTGCATTTTACGGTCAAAAAATAAGAATTCCGCCCGATTCCCATATTTTTGTGTGCTATAGACCACGCCTTCCGAGTGGACCCGACACCCGAACCCGGATCGCCTAAAAATTTTTCGAGCCATCAAATACGACCTAAGGATCAATAATCACTGCCCCGCCATGACCGTTCCTTATTTGTTTGCGTTTTATAGCTAAAAAACTAGAATTCCGCCCGATTCCCATATTTTCGTGCGCTATAGCACACGCCTTGCGAGTGGGCCCAGGTCCCCTGGACCCGGATCGCCTAAAATTTTTCCGGGCCATCAAGTACGACTTAAGGAACCATAGTAACCACCCTACCATGACCATTCCTCGTTGTTTTGCATTTTACGGAAAAGAAACTAGAATTACGCATGATTCCCATATTTTCGTGTGATATAGCCCACGCCTTCCGAGTGGTCATGGGCCCCCAGAACCGCGATCGGCTAAAAAATTTTCGGGCCATCAAATACGGCCTAAGGAACGATAGGCACCGCCTGGCCCTGACCGTTCCTCGTTATTTTGCATTTTACGGCCATGAAACTAGAATTCCGCATGATTCCCATATTTTCGTGTGCTATAGCCCACGCCTTCCGAGTGGGCCCGGGCCGCTCGGACCCGGATAGCCTAAAATTTTTCAGGGCCATCAAATACGACCTACGGAACCATAGTCACCGCCCCGCCATGACCTTTCCCCTTTTTTTGCGTTTAATGGCCGAAAAACTAGAATTCTGCCTGATTCCCATATTTTCGTGTGCTATAGCCCGCGCCTTCTGAGTGGGCCCGGGCCGCCCGGACCCGGATTGGCTAAAGTTTTTCAGGGCCAGCAAATATGACTTACGGAACCATAGTCACCGCCCCGCCATGACCTTTCCCCTTTTTTTTGCGTTTATCCCATATTTTCGTGTGCTATACCCCATGCCTTCCGTCGTTGGCCCGGGCCGCCGGACCCGAATTGCTTAAAATTTTTCCGAGACATCAAATACTACGTAAGGAACCACATTCACCGCCCCGCCATGACCGTTCTTTGATTCTTGGCATTGTTTGTCTATAAAACTAGAATTCCGCCTGATTCCCATATTTTTGTGTGCTTTATAGCACACGCCTCCGCTGTGGGCCCGGGCACCCGGACCCGGATCGCCTAAAAATTTTCCTCGACATCAAAATACTACTTAAAGAACCACATTCACTGCCCCGACATGACCGTTCTTCATTCTTTGGTGTTTTGTGGCCATAAAACTAGAATTCCGCCCGATTCCAATATTTTTGTGTGCTATAGCCAATGCCTTCCGCCGTGGGCCCGGGCCCCCGGACCCGGATCGCCTAAAATTTATTCAGGAAATCAAATACAACCTATGAAACAAAACTCACCACCCCGCCATGACCGTTCTTCATTTTTAGGCATTTTGTGGCCATAAAACAAGAATTCTGCCTGATTCCTATATTTTCGTATGTTATAGCCCACGCCTTCCGCCTTGAGCCCGGGCCCCTGGACCCGGATCGCCTAAAAAATTTCCAGGACATCAAATACAACCTAAGGAACCACAATCATCACCTCACCATGGCCGTTCCTCGTTTTTTGGTGTTTTGCGGCCATTAAACTAGAATTCCGCATGTTTCCCATATTTTCATGTTCTATAGCCCACGCTCCTCTGTGGGCTCGGACCCCTGGACCTGGATCGCCTCAAAATTTTTCGGGACATCGAATACAACCTAAGGAACCACAGTCATCTCTCATCCATGATTTTTCCTTGTTTTTGGCATTTTATGGACATAAAAGTAGGATTTCGCCCGATTCCCATATTTTCATGTGCTATAGCCCACGCCTTCGCCGTAGATCTGGGCCCCCAGACCCGGATTGCCTAAAACTTTTCCGAGACATCAAATAAAACTTAAGGAACAACAGTCACCGCCACACCATGACCGTTCATCATTTTTTGGTGTTTTGCAGCCATAAAGCTAGAACGCCCGATTCCCATATTTTTGTGTGCTATAGCCCATGCCTTCCGTCGTTGGCCCGGGCCGCCAAACCTGGATTGCTTAAAATTTTTCTGATACATCAAATACTATGTAAGGAACCACATTCACCGCCCCGCTATGACCGTTCTTCGATTTTTGGCATTGTTTGTCCATAAAACTAGAATTCCGCCTGATTTTCATATTTTTGTGTGCTTTATAGCACATGCCTCCGCCGTGGGCCCGGGCACCCGAACCCGGATCACCTAAAAATTTTCCTAGACATCAAAATATTACTTAAAGAACCACATTCACCGCCCCGACATGACCGTTTTTCATTCTTTGGTGTTTTGTGGCCATAAAACTAAAATTCCGCCCGATTCTAATATTTTGTGTGCTATAGCCAACGCCTTCCGCCGTGGGCCCGGTCCCCCGGACCCCGATCACCTAAAATTTATTCGAGAAATCAAATACAACCTAAGGAACCAAAGTCACCACACTGCCATGACCGTTCTTCATTTTTTGGCGTTTTGTGGCCATAAAACTAGAATTCCGCCCGATTCCCATATTTTCGTGTGCTACCACGCATTCCGCCATGTGCCCGGGCCCCCGGACCCGGATCGGCTAAAGTTTATCCGGGACACAAAAATAGAATGTTCCTCATGAATGTTCCTCGTGTTTTGGTATTTTGCAGCCATTAAACTAAAATTCCGCATGTTTCCTATATTTTCATGCGCTATAACCCACACCTCCGCCGTGGGCCAGGGCCCCCGGACCTGTATCGCCTAAAAATTTTCTGGGACATCAAATAAAACCTAAGGAACCGTAGTCACCACCCCGCCATGACCGTTCCTCATTTTTTGGCATTTTGCGGCCATAAAGCTAGAATTCCGCCCTATACGCATATTTGCGTATGTTATAGCCCATGCCTTTCGCCGTGGGCTTGGGCCCCTGGACTCGGAGCGCCTCAAAATTTTTTAGGACATCCAATACAACCTAAGGAACCACAGTCATCACTCATCCATGACTGTTCCATGTTTTTGGCATTTTATGGCCATAAAACTAGAATTCCGCCCGATTCCCATATTTTCGTGTGCTATAGCCCACGCCTCCGCCGTGGGTCCGGGCCCCCGGACCCGGATTGCCTAAAAAATTTTCGGAACATCAAATACAACCTAAGGAACCATAGTCACCACCCCGCCATGACCGTTCATCATTTTTTTGCGTTTTGCGGCCATAAAACTAGAATTTCGCCCGTTTCCCATATTTTCGTGTGCTATAGCCCACGCCTCTGCCGTGGGCCAGGGCCCCCGGACCCATATCACCTAAACTTTTTCCGAGACATCAAATACAACCTAAGGAACCACAGTCACTGCCCCTCCATGACCGTTCCTCGTTTTTTGGCGTTTTGCGGACATAAAACTAGAATTCCGCCCGATTCCCATATTTTCGTTTGCTATAGTCCACGCCTTCCACCGTGGACCCGGTCCCCTGTACCCGGATTGCCTAAAATTTATACGGGATATTAAATACAACCTAAGGAACCAAATTCAATACCCATCCTTGATCGTTCTTCAGTTTTTGGCGCTTTGTGGCCATAAAACTAGAATTTCGCCCCATTCCCATATTTTCGTGTGCTATAGCCCTCTCCTTCCGAAGTGTGCCTGGGCCCCCTGACCCGGATCACCTAAAATTTATCCAGGACATCAAATACAACCTAAGGAACAACAGTCACCGCCCCACCATGACCGTTCCTTATGTTTTGGCATTTTGCGGCCATTAAACAAGAATTCCGCCAGTTTCCCATATTTTCATGTTCTATAGCCCACGCCTCCGCCGTGGGCCATGGCCCCCGGACTCGTATCGCCTAAAAATTTTCCGGGACATCAAATACAACCTAAGGAACCATAGTAACTACCCCGACATGACCGTTCTTCATTTTTTGGCATTTTGCGGCCATAAAACTAAAATTCCGCCCGATTCCCATATTTTCGTGTGCTATAGCCCACGCCTCCGCCGTGGATCCGGGCCCCCGGACCCGGATTGCCTAAAACTTTTCCGGGACATAAAATATAACCTAAGGAACCACAGTTACCGCCCCACCATGACCGTTCATCATTTTTTGGCATTTTGCGACCATAAAACTAGAATTCCGCCCGATTCCCATATTTTCATGTGCTATACCCCATGCCTTCCGTCGTTGGCCCGGGCCGCCGGACCCGGATTGCTTAAAATTTTTCCGAGACATCAAATACTATGTAAGGAACCACATTCACCGCCCCGCCATGACCGTTCTTCGATTTTTGGCGTTGTTTGTCCATAAAACTAGAATTCTGCCTGATTCCCATATTTTTTGTGCTTTATAGCACACGCCTCCGCCGTGGGCCCGAGCACCCGGACCGGATCGCCTAAAAAATTTCCTGGACATGAAAATACTACTTAAAGAACCACACTCACCGCCCCGACATGACCGTTCTTCATTCTTTGGTGTTTTGTGGCTATAAAACTAGAATTCTGCCCGATTCCAATATTTTTGTGTGTTATAGCCAATGCCTTCCGCCGCGGGCCCGGGCCCCCGGACCCGGATCGCCTAAAATTTATTCGAGAAATAAAATATAACCTAAGGAACCAAAGTCACCACACTGCCATGACCGTTCTTCATTTTTTGGCGTTTTGTGGCCATAAAACTAGAATTCCGCCCGATTCCCATATTTTCGTGTATTATAGCCCACGCCTTCCGCCATGTGCCCGGGCCCCTAGACCCGGATCGGCTAAAGTTTTTCCGGGACATAAAACTAGAATGTTCCTCATGAATGTTCCTAGTGTTTTGGCATTTTGCAGCCATTAAACTAAAATTCCGCATGTTTCCCATATTTTCATGTGCTATAGCCCACACCTTCGCCGTGGGCCAGGGCCCCCGGACCTGTATCGCCTAAAAAAATTTCGGGACATCAAATAAAACCTAAGGAACCGCAGTCACCACCCCGCCATGACCGTTCCTCATTTTTTGGTATTTTTCGGCCATAAAGCTAGAATTCCGCCCGATTCGCATATTTGCGTATGTTATAGCCCACGCCTTTCGTCGTGGGCTCGGGCCCCTGGACCCGGAGCGCATCAAAATTTTTTGAGACATCAAATACAACCTAAGGAACCACAGTCATCACTCAGCCATAACTGTTCCTTGTTTTTGGTATTTTATGGCCAAAAAACTAGAATTCCGCCCGATTCCCATATTTTCGTGTGCTATAGACCACGTCTCCGCCGTGGGTCCAGGCCCCCGGACCCGGATTGCCTAAAATTTTTCTGGAACATCAAATACAACCTAAGGAACCATAGTCACCACCCCACCATCAACGTTCATCATTATTTGGCGTTTTGCGGCCATAAAACTAGAATTCCGCCCGTTTACCATATTTTCGTGTGCTATAGCCCACGCCTCCGTCGTGGGCCAGGGCCCCCGGAACCGTATCGCCTAAACTTTTTTCGGAACATCAAATACAACTAAGAAACCACAGTCACCGCCCCTCCATGACCGTTCCTCATTTTTTGGCATTTTGTGGCCATAAAACTAGAATTTCGTCCGATTTCCATATTTTTGTATGCTATAGCCCACCCCTTCCGTCGTGGGCTCGGGCCCCTGGACCCGGATCGCCTCAAAATTTTTCGGGACATCAAATACAACATAAGGAGCCACAGCCATCGATCAGCCATGACTGTTCCTCTTTTTTTGGCATTTTATGGCCATAAAGTTAGGATTCCGCCCGATTCCCATATTTTCGTGTGCTTAGCCCACGCCTCCGCAGTGGGTCCGGGCCGCCGGACCCGGATTTCCTAAAACTTTTTCGGGACATCAAATACAACCTAAGGAGCCACATTTACTGCCCCACCATTACCGTTCATCATTGTTTAGCGTTGTACGGCCATAAAACTAGAATTCCGCCCGATTCCCATATTTTTGTGTGCTATAGCCCATGCCTTCCGCCGTTGGCCCGTGCCCCCGGACCCGGATCGCCTAAAATATTTCCGAGACATCAAATACAACCTAAGGAACCATTGTCACCACCCATCCATAACCGTTCCTCATTTTTTGGCATTTTACAGACATAAAACTAGAATTCCGCCCGATTCCCATATTTTCGTGTGCTATAGACCACGTCTCCGCCGTGGGTCCGGGCCCCCGGACCCGGATTGCCTAAAATTTTTCCGGAACATCAAATACAACCTAAGGAACCATAGTCACCACCCCACCATCACCGTTCATCATTATTTGGCGTTTTGCGGCCATAAAACTAGAATTTCGCCCGTTTACCATATTTTCGTGTGCTATAGCCCACGCCTACGCCGTGGGCCAGGGCCCCCGGACCCGTCTCGCCTAAACTTTTTCCGGAACATCAAATGCAACTAAGGAACCACAGTCACCGCCCCTCCATGACCGTTCCTCATTTTTTGGCATTTTGTGGCCATAAAACTAGAATTTCGTCCGATTTCCATATTTTTGTATGTTATAGCCCACCCCTTCCGTCGTGGGCTCGGGCCCCTGGACCCGGATCGCCTCAAAATTTTTCGGGACATCAAATACAACATAAGGAGCCACAGCCATCGATCAGCCATGACTGTTCCTCTTTTTTTGGCATTTTATGGCCATAAAGTTAGAATTCCGCCCGATTCCCATATTTTCGTGTGCTTAGCCCACGCCTCCGCCGTGGGTCCGGGCCCCCGGACCCGGATTTCCTAAAACTTTTTCGGGACATCAAATACAACCTAAGGAGCCACATTTACTGCCCCACCATTACCGTTCATCATTGTTTAGCGTTGTACGGCCATAAAACTAGAATTCCGCCCGATTCCCATATTTTTGTGTGCTATAGCCCATGCCTTCCGCCGTTGGCCCGTGCCCCCGGACCCGGATCGCCTAAAATATTTCCGAGACATCAAATACAACCTAAGGAACCATTGTCACCACCCATCCATAACCGTTCCTCATTTTTTGGCATTTTACATTCATAAAACTAGAATTCCGCCCGATTCCCATATTTTCGTGTGCTATAGCCCACGCCTCCGCCGTGGGCCCGGGCCTCTGGACCCGGATCACCTAAATTTTTTATGTAACATCAAATACAACCTAAGGAACTAAATTCACTGCTCGCCATGACTGTTCCTCATTTTTTGGTATTTTACGGACATAAAACTAGAATTCTGCGTGATTCCCATATTTTCGTGTGTTATAGCCCACGTCTTCCGTCGTTGGCCTCGGGCCGCCGGACCCGGATTGCCTAAAAATTTTCCGAGACACAAAATACTACGTAAGGAACCACATTCACTGCCCTGCCATGACCGTTCCTTGATTTTTGGCGTTTGTCCATAAAATTAGAATTCCGCCCGATTCCTATATTTTTGTGTGCTTTATAGCACACGCCTTTGCCGTGGGCGCGGGCACCCAAACCCGGACCCGGATCGCCTAAAAAAAATTTGGTTAATCAATATACTACCTAAGGAACCACATTCACCACCCCGACATGACCGTTCCTCGTATTTTGGCGTTTTACGGCCATAAAGCTAGAATTCAGCTCGATTCCAATATTATTGTGTGTTATAGCACACGCCTTCCGCCGTGGGCCCGGGCCCCCGGACCCGGATCGCCTAATAATTTTCCGGGACATTGAATACAACCTAAGGAACCACAGTTACCACCCTTCCATGACTGTTCCTCGTTGTTTGGCATTTTGCAGCCATAAAATTAGAATTCTACCCGATTCCCATATTTACGTGTGCCCATGCCTTCCGCCGTGGGCCCAGTCCCCCGGACCTGGATAGCCTAAAACTTTTCCGGCACATCAATTACTACCTAAGGAACCATATTCACCGCCTCGACATGATCGTTCCTCATTTTTCGGCATTTTACGGCCATAAAGCTCGAATTCCACTCGATTCCTTATTTTCGTGTGCTTTAAAGCACGCCTTCCGCCGTGGGCCTGGACCCCCGGACCCGAATCGCCTAAATATTTTCCGGGATGTCAAATACAACTTAAGGAACCACAGTCACCACCCCTCCAAGACCGTTCCCCATTTTTTGGCATTTTGCGGACATAAACTAGAATTCCGCCCGATTCCCATATTTTCGTGTGCTATAGCCCACGCCTTCTGCCGTGGGCGCGGACCCCGGACACTGATCGCCTAAAATTTTTTTAGGACATCGAATACAACTTAAGGAACCACATTCACCATCCCACCAAGACCATTCCTCATTTTTTGGCATTTTGCGGCCATAAAACTTGAATTCCGTTCGATTCCCATATCTTCGTGTGCTATAGCCCACGCCTCCGCCGTGGGCGCGGGCCCCCGGACTCGGATAGCCTAAATGTTTTTTGGGATGTTGAATACAATCTAAGGAACCACAGTCACCATCCCACCATGACCGTTCCTCATTGTTTGGCATTTTACAGCCATAAAACTAGAATTCCGCGGGATTCCCATATTTTCGTATGTTATAGCCCACGCCTTCCGCCGTGGGCCCGTGCCCCTAGACCCGGATCGCCTCAAAATTTTTTGGGACATAAAATAAAACCTAAGGAACCACAGTTATCACTCAACCATGATTGTTCCTTGTTTTTTAGCATTTTACGGCCATAAAACTAGAATTCCGCCTGATTCCCATACTTTCGTGTGCTATAGCCCACACCTCCACCGTGGGCCCAGGCTCCCGTACCCGGATTGCCTAAAATATTTTGGGACATCAAATACAACCTAAGGAACCATAGTCACCGCCCCACTATGACTGTTCATCATTTTTAGGCATTTTACGGCCATAAAACTAGAATTCTGCCTGATTCCAATAATTTTGTGTGCTATAGAGCATGCCTTCCGCCGTGGACCCGGGCCACCGGACACTGATCGCCTAAAATTTTTCTGGGACGTTGAATCCAACTTAAGGAACCACAGTCACCACCCCGCCAAGACCATTCCTCATTTTTTGGCATTTTGCGGCCATAAAACTTGAATTCTGCTCGATTCCCATATGTTCGTATGCTATAGCCCACGCCTCCGCCGTGGGCGCAGGTCCCCTGACCCGGATAGCCTAAACTTTTTCCAGGACGTTGAATACAAACTAAGGAACCACAGTCACCGCCCCGCCATGACCGTTCCTCATTTTTTGTTGTTTTACAGCCATAAAACTAGAATTCCGCCCGATTCCCATATTTTCGTATGTTATAGCCCACGCTTTCCGCGAGGGTCCCGGGCCCCTTGCACCCGGATCGCCTCAAAATTTTTCAGAACATCAAATACAACCTAAGAAACCGCAGTAATCACTCAGCCGTGACTGTTCCTCATTTTTTGGTATTTTACGGCCATAAAACTAGAATTCCTCCTGATTCCCATACGTTAGTATGCTATAGCCCACGCCTTCCGCCGTGGGCCCGGGCCCCTGGACCCGGATCGCCTCAAAATTGTTCGGGATATTACATACAACCTAAGGAACTATAGTCATCACTCAGCCATGACTGTTCCTCGTTTTTCGATATTTTACGGCCATAAAACTAGAATTCCACCCGATTCCCAGAATTTAGTGTGCATAGCCCACGCCTCCGCCGTGGGCCCGGGCTCCCGGACCCGGATTGACTAAAATTTTTCCGGGACATCAAATACAACCTAAAGAACCATTTTCACTGCCCCGCCATGACTGTTCATCATTGTTTGGCATTTTACGACCATAAAACTAGAATTCCATCCGATTCTCATATTTTCGTGTGCTATAGAGCATGCCTTCCGCCGTGGGCCTGGATCCTCAACCCGAATCGCCTAAAAATTTTCCAGGACATCGAATACAACCTAAGGACCCACATTCACCACCCCGCCATGACTGTTCCTCGATTTTTGGCCTTTTACGGACATAAAACTAGAATTCCCCCCGATTCCCATATTTTCGTTTGTTATAGCCCACGCCTTCCGCCGTGGACCCGGGCCCCCGGACACTGATCGCCTAAAATTTTTCGGGGACGTCGAATACAACTTAAGGAACCACATTCACCACCCCTCCAACACCATTCCTCGTTTTTTGGCATTTTTTGGTCATAAAACTTGAATTCCGCTCGATTCCCATATTTTTGTGTGCTATAATAGCCCACGCTTCCGCCGTGGGCGCCGGCCCCCAGACCCGGATAGCCTACACTTTTTCTGGGATGTTGAATACAACCTAAGGAACCACAGACACTGCACCGCCATGATCGCCCCTGATATTTTGGTGTTTTACAGCTATAAAACCGATTCCCATATTTTCGTATGCTATAGCCCACACTTTCCGCCGTGGGCCCCTACACCTGGATTGCCTCAAAATGTTTCGGGACATCAAATACAACCTAAGGAACCACAGTCATCACTCAGCCATGACTGTTCCTCGTTTTTTGGTGTTTTACGGCCATAAAACTAGAATTCCGCCCGATTCCCATATTTTCGTGTGCTATAGCCCACGCCTCCGTCGTGGGCCCGGGCTCTTGGACTCGGATTGCCTAAAAATTTTCCGGGACATCAAATACAACCTAAGGAACCAAAGTCACCGCCCCTCCATGACCGTTCATCATTTTTTGGTGTTTTATGGTCATAAAACTAGAATTCCGCCTGATTCCCATATTTTCATGTGCTATAGCCTATGTCCTCCATCGTGGGCCCGGGCCGCGGGACCCGGATTGTCTAAAAAATTCTCGAGACATCAAATACTACGTAAGGAATCACATTCACCGCCCCACCATGAACGTTCATCATTTGTTGGCGTTTTGTGGCCATAAAACTAGAACTCTACCTGATTCCCATATTTTTGTGTGCTATAGCCAACGCCTCCACCGTGGGCCCGTGCCCCTGGACCCGGATCACCTAAAAATTTTCCGGGACATGGAATACAACCTAAGGAACCAAAGTCACCACTCCTCCATGACCGTTCTTTGTTTTTTGGCGTTTTGTGGCCATAAAACTAGAATTCCGCCTGATTCCCATATTTTCGTGTGTTATATCCCACGCCTTCCGCCGTGTGCCCGGGCCCCCAGACTCGGATCGCCTAAAATTTATCTGGGACATCAAATAGAACCTAAGGAACCACAATCACCGCCCTACCATGAACGTTCCTCGTGTTTTGGAATTTTGCGGCCATACAACTAAAATTCCGCCCGATTCCCATATTTTCGTGTGCTATGGCTAGCCTAAATTTTTTTTGGGACATCCAATACAACCTAAGGAACTAAAATTACCACCCCTCCATGACCGTTCATCTTTTTGTTTTACCTTTTGTGGCCATAAAACTAGAATTTCGCCCGATTCCTATATTTTCGTGTGTTATAGCCCACGCCTCCAGTGTGGGCCCTGGCCCCCGGACTCGGATCGCCTAAAATTTATCCGGGACATCAAATACAACCTGAGGAACCACATTCACTGCCCTGGCATGACCGTTCATCAATTTTTGGCATTTTACGGCCATAAACTATAATTCCGCCAGATTCCCATATGTTTGTGTGCTATAGCCCACGCCTTCCGCTGTGTGCCCGGGCCCCCGGATCCGGATCACCTAAAATTTATTCGGGACATCAAATACAACCTCAGGAACCACATTTACCGCCCCTCCATGACCGTTCATCATATTTTGGCATTTTAATGCCATAAAACTAGAATTCCTCCCAATTCCCATATTTTTGTGTGCTATAGCCCACGCCTTCCGCTGTGTGCCCAGGCTCCCGGACCCGGATCGCCTAAAATTTATTCGAGATATCCAATACAATCTAAGGAACCACAGTCACCGTCCCACCATGACCGTTCCTCGTATTTTGGCATTTTGCATCCATAAAACCAGAATTCCGCCCGATTACCATATTTTCATATGCTATAGCCCAAGCCTTCCACCGTGGACCCGGGCCCCGGACCCGGATCGCCTAAAATTTATCCGGGACATCAAATAAAAGATAAGGAACCAAAGTCACCACCCCGCCATGACCGTTCTTTGTTTGTTTGCGTTTTGTTGCCATAAAACTAGAATTCCGCCTGATTCCCATATTTTCATGTGTTATAGCCCACGCTTTCGCCGTGGGCCCGAGCCCCCAGACCCGGATCTTTTATATCCGGGACATAAAATACAACCTGAGGAACCACATTCACTACCTCTCCATGACCGTTCATCATTTCTTGGCGTTTTACGGCCATAAAACTAGAATTCCGCCTGTTTCCCATATTTTTGTGTGCTATATCCCACGCCTTCCGCCGTGTGCCCGGGTCCCCGGACCCGGATCGCCTAAAATTTATTCGGGACATCAAATACAACCTAAAGAACCACAGTCACCGCCCCACCATGACCGTTCCTCATTTTTTGGCATTTTGCAGCCTTAAAACTAGAATTCCAGCCGATTCCCATATTTTCATGTGCTATAGCCCACGCCTTCCACCCTGGGCCCACGGACCCGGATCGCCTAAAATTTATCCGGAACATCTAATACAACCTAAGAAACCAAAGTCACCACCCCGCCATGACCGTTATTTGTTTGTTTGCATTTTGTTGCCATAAAACTAGAATTCCGCCTGATTCCCATATCTTCGTGTACTAGCCCACGCCTCCGCCGTGGGCCCGGGCCCCCGGACCCGGATCGCCTAAAATTTATCTGGGATATCAAATGCAACCTGTGGAACCACATTCACCGCCCTGCCATGACCGATTATCATTGTTTGGCATTTTACGGCCATAAAACTAGAATTTCGCCCGATTCCTATATTTTTGTTTGCTATAGCCCATGCCATCCGCCGTGGGCCCGGGACCCCGGACCTTGGATCGCCTAAAATTTATCCGGGAGATCCAATACAACCTAAGGAACCAATGTTACCACCCTGCCATGACTGTTCTTCGTTTTTTGCTTTTTGTGGCCAAAAAACTAGAATTCCGCCCAATTCCCATATTTTCGTGTTCTATAGCCCACGCCTCCGCCGTGAGCCCAGGCCCCCAGATCCGGATCGCCTAAAATTTATCCGGGACATCAAAGAAAACCTGAGGAACCACATTCACAACCCCGCCATGACCGTTGATCATTTTTTGGCGTTTTACGGCCATAAAACTAGAATTCCGCCCGATTCCCATATTTTTGTGTGCCCGGGCCCCCGGACTCGGATTGCCTAAAATTTATCCAGGTAATCAAATACAACCTAAGGAACCATAGTTACCCCCCCTCCCCCCACCATGACCGTTCCTCATTTTTTGGCATTTTGCAGCCATAAAACAAGAATTCTGCCCGATTCCCATATTTTCGTGTGCTATAGCCCACGCCTTCTACCGTGGGCCCGTGCCCCCGGACCCGGATCAGCTAAAATTTATCTTGGACATCTAATACAACCTAAGGAACCAAATTCACCACCCCTCTATGACCGTTCTTCATTTTTTTGCGTTTTGTGGCCATAAAACTAGAATTCCGCCCGATTCCCATATTTTTGTGTGCTATAGCCCACGCCTCTGCCGTGGGCCCGGGCCCCCAGACCCAGATCGCCTAAAATTTATGTGGGACATCAAATACATCCTGAAGAAACACATTCACCGCCCTGCTATGACCGTTCATCATATTTTGGCATTTTACGGCCATAAAACTAGAATTCCGCCCGATTCCCATATTTTTGTGTGCTACACACCTTCCGCCGTGTGCCTGGGCCCCCAGACCCAGATCGCCTAAAATTCATCCGGGATATCAAATACAACCTAAGGAATCACAATCACCGCCCCACCATGACCGTTCCTCATTTTTTGGCATTTTGCTGCCATAAAACTAGAATTCCGCCTAATTCCCATATTTTCGTGTGCTATAGCCCACGCCTTCCACCGTGGGCTCGGGGCCCAGACCCGGATCGCCTAAAATTTATCCGGGACATCTAATACAACCTAAAGAACCAAAGTCACCACCCCGCCATGACCGTTCATCGTTTTTTGGCGTTTTGTGGCCATAAAACTAGAATTCTACCTAATACCCATATTTTCGTGTGCTGTAGCCTACGCCTCCGTCGTGGTCCCGGGACCCCGGACTTGGATCGTTTAAAATTTATCCAGGATATCAAATACAGCCTGAGGAACCACATTCACCACCCCTACATGAACGTTCATCATTTTTTGGCGTTTTACGGCCATAAAACTAGAAATCCGCACGATTCCCATATTTTTGTGTGCTATAGCCCATGCCTTCCTCCGTGGGACCAGGCCCCCGGACCTGGATAGCATAAAAAAATTCGGTGTCATCAAATACAACTTAGGGAACCACAGTCACTACCCCTACGAGACCATTCCTCATTTTTTGGCATTTTACGACCATAAAACTAGAATTTCGCCCGATTCCCATATTTTTGTGGCTATAGCCCACTCCTTCCGCCGTGGGCACGGGCCCCGGGTCTCGGATCTCCTAAAATTTATCTGGGAAATCAAATATAACCTAAGGAACCAAAGTTACCACACTTCCATGACCGTTCTTCATTTTTTGGCATTTTGTGGCCATAAAACTAGAATTCCGCCCGATTCCCATATTTTCCAGTGCTATAGCCCACGCCTCCGCCGTGGGCCCGGGCCCCCGGACCCGGTTAGCATAAAAGTTTTTCGAGACATTATATACAACCTAAGGAACCACAGTCACTGCCCCTCCATGACCATTATTCGTGTTTTGGCGTTTTACGGCCATACAACTAGAATTCCGCCCGATTCCCATATTTTCGTGTGCTATAGCCCACGCCTCCGCTGTGGGCCTGGGCCCCTGGACCCGGATAGCCTAAAAATTTTCCGGCACATCAAATACAACCTGAGGAACCACAGTCACCGCCCTTCCATGACCGTTCCTCATTTTTTGGTGTTTTACAGCCATAAAATTTGAATTCCGCACGATTCCTATATTTTCGTGTGCTGTAGCCCACGCCTTCCGCCGTGGGCCCGGGCCTCCGGTCCCGGATTGCCTAAACTTTTTCCTGGACATCAAATACAACCTAAGGAACCACAGTCACCACCCCTCCATGACCATTCTTCGTGTTTTGGCAATTTACGGCCATAAAACTAGAATTCCGCCCGATTCCCATATTTTCATGTGCTATAGCCCACGCCTTCCACCCTAGGCCCTGGCCCCCGACCCCGAATAGCCTATAATTTATCCAGGACATCTAATACAACCTAAGGAACCAAAGTCACCACCCCGCCATGACCGTTCTTAGTTTGTTTGCGTTTTGTGGCCATAAAACTAGAATTCCGCCTGATTCCCATATTTTCGTATGCTATAGCCCATGCCTCCGCGCGTGGGCCCGGGCCCCCGGACCCGGATCGCCTAAAATTTATCCGGGATATCAAAAACAACCTGAGGAACCACATTCACTGCTCTGCAATGACCGTTCATCATTGTTTGGCATTTTACGGCCATAAAACTAGAATTTCGTCCGATTCCCATATTTTTGTGTGCTATAGCCCATGCCTTCCGCCGTAGGCCCGGGCCCCCGGACCCGGATAGCATATAAATTTTACGGGTCATCTAATACAACCTACGGAACCACAGTCACTGATCTTCTATGACCATTCCTCATTTTTTATCATTTTACGACCATAAAACTCGAATTCCTCCCGATTCCCATATTTTCGTGTGCTATAGCCCACGCCTCCGCCGTGGGCCCGGGCCCCCGAACCCGGATTGCCTAAAATTTATTCGGGACATCAAATACAACTTAAGAAACCACATTAACCACCCCGCCATGACCGTTCATCACTTTTTGGCATTTTACGGCCATAAAACAAGAATTTCGCCTGATTCCCATATTTTTGTGTACTATAGCCCATGCCTTCCGCCGTGGGCCTGGGCCCCCTGACCCGGATAGCATAAA
This sequence comes from Nicotiana tabacum, assembly GCF_000715075.1. NCBI lineage: Eukaryota > Viridiplantae > Streptophyta > Magnoliopsida > Solanales > Solanaceae > Nicotiana > Nicotiana tabacum. Next base: position 73,707,555 of record NC_134098.1, on the reverse strand, counting down.
AATTTTTCGGGTCATCAAATACAACCTAAGGAACCACATTCACTGCCCATCCATGACCATTCCTTATTTTTTGGCGTTATACGACCATAAAACTAGAATTTTGCCCGATTCCCATATTTTCGTGTGCTATAGACCACACCTTCCACCGTGGGCCCGGGTCCCCGGACCCGGATCGCCTAAAATTTATCCGAGTTATCTAATAAAACCTAAGGAACCAAATTCACCACCCCTCCATGACCGTTCTTTGTGTTTTTGCGTTTTGTGGCCAAAAACTTAGAATTCCGCCCGATTCGCATATTTTCGTGTGCTAAAGCCCACGCCTCCGCCGTGGGCCCGGGCCTCCGGTCCCGGATCACCTAAAATTTATATGGAACATCAAATATAACCTGAGGAACCACATGCACCACCCCGCCATGACCGTTCATCATATTTTGGTGTTTTACGACCATAAAACTAGAATTCCGCCCGATCCCCATATTTTTGTGTGCAACACGCCTTCCGCCGTGTGCCTGGGCCCCCGGACCCGGATCGCCTAAAATTTATACGGGACATCAAATAAAACCTAAGGAACCACAATCACTGCCCCACCACGACCGTTCCTCATTTTTTGGCATTTTGCGGCCATAAATCTAGAATTCCGCCCGATTCCCATATTTTCCTGTGCTATAGCCCACGCCTTCCACCGTGGGCTTGGGCCCCGGACTCGGATCGCCTAAAATTTAGCCGGGTCATCTAATACAACCTAAGGAACCAAATTCATCACCCCGCCATGACAGTTCTTCGTGTTTTTTTGCGTTTTGTGGCCATAAACGTAGAATTCCGCCTGATTCGCATATTTTCGTGTGCTATAGCCCACGCCTCTGCCGTGGGCCCGGACCCCCGATCCTGGATCGCCTAAAATTTATCTGGGACATCAAATACAACCTGAGGAACCACATTCACCTCCCCACCATGACCGTTCATCATATTTTGGCATTTTACGGCCATAAAACTAGAATTTCGCCCGATCCCCATATTTTGTGTGCAACACGCCTTCCGATGTGTGCCTGGGCCCCCGGATCGCCTAAAATTTATACGGGACATCAAATACAACCTAAGGAATCAAAACCACTTCCCCACCATGACCGTTCCTCATTTTTTGGCATTTTGCGGCCATAAAACTAGAATTCCGCCCGATTCCCATATTTTCCTATACTATAGCCCACGGTTTCCACCGTGTGCTCGGGCCCCGGACCCGGATCGCCTAAAATTTATCCGGGACATCTAATACAACCTAAGGAACCTAAGTCACCACCCTTCCATGACCGTTCTTTGTTTTTTTCCATTTTGTGGCCATAAAACTAGAATTCTGCCCGATACCCATATTTGCGTGTGCTATAGCTCACGCCTCCGCCGTGGGCCCGGGCCCCCGGACCCGGATCGTTTAAAATTTATCCAGGACATCTAATACAACCTGAGGAACCACATTCACCACTCCTTCATGACCGTTCATCATTTTTTGGTGTTTTACGGCCATATAACTGGAAATCCGCATGATTCCCATATTTTTGTGTGTTATAGCCCATGCCTTCCGCCGTGGGCCCGGTCCCCCGAACCCGAATAGCATAAAAAATTTTCGTGTCATCCAATACAACCTAAGGAACCACAGTCACTGCCCCTCAAAGACAATTCGTCGTTTTTTGGCATTTCATGACCATAAAACTAGAATTTCGCCCGATTCCCATATTTTTGTGGCTATAGCCCACTCCTTCCGCCGTGGGCCCGGGCCAGGCTCTCGGATCTCCTAAAAATTATCCGGGAAATCAAATATAACCTACGGAACCAAAGTCACCACACCTCCATGACCGTTCTTCATTGTTTGGCGTTTTGTAGCCATAAAACTCGAATTCCGTCCGATTCCCATATTTTCGTGTGCTATAGCCCACGCCTCTGCCGTGGGCCCGGGCCCCCGGACCCAGATAGCATCAAAAATTTTCGGGACATCATATACAACCTAAGGAACCACAGTCACTGCCCCTCCCTGACCATTGTTTGTTTTTTGGTGTTTTACGGCCATACAACTAGAATTCCGCCTGATTCCCATATTTTCGTGTGCTATAGCCCACGCCTCCGCCGTGGGCCTGGACCCCCGGACCCGGATAGCCTAAAATTTTTTCAGAACATCAAATACAACCTAAGGAACCACAGTTACCGCCCTGCCATGACCGTTCCTCATTTTTTGGCATTTTACAGCCATAAAATTTGAATTCCGCACGATTACTATATGTTTGTGTGCTATAGCCCACGCCTGCTGCCGTGGGCCTAGGCCTCCGAACCCGGATAGCCTAAAATTTTTCCGGGACATCAAATATAACCTAAGGAACCACAGTCACCTCCTCTCCATGACCGTTCCTCGTGTTTTGGCATTTTACGACCATAAAACTAGAATTCTGCTCGATTTCCATATTTGCGTGCGCTATAGCCCAGACCTTCCGGTGTGGACCCAGGCCCCCGGATCGCCTAAAATTTCTCCAAGACATCAAATACAACCTAAGGAACCAAAGTCACCACCCCGACATGACCATTCTTCATTTTTTGGCATTTTGTGGCCATAAAACTAAAATTCCGTCTTCCCATATTTTCGAGTGCTATAGCCCACGCCTCCGCCGTGGGCCTTGGACCCTGAACTCGGATAGCCTAAAATTTTTTCGGGACATCAAATACAACCTTTAGGAACCAAAGTCACCGCCCCTCCATGACCGTTCCTCGTGTTTTGGCGTTTTACAACCATAAAACTAGAATTCTGCCTGATTCCCATATTTGCGTGTGCTATATCCCACACCTTCCGACGTGGACCCGGGCCCCCAGACCCGGATCACCTAAAATTTATCCGGGACATTAAATACAGCCTAAGAAACCACAGACACTGCCCCGCCATGACCATTCTTCGTTTTTTGGCGTTTTATGACCATAAAACTAGAATTCCGCCCCATTCCCATATTTTTGTGTGCTACATCCCACGCCTCCGCCTTGGGCCTTGGACCCTGAACCAGGATCGCCTAAATTTTTCTTGACATCAAATACCACATAAGGAACCACATTCACTGCCCTGCCATGACCGTTCTTCGTTTTTTGGCGTTTTGTGGCCATAAAACTAGAATTCTGCCCGATTCCCATATTTTCGTGTGTTATAGCCCACGCCTCTGCCGTGGGCCCGGGCCCCCGGACCCGGATCGCCTAAAATTTATCCAGAACATCAAATACAACCTGAGGAACCACATTCACAACCCCGCCATGACCGTTCATCACTTTTTGGCATTTTACGGCCATAAAACTAGAATTCTGTCCGATTCTCATATTTTTGTATGCTATAGCCCATGCCTTCCGCCGTGGGCCCGGGCCCCCGGACCTAGATCGCCTAAAATTTATTTGGGACATCCAATACAACCTAAGGAACCAATGTTACCACCCTGCCATGACCGTTCTTCATTTTTTTGCGTTTTGTGGCCATAAAAATAGAATTATGCCCGATTCCCATATTTTTATGTGCTATAGCCCACGCGTCCGCCGTGGGCCTGGGCCCCCGGACCCGGATCGCCTAAAAATTATCCGGAAACCAAATACAACTTGAGGAACCAAATTCACAACCCCGCCATGACCGTTGATCATTTTTTGGTGTTTTACGGCCATAAAACTAGAATTCCGCCCGATTCCCATATTTTCGTGTGCTAGCCCACGCCTCCTCCGTGGGCCCGGGCCCCTGGACTCGGATCGTTTAAAATTTATCCGGGATATCTAATACAACCTGAGGAACCACATTCACCGCCCCTCCATGACCGTTCATCTTTGTTTGGCGTTTTACGGCCATAAAACTAGAAATCCGCACGATTCCCACATTTTTGTGTGTTATAGCCCATGCCTTCCGCCGTGGGTCCGGGCCCCCAGACCTGGATAGCATAAAAATTTTCCGTGTCATCAAATACAACCTAAGGAACCACAGTCACTGCCCCTGTAAGACCATTCCTCGTTTTTGGGCGTTTTACGACCATAAAACTAGAATTTCGCCCGATTCCCATATTTTTCTGTCTACAGCCCACTCCTTCCGCCGTGGGACCGGGCCCCGGGTCTCGGATCTCCTAAAATTTATCCGGAAAATGAAATAAAACCTACGGAACCAAAGTCACCACACCGCCATGACGGTTCTTCATTTTTTGGCATTTTGTGGCCATAAAACTAGAATTTCGCCCGATTCCCATATTTTCGTGAGCTATACCCACGCCTCTGCCGTGGGCCCGGGCCCCCGGACCCAGATAGCATAAATATTTTTCGCGACATCATATACAACCTAAGTAACCATAGTCACTGCCCCTCCATGACCATTATTAATTTTTTGGCGTTTTACGGCCATACAACTAGAATTCCGCCCTATTCCCATATTTTGTTGTGCTATAGCCCACACTTCCGCCGTGGGACTGGGCCCCCGAACCCGGATAGCCTAAAAATTTTCTGGCACATCAAATAAAACCTGAGGAACCACAGTCACCGCCCTACCATGACCGTTCCTCATTTTTTGTCATTTTACAGCCATATAATTTGAATTCCGCACGATTCCTATATTTTCGTGTGGTATAGCCCACGCCTTCCGCCGTGGGCCCAGGCCTCCGGAATCGGATCGCCTAAAATTATTCTTGGACATCAAATACAACCTAAGGAACCACAGTTACAACCCCGCCATGACCATTCTTCGTGTTTTGGCGATTTACTGGCATAAAACTAGAATTTCGCCCCATTCCCATATTTTTGTGTGCTATAGCCCACGCCTCTGCCGTGGGCCTTGGACCCTGAACCCAGATAGCCAAAAAGTTTTCCAGGACATCAAATACAACCTAAGGAATCACATTCACCACCTCTCCATGACCGTTCCTCGTGTTTTGGCATTTTACGACCATAAAACTAGAAGTGTGCTCGATTCCCATATTTGCGTGTGCTATAGCCCAGACCTTCCGCCTTGGACCCGGGCCCCTGGACCCGGATCGCCTAAAATTTATTCGGGACATAAAATACAACCTAAGGAACCAAAGTCACCACCCCGACATGACGATTCTTCATTTTTTGGCGTTTTGTGGCCATAAAACTAGAATTTTGTCTTCCCATATTTTCGACTGCTATAGCCCACGCCTCCGCCGTGGGCCCTGGACCCTGAACTCGGATAGCCTAATTTTTTTACGGGACATCAAATACAACCTGAGGAACCAAATTCACCGCCCCGCCATGACCGTTCCTCGTGTTTTGGCATTTTACAACCATAAAACTAGAATTGTGCCTGATTCCTATATTAGCGTGTGCTATATCCCACACCTTCCGCCGTGGACCCGGACCCCGGACCCGGATTACCTAAAATTTATTCGGGACATTAAATACAACCTAAGCAACCACATACACTGCCCCGCCATGACCATTCTTCGTTTTTTGGCCTTTTACGACCCTAAAAGAGACTTCCGCCCCATTCCCATATTTTCGTGTGCTATATCCCACGCCTCCGCCTTGGGCCTTGGACCCTGAACCCGGATCGCCTAAAAAATTTCATAGACATCAAATACCACGTAAGGAACCAAATTCACCGCCCCTCCATGACCGTTCTTCATTTTTTGGCATTTTGTGGCCAGAAAACTAGAATTCCGCCCGATTCCCATATTTTCGTGTGCTATAGCCCACGCCTCTGCCGTGGGCTCGGGCCCCCGGACCCAGGTAGCATAAATATTTTTCGGGACATCATATACAACCTAAGTAACCACAGTCACAGCCCCTCCATGACCACTATTCATTTTTTGGCATTTTACGGCCATACAACTAGAATTCCGCCCGATTCTCATATTTTCGTGTGCTATAGCCCACGCCTCCGCCGTGGGCCTGGGCCCCAGGACACGGATAGCCTAAAATTTTTACGGCACATCAAATACAACATGAGGAACCACAGTCACCGCCCTGCCATGACCGTTCCTCATTTTTTGGCATTTTACTGCCATAAAATTTGAATTTCGCACGATTCCTATATTTTTCGGGTGTTATAGCCCACGCCTTCCGTCGTGGGCCCGGGCCTCCGGACCTGGATGGACTAAAAATATTCCTGGACATCAAATACAACCTAAGTAACCATAGTCACCACCCCGCCATGACCATTCTTCGTGTTTTGGAGATTTACGGCCATAAAACTAGAATTCCGCCCCATTCCCATATTTTAGTGTGCTATAGCCCACGCCTCCGCCGTGGGCCTCGGACCCTGAACCCGGATAGCCTAAAAATTTTCCGGGACATCAAATACAACCTAAGGAACCATAGTCACCGCCTCTCCATGACCCTTCCTCATGTTTTGCAATTTTTACGACCATAAAACTAGAATTCTGTTCCATTCCCATATTTGCGTGTGCTATAGCCCAGTCGTTCCGCCGTGGACCCGGGCCCCCGGACCCAGATCACCTAAAATTTATCCGTGACATCAAATACAACCTAAGAAACCAAAGTCACCACCCCGACATGACCATTCTTCATTTTTTGGCATTTTGGTGGCCATAAAACTAGAATTCCGTCTTCCCATATTTTTGAGTGCTATAGCCCATGCCTCCGCCGTGGGCCTTAGATCCTGAACCCAGATAGCCTAAAAGTTTTCCGGGACATCAAATACAACCTGAGGAACCAAAGTCACCACCCCGCAATGACCGTTCCTCGTGTTTTGGCGTTTTACAATAATAAAACTAGAATTCTGCTTGATTCCCATATTTGCGTGTGCTATATCCCACACCTTCCGCCGTGGACCCGAGCCCCCGGACCCGGTTCACCTAATATTTATCTGGTACATCAAATACAACCAAAGCAACCACAGACACTGTCCCGCCATGACCATTCTTCATTTTTTTGGCGTTTTACGACCATAAAACTAGAATTCCGCCCCATTCCCATATTTTCGTGTGCTATATCCCACGCCTCCGCCTTGGGCCTTGGACCCTGAACCCGGATCGCCTAAAAAATTTCATAGACATCAAATACCACGTAAGGAACCAAATTCACCGCCCCTCCATGACCGTTCTTCATTTTTTGGCATTTTGTGGCCAGAAATCTAGAATTCCGCCCGATTTCCATATTTTCGTGTGCTATAGCCCACGCCTCTGCCGTGGGCCCGGGCCCCCGGACCCGGGTAGCATAAATATTTTTCGGGACATCATATACAACCTAAGTAACCATAGTCACAGCCCCTCCATGACCATTATTCATTTTTTGGCGTTTTACGGCCATACAACTAGAATTCCGCCCGATTCCCATATTTTCGTGTGCTATAGCCCACGCCTCCGCCGTGGGCCTGGGCCCCAGGACACGGATAGCCTAAAATTTTTCCGGCACATCAAATACAACATGAGGAACCACAGTCACCGCCCTGCCATGATCGTTCCTCATTTTTTGGCATTTTACTGCCATAAAATTTGAATTCCACACGATTCCTATATTTTTCGGGTGTTATAGCCCACGCCTTCCGTCGTGGGCCCGGGCCTCCGGACCTGGATGGACTAAAAATATTCCTGGACATCAAATACAACCTAAGTAACCACAGTCACCACCCCGCCATGACCATTCTTCGTGTTTTGGAGATTTACGGCCATAAAACTAGAATTCCGCCCCATTCCCATATTTTTGTGTGCTATAGCCCACGCCTCGGCCGTAGGCCTTGGACCCTGAGCCCGGATAGCCTAAAAATTTTCTGGGACATCAAATACAACCTAAGGAACCATAGTCACCGCCTCTCCATGACCGTTCCTCATGTTTTGCAATTTTTACGACCATAAAACTAGAATTCTGTTCCATTCCCATATTTGCGTGTGCTATAGCCCACTCGTTCCGCCGTGGACCCGGGCCCCCGGACCCGGATCACCTAAAATTTATCCGTGACATCAAATACAACCTAAGAAACCAAAGTCACCACCCCGACATGACCATTCTTCATTTTTTGGCATTTTGGTGGCCATAAAACTAGAATTCCGTCTTCCCATATTTTTGAGTGCTATAGCCCATGCCTCCGCCGTGGGGCTTAGACCCTGAACCCAGATAGCCTAAAATTTTTCCGAGGCATCAAATACAACCTGAGGAACCAAAGTCACCACCCCACAATGACCGTTCCTCGTGTTTTGGCATTTTACAATAATAAAACTAGAATTCTGCTTGATTCCCATATTTGCGTGTGCTATATCCCACACCTTCCGCCGTGGACCCGAGCCCCCGGACCCAGTTCACCTAATATTTATCTGGTACATCAAATAAAACCAAAGCAACCACAGACACTGTCCCGCCATGACCATTCTTCATTTTTTTGGCGTTTTACGACCATAAAACTAGAATTTCGCCCCATTCCCATATTTTCGTGTGCTATATCCCACGCCTCCGCCTTGGGCCTTGGACCCTGAACCCGGATCGCCTTAAATTTTTTCGAGACATCAAATACCACATTCACTGCCGCGCCATGACCGTTCTTTGTTGTTTGGCATTTTGTGGCCATAAAACTAGAATTCCGCCCGATTCCCATATTTTCGTGTGCTATAGCCCACACCACCGTCGTGGGCCCTAGCCCCCGGACCCGGATCGCCTAAAATTTATCCGGGACATCAAATACAACCTGTGGAACCACATTCACTGCCCTGCCATGACCGTTCATCACTTTTTGGCATTTTACGGCCATAAAACTAGAATTCCGCCCGATTCCCATATTTTTGTGTGTTATTGCCCATGCATTCCGCTGTGGGCTCGGTCCCCCGGACCTAGATCGCCTAAAATTTATCCGGGACATCCAATACAACCTAAGAAACCAATGTTACCACCCTGCCATGACCGTTCTTCATTTTTTTGCGTTTTGTTGCCATAAAACTAGAATTCCGTCCGATTCCCATATTTTCGTGTGCTATAGCCCACGCCTCCGCCGTGGGCCCGGGCCCCCAGACCCGGATCGCCTAAAAATTATTTGGAACATCAAATACAACATGAGGAACCATATTCACAACCCCGCCATGAATGTTGATCATTTTTTGGCATTTTACGGCCATAAAACTAGAATTCCGCTCGATTCCCATATTTTTGTGTTCTATAGCCCACGCCTTCCTCCGTGTGCCCGGGCCCCTGGACCCGGATTGCCTAAAAATTATCCGGGTAATTAAATACAACCTAAGTAACAACAGTCACCGCCCCACCATGACCGTTCCTCGTTTTTTGGCATTTTGCAGCCATAAAACTAGAATTCCGCCCGATTCCCATATTTTCGTGTGCTATAGCCCATGCCTTCCACCGTGGGCGCGGGCCCCCGGACCCGAATCGCCTAAAATTTATCCGGGACATCTAATACAATCTAAGGAACCAAATTCACCACCCTGCCATAACCATTCTTTGTTTTTTTGCGTTTTGTGGCCATAAAACTAGAATTCCGCCCGATTCCCATATTTTCGTGTGCTATAGCCCACGCGTCCGCCGGGGACCCGGGCCTCCGGACCCGGATTGCATAAAATATATCTGGGACATCAAATACAACCTGAGGAACCACATTCACTGCCCCACCATGACCGTTCATCATATTTTGGCATTTTACGGCCATAAAACTAGAATTCCGCCCGATTTCCATATTTTTGTGTGCTACACGCCTTCCGCCGTGTGCCTGGGCCCCCGGACTTGGATCGCCTAAAATTTATCCTGGACATCAAATACAACCTAAGGAACCACAATCACTGCCCCACCATGACCGTTCCTCATGTTTTGGCATTTTGCGGCCATAAAACTAGAATTCCGCCCAATTCCCATATTTTTGTGTGCTATAGCCCACGCCTTCCACCATGGGCTCGGGCCCCGGACCCGGATCGCCTAAAATTTATCAGGGACATCTAATACAACCTAAGGAACCAAAGTCACCACCCCGCCATGATCGTTCTTCATTTTTTTGCGTTTTGTGGCCATAAAACTAGAATTCTGTTCGATACCCATATTTTCGTGTGCTATAGCCTACGCCTCCGCCGTGGGCCCGGGCCCCCGGACCCGGATCATTTAAAATTTATCCGGGACATCAAATACAACCTGAGGAACCACATTCACTGCCCCTCCATGACCGTTCATCATTTTTGGCATTTTACGACCATAAAACTAGAAATCCGCACGATTCCCATATTTTTGTGTGCTATAGCCCATGCCATCCGTCGTGGACCCGGGCCCCCAGACCCGTATAGCATAAAAAATTTCCGTGTCATCAAATACAACCTAAGGAACCACAGTCACTGCCCCTCCAAGACAATGGGGCATTGACTTTGGTTCCTTAGGTTGTATTGGATGTCCCGGATAAATTTTAGGCGATTCAGGTCCAGGGGCCCGGGGCCACGGCGGAATGCGCGGGCTATAGCACATGAAAATATGGGAATAGGGTAGAATTCTAGTTTTATGGTCATAAAATGCCAAAAAATGAGGAACGATCATGGCGTGGCATTGACTGTGGTTCCTTAGGTTGTAGTTGTTGTCCCGAAAAAAATTTAGGCTATTCGGGTCCGGGGGCCCAGGCCCACGGCGGAGGCATGGGCTATAACACACGAAAATATGACAACCGGGCGGAATTCTTGTTTTATGGCCGTAAATCACCAAAAAACAAAGAATGGTCATTGAGGTGCGGTGACTGTGGTTCCTTAGGTTGTATCTGATGTCCCGGAAAAAATTATACGCTATCCGGGTCCGGGGGCCCGGGCCCACGACGGAAGGCATGGGCTATAGCACACAAAAATATGGGAATCGGGTAGAATTCTAGTTTTATGGCCGTAAAACGCCACAAAATGGGGAACAAGGGGCTGTGGCTTTGGTTCCTTAGGTTGTATTTGATGTTCCGAAAAATTTTTAGGCGATCCGGGTCCGGGGAATCGGGCCCACGGCGGAGGCGTGGTATAACACGAAAATATGGGAATCAGGCGGAATTCAAGTTTTATGACCGTAAAACGCCAAAACATGAGGAACGGTCATGGAGGGCCAGTGACTTTGGTTACTTAGGTTGTATTTGATGTCCCGAAAATATTTTAGGTGATCCGGGTCTGTGGGCCTGGCCCACGGTGGAGGCATGTGCTATAGCACACAAAAATTTGAGAATCGGGAGGAATTCTGGTTTTATGGCCGTAAAACGCCAAAAAATGTGGAACATTCATGGTGGGGAGGTGACTTTGGTTCCTTAGGTCGTATTTGATGTCCCAGATAAATTTTAGGCGGTTCAGGTCCGGGGGCCTAGGCCCACGATAGTGGCGTGGGATATAACACACGACAATATGGGAATCAAGAGGAATTCTAGTTTTATGGCCGTAAAACACCAAAAAACGAGGAACGGTCATGGAGGGGCGTTGAATGTTGTTACTTAGGTAGTATTTGATGTCCCAAATTTTTTTTAGGCGATCCGGGTCTGGGGTCCCGGGCCCACTGTAGAGGCGTGTGCTATAGCACACGAAAATACGGGAATCATGCGGAATTCTAGTTTATTGGCTGTAAAATGCCAACAAATGAAGAACGGTCATGGTGGGGCAGTGACTTTGGTTCCTTAGGTTGTATTTGATGTCCCGAATAAATTTTAGGCGATCCGGGTCCGGAGGCCCGGGCCCACGACGGAGGTGTGGGCTATAGCACACAAAAATATGTGAATTGGGCAAAATTCTAGTTTTATGGCTGTAAAACGCCAAAAAACAAGGAACGGTCATGGATGGGCGGTGAATGTGGTTCCTTAGGTTGTATTTGATATTCCGAAAGTTTTTTAGGCGATCCGGGTCCGGGTCAAGGCGGAAGGCGTGGGCACACGAAAAAATGGGAATCAAGTGAAATTCTTGTCTTATGGCCTTAAAATGCCAAAAAACTAGGAACAGTCATGGATGGGCAATGAATGTGGTTGCTTAGGTTGTATTGGATGTCCCTGAAAATTTTAAGGCGATCCGGGTCCGGGGGCCCGGGCCCACGGCGGAGGAGTGGGCTATAGCACACGAAAGTATAGGAATCGGGTGGATTTTTAGTTTTATGGCCGTAAAACGCCACAAAATAAGGAACGGTCATGGTGGGGCAGTGAATTTCGTTCCTTAGGTTGTATTTGATATCCCGAAAAACGTTTAGGCGATCCGGGGGCCCGAGACCACAGCGGAGGCATGGGCTATAGCACATGAAAGTATGGGAATCGAGTGGAATTCTAGTTTTATGGCCGTAAAACGCCACAAAATGAGGAGCGGTCATGGAGGGGCGGTGACTTTGGTTCCTTAGGTTTTATTTGATGTCTTAAAAAAAATTTAGGCGATCGGGGTCCGGGTGCCCGGGCCCACGGCGGAGGCATGGTATAACACACGAAAATGTGGGAATCGGGCGGAATTCTAGTTTTATGGCCGAAAAATGCCAAAATATGAGGAACGGTCATGGCGGGGCAGTGAATTTTGTTCCTTAGGTTGTATTTGTTGTCCCAAATTTTTTTTAGGCGATACGGGCCTGGGGCCCGGGCCCACGGCGGAAGGCGTGGGCTATAGCACACGAAAATATGGGAATCAGGTGGAATTCTAGATTTATGGCCGTAAAACACCGCAAAATGAGTAACTGTCATGGAAGGGCAGTGACTTTGCTTCCTTAGGTAATATTTGATGTCCCGGAAAAGTTTTTAGGAGATCCGGGTCTGGGGGCCCGGGCACACGGCGGAGGCGTGTGCTATAGCACATGAAAATATGGGAATCGGGCAGAATTCTAGTTTTATGGTCGTAAAACGCCAACAAATGAGGAATTGTCATGGTGGCGTGGTGACTTTGGTTCCTTAGGTTGTATTTGATATCCCGGATAAATTTTAGGCGATCCGGGTCCGGGGGCCCGGGCCCATGACAGAGGCGTGGGCTATAGTACACGAAAATATGAGAATCAAGCGGAATTATAGTTTTATGGCCGTAGAATGCCAAAAACGAGGAACAGTCATGGATGGGTGGTGACTGTGGTTCCTTAGGTTGTATTTGATGTCGCGAAATTTTTTTAGGCAATCTAGGTCAGGGGGCTCGGGCCCACGACGGAAGGGGTGGGTTATAGCACATAAAAATATGGGAATCGGGCGGAAGTCTTGTTTTATGGCCGTAAAATGCCAATCAACGAGGAGCGGTCATGGAGGGGCGGTAACTGTGGTTCCTTAAATTATATTCGATGTCCCAGAAAAATTTTAGGCGATCCGGGTCCGGGAGACCCGGGCCCAAGGCGGAATGCGTGTACTATAACACACAAAAATATGGGAAGCAGGCGGAATTCTAGTTTTATGGCCGTAAAACTCCACAAAAAGAGGAACGCTCATGTCGGGGTAGTGAATGTGCTTCCTTAGGTTGTATTTGATGTCCTAGAAAATTTTTAGGCAATCCGGGTCCGGGGGACCGGGCCAACGGTGGAGGCGTGGGCTATTGCACACGAAAATATGGGAATCAAAGTTAATTCTAGTTTTATGGCCGTAAAACACCAAAAAATGAGGAACGGTCGTGGAGGGGTGGTGACATTGGTTTGTTATGTTGTATTTGATGTCCCGGAAAAATTTTAGGCGATTCGGGTTCTGGGGCCCCGGCCCACGGCGGAATGCGTGGGCTATAGCACACGAAAATATGGAATGAGGTAGAATTCTAGTTTTATGGTCGTAAAATGCCAATAAATGAGGAACGATCATGGCGTGGCAGTGACTGTGGTTTCTTAGGTTGTAGTTGATGTCCCGAAAAAAATTTAGGCAATCCGTGTTCGGGGTCCCAGGCCCACGGTGGAGGCGTGGGCTATAACACACGAAAATATGAGAACCGGGCGGAATTCTTGTTTTATGGCCGTAAATCGCCAAAAAACAAAGAATGGTCATTCAGGTGCAGTGACTGTGGTTCCTTAGGTTGTATCTGATGTCCCAGAAAAAATTTACGCTATTCGGGTCCGAGGGCCCGGGCCCACGGCGGAAGGCATAGGCTATAGCACACAAAAATATGGGAATCGGGCGGAATTCTAGTTTTATGGCCGTAAAACGCCACAAAATGAGGAACGGTCAGGGAGGGGCGGTGTCTTTCGTTCCTTAGGTTGTATTTGATGTTCAGGAAAAATTTTAGGCGATCCGGGCCCGGGCCCACGTCGGAAGACGTGGGCTATAGCACACGAAAATATGAAAATCGGGTGAAATTCAAGTTTTATGGCCGTAAAATGCCACAAAATGGGGAACGGTCATGAAGGGGCGGTGACTTTAGTTCCTTAGATTGTATTTGATGTTCCGGAAATTTTTAGGCGATCTGGGTCCGGGGGCCCGGGACCACGGCGGAGGCGTGGTATAACACACAAAAATATGGGAATCGGGCAGAATTCTAGTTTTATAGCCCTAAAATGCCAAAAAATGAGGAACAATTTTAGGCGGTCCAGGTCCGGGGGCCCGGGCCCACGGCGGAGGCGTGGGATATAACACACGACAATATGGGAATCAGGAGGAATTCTAATTTTATGGCCGTAAAATACCAAATAATGAGGAGTGGTCATGGAGGGGCGTTGAATGTGGTTACTTAGGTAGTATTTGATGTCCCAAATTTTTTTTAGGCGATCCGGGTCTGGGGGCCCGGGCCCACGGAGGAGTGTGCTATAGCACACGAAAATATGGGAATCAGGCGGAATTCTAATTTTATGGCCGTAAAACGCCAACAAATGAAGAACGGTCATGGTGGGGCGGTGACTTTGGTTCCTTAGGTTGTATTTGATTTCCAGAATAAATTTTAGGCAATCCGGGTCTAGTGGCCCGGGCCCAGGACGGAGGCGTGGGCTATAGCACACAAATATATGGGAATCGGACAAAATTCTAGTTTTATGGCCGTAAAACACCAAAAAACGAGGAATGGTCATGGTGGGGCGGTGACTGTGGTTCCTTAGGTTGTATTTGGTATTCCGAAAATTTTTTAGGCGATCCGGGTCAGGGGGACCCGAACCCAAGGCGGAAGGCGTGGAGCACACGAAAAAATAGGAATCAAGCGAAATTCTTATTTTATGGCCTTAAAATGCCAAAAAACTAGGAACAATCATGGTTGGGCAGTGAATGTGGTTGCTTAGGCTGTATTGGATGTCCCTGAAAAATTTTAGGCGATCCGGGTCCGTGGGCCCGGGCCCACGGCGGAGGCGTGGGCTATAGCACATGAAAGTATAGGAATTAGGTGGATTTCTAGTTTTATGGCCGTAAAACGCCACAAAATGAGGAACGGTCATGGTGGGGCGTGACTTTTGTTCCTTAGGTTGTATTTGATATCCCAAAAAATGTTTAGGCGATCCGGGGGCCCGGGACCACAGCGGAGGCATGGGCTATAGCACACGAAAGTATGGGAATCGGGTGGAATTCTAGTTTTATGACCGTAAAATGCCACAAAATGAGGAGCGGTCATAGCAGGGGGTGACTTTGGTTCCTTAGGTTGTATTTGATGTCTCGAAAAAAATTTAGGCGATCCGGGTCCGGGGGCTTGGGCCCACGGCGGAGGCGTGCTATAACACATGAAAATATAGGAATCGGGCGGAATTCTAGTTTTATGGCCGTAAAACGCCAAAAGATGAGGAACGGTCATGGCGGGGCAGTGAATTTTGTTCCTTAGGTTGTATTTGTTGTCCCGAAAAACTTTTTAGGCTATCCGGGCGTGGGGCCCGGGCCCACGGCGGAAGGCGTGGGCCATAGCATACGAAAATATGGGAATCAGGTGGAATTCTAGATTTATGGCCGTAAAACACCGCAAAATGAGTAACTGTCGTGGAAGGGCAGTGACTTTGCTTCCTTAGGTAATATTTGATGTCCCGGAAAAGTTTTTAGGAGATCCGGGTCTGGGGGCCCGGGCACACGGCGGAGGCGTGTGCTATAGCACACAAAAATATGGGAATTGGGCGGAATTCTAGTTTTATGGCCATAAAATGCCAACAAATGAGGAACGGTCATGGTGGGGCGGTGACTTTGGGTCCTTAGGTTGTATTTGATATCCCGGATAAATTTTAGGCGATCCGAGTATGGGGCCCCGGGCCCATGACAGAGGCGTGGGTTATAGCACACAAAAATATGGGAATCAAGCGGAATTATAGTTTTATGGCCGTAGAATGCCAAAAATGAGGAACAGTCATGGATGGGCAGTGACTGTGGTTCCTTAGGTTGTATTTGATGTCCCAAAAAATTTTAGGCGATCCGGGTCAGGGGGCCCGGGCCCACGACGGAAGGGGTGGGTTATAGCACACAAAAATATGGGAATCGGGCGGAAGTCTTATTTTATGGCCGTAAAATGCCAAACAACGAGGAGAGGTCATGGAGGGGCGGTGACTGTGGTTCCTTAAATTATATTCGATGTCCTAGAAAAATTTTAGGCGATCCGGGTCCGGGAGACCCGGGCCCAAGGCGGAAGGCGTGTGCTATAACACACGAAAATATGGGAAGCGGGCGGAATTCTAGTTTTATGGCCGTAAAACTCCACAAAATGAGGAACGCTCATGTCGGGGTAGTGAATGTGCTTCCTTAGGTTGTATTTGATGTTCCAGAAAATATTTAGGCAATCCGGGTTCGGGGGACCGGGCCCACGGCGGAGGCGTGAGCTATTGCACACGAAAATATGGGAATCAAAGTTAATTCTAGTTTTATGGTCGTAAAATGCCCAAAAATGAGGAAAGGTCATGAAGGGGCAGTGACATTGGTTCGTTAGGTTGTATTTGATGTCCCGGATAAATTTTAAGTGATCCGGGTCCGGAGGCCCGGGTCCACGGCGAAGGCATAGACTATAGCACACGAAAATATGGGAATCAGGCGAAATTCTAGTTTTATGGCCGTAAAATGCCAAAAAATGTGGAACGGTCATGGCTGGGTGGTGACTGTGGTTCCTTAGGTTGTATTTGATGTCTCAAAAATTTATTAGGCGATCCGGGTCTGGGGTCTTGGACCCACGGCGGAAGGCGTGGGCTATAGCACACGAAAATATGGGAATCGGGCGAAATTCTTGTTTTATGGCCTTAAAACGCGAAAAAACAAGGAACAGTCATGGATGGGAAGTTAGTGTAGTTCCTTAGGTTGTATTGGATGTCCCGAAAACTTTTTAGGCGATCCAGGTCCGGAGGCCCGGGCCCACGGCGAAAGGCGTGGGCTAGCACACGAAAATATGGGAATCGGGTGAAATTCTAGTTTTATGGCCGTAAAACGCCATAAAATGAGGAACGGTCATGGCGGGGAGGTGTCTGCGTTTACTTAGTTTGTATTCGATTTCCCAGAAAAATTATAGGCGATCTGGATTCGGGGGCCCGGAGGCCCGAGCCCACGGCAGAAGGCGTGGGCTATAGCACACGTAAATATGGGAATCGAGCGGAATTCTAGTTTTAAGGCTGTAAAGCGCCAAAAAATGAGGAATGGTCATGGAGGGGTAGTGACTTTGGTACCTTAGGTTGTATTTAATGTCTCAGAAAAATTTTAGACGATCCAGGTCTGGGCGCCTGGGCCCACGACGGAGGCATGGGCTATAACACACGAAAATATGGGAAGCGGGAGAAATTCTAGTTTTATGGCCGTAAAACTCCAACAAACAAGGAACGGTCATGTAGGGGTTGTGAATATGGTTCCTTAGGTAGAATTTGATGTCCCGGAAAATTTTTAGGTGATCCGGGTCCGGGGGCCCGGGCCCACGGTGGAGGCATGGGCTATAGCACACGAAAATATGGGAATCGAAGGGAATTCTAGTACTATGGCCGTAAAATGCCAAAAAGGGAGGAACGGTCATGGCGGGGTGATGATTGTGGTTCCTTAGGTTGTAGTTTATGTCCCGGAAAATTTTTAGGCGATCCGGGTTCGGAGACTCGGGCCCACGGCGGAAGACGTGGGCTATAGCATACGAAAATATAGGAATCGAGCGGAATTTAAGTTTTATGGCCGTAAAACGCCAAACAAATGAGGAATGATAATGGTGGGGCGGTGAATGTGGTTCCTTAGGTTGTATTTGATATCCCGGTATTACTTTAGGCTATCCGTGTCCGGGGGCCCAGGCCCACGACAGAGGCGTGGGCTATGCACACGAAAATATGGAAATCGGGCAGAATTCTAGTTTTATGGTCATAAAACACCAAAAAACGAGGAACGTTCATGGAGGGGCAGTGAATTTGGTTCCTTAGGTTGTATTGGATGTATCGGATAAATTTTACGAGATTCGGGTCCTGGGGCCCTGGCCCACGGCGGAATGTGTGGGCTACAGCACACGAAAATATGGGAATCTGGTAGAATTCTAGTTTTATGGTCGTAAAACGCCAACAACTGAGGAACGTTCATGGCGTGGCGGTGACTGTGGTTCCTTAGGTTGTAGTTGATCTCCCGAAAAAAAATTTAGGCTATCCGGGTCCGGGATCCCAGGCCCACGGTGGAGGCGTGGGCTATAGCACACGAAAATATGGGAATCGGGAAGAATTTTAGTTTTATGGCCGTAAAATGCCAAAAAATGATGAACGGTCATGGAGGGATGGTGACTGTTGTTCCTTAGGCGATCCGGGCCCAAGGCGGAAGACGTGGGCTATAGCACACGAAAATATGGGAATCAGGCGGAATTCTTATTTTATGGCGTTAAAACACCAATAAACAAGGAATAATCTTGGCTGGGGTGGTTAATGTGGTTCCTTAGGTCGTATTTGATGTCCCTGAAAAACTTTTAGGCGATCCGGGTCCAGTGGCCCGCGCCCACGGCGGAGGCATGGGTTATAGCACACAAACATATGGGAATCGAGCGGAATTCAAGTTTTATGGCCACAAAATGCCAATAAATGAGGAATGGTCATCACTGGGAGGTGACTGTGGTTCCTTAGGTTGTATTAGATGCCCCGAAAAATTTTTAGGCGATCCGGGTCCGGGGGCCCGGGCGCACGGCAAAAGGCGTGGGCTATCGCACACGAAAATGTGGGAATCAGGCGGAATTCTAGTTTTATGGCCGCAAAACACAAACAACGAGGAACGGTCAAGGCGGGGCGGTGACTGTGGATCCTTAGATTGTATTCTACATCCCGGAAAAATTTTAGGCGATCCGGGTCCTGGGGCCCGGGCCCACGGCGGAGGCGTGGTATAACACACAAAAATATGCGAATTAGGCGAAATTCTAGTTTTATGGCCGTAAAACGCCAAAAAATGAGTAATTGTCATGGAGGGCCAGTGACTTAGGTTCCTTAGGTTGTATTTGATGTCCTAGAAAATTTTTAGGCGATCCGGATCCGAGGGCCCGGGCCCACGGCAGAGGCATGGGCTATAGCATACGAAAATATAGGAATCGAGCAGAATTCATGTTTTTTGGTCGTAAAACACCACAAAATGATGAATAGTCATGGCGGGGCAGTGACTTTGGTTCCTTAGGTTGAATTTGATTTCTCGGAAAAATTTTAAGCGATCGGGGTCCGGGGGCCCGAGCCCATGGCGGAGGCGTGGGCTATAGCACACGAAAATATGAGAATCGGGCGGCATTCTAGTGTTATGGCCATAAAACGCCAAAAGACAAGGAACAATCATGGCTGGGTGATTATTGTGGTTCCTTAGGTCATATTGGATGTCCCGGAAAATTTTTAGGCGATCCGGGTCCAGGGGCCCGCACCCACGGCGGAGGCGTGGGCTATAGCACACGAAAATATGGGAATCGAGCGGAATTCAAGTTTTATGGCCGCAAAATGCCAATAAATGAGGAATGTTTATCGCGGGGTGGTGATTGTGGTTCTTTAGGTTGTATTAGATGTCCCGGAAAAATTTTTGGTTATCCGGGTTCGGGGGCCCGTGCCCACGGCAAAAGGAGTGGGCTATAGCACACAAAAATGTGGGAATCGGGCGGAATTCTAGTTTTATGGCCGCAAAACACCAAAAATGAGGAACGGTCAAGGCGAGGCGGTGACTATGGATCCTTAGGTTGTATTCGATGTCCCGGAAAAATTTAAGGTGATCCGGGTCCGGGGGCCCGGGCCCACGGCGGAGGCGTGGTATAACACACGAAAATATGGGAATCAAGCGGATTTCTAGTTTTATGGCCGTAAAATGCCAAAAATGAGGAACGGTCATGGAGGGCCAGTGACTTTGGTTCCTTAGGTTGTATTTTTGATGTCCCGGAAAACTTTTAGGCGATCCGGGTCCGGGGGCCCGGGCCCACGGCGTAGGTGTGGGCTATAACACACGACAATATGGGAATCAGGCGGAATTCTAGTTTTATGGCCGTAAAATGCAAAAAAATGAGGAACGGTCTTGTCGGGGGGGGGTGAATTTGGTTCCTTAGGTAATATTTTATGTCTCGGAAATTTTTTAGGCGATCCAGGTCTGGGGGCCCGGGCCCACGGCGGAGACGTGTGCTATAGCACACGAAAATATGGGAATCAGGCGGAATTCTAGTTTTATGGCCGTAAAATGCCAACAAATGAGGAACGGTCAATGTGCGGCGGTGACTTTGCTTCCTTAGGTTGTATTTGATGTCCCGGAAAAATTTTAGGCGATCCAGGTCTGGGGGACCGGGCCCACGGCGGAGACGTGTGCTATAGCACACGAAAATATGGGAATCAGGCGGAATTCTAGTTTTATGGCCGTAAAATGCCAACAAATGAGGAACGGTCAAGGTGGGGTGGTGACTTTCGTTTCTTAGGTTGTATTTGATGTTTCGGAAAAATATTAGGCGATCTGGGTCCGAGAGCCCGGGCCCACGATGGCGGCGTGGGCTATAGCACACGAAAATATGGGAATCAGGCGGAATTCTAGTTTTATGGCCATAAAATGAGGAATGGTCATGGATGGGTGGTGACTGTGGTTCCTTAGGTTGTATTTGATGTCTCAAAAATTTTTTAGGCGATCCAGGTCCGGGGGCCCGGGCCCACGACGGAAGGGGTGGGCTAGAGCACATGACAATATGGGAATTAGGCGGAATTCTGGTTTTATGGCCATAAAATGCCAAAAAACGAGGAACGGTCTTGTCGGGGGGTGAATTTGGTTCCTTAGGTAATATTTTATGTCCCAGAAAATTTTTAGGCGATCCAGGTCTGGGGGCTCGGGGCCACGCCGGAGACGTGTGCTATAGCACACAAAAATATGGGAATCAGGCGGAATTCTAGTTTTATGGCCGTAAAATGCCAACAAATGAGGAACGGTCAATGTGGGGCAGTGACTTTGCTTCCTTAGGTTGTATTTGATGTCCCGGAAAATTTATAGGTGATCCAGGTCTGGGGGACCGGGCCCACGGCGGAGACGTGTGCTATAGCACACGAAAATATGGGAATTAAGCGGAATTCTAGTTTTATGGCTGTAAAATGCCAACAAATGAGGAACGGTCAAGGTGGGGCGGTGACTTTGGTTCCTTAGGTTGTATTTGATGTCCCGGAAAAATATTAGGCGATCTGGGTCCGAGAGCCCGGGCCCACGATGGCGGCATGGGCTATAGCACACGAAAATATGGGAATCGGGCGGAATTCTAGTTTTATGGCCGTAAAATGAGGAATGGTCATGTATGGGTGGTGACTGTGGTTCCTTAGGTTGTATTTGATGTATCGAAATTTTTTTAGGCGATCCAGGTCCGGAGGCCCGGGCCCACGACGGAAGGGTTGGGCTATAGCACACGAAAATATGGGAATCGATTAGAAGTTTTGTTTTATGGCCGTAAAATGCCAAACAACGAGGAGCGGTCATGGAGGGGTGGTGACTATGGTTCCTTAAATTGTATTCAACGTCACGGAAAATGTTTAGGCAATCCGGGTCTGGGAGACCCGGGCCCAAGGTGGAAGGCGTGGGGTATAACACAAGAAAATATGTGAAGCGGGCGGAATTCTAGTTTTATGGCCGTAAAACTCCACAAAAAGAGGAACTCTTATGTCGGGATGGTGAATGTTCTTCCTTAGGTTGTAGTTGATGTCCCTGTAAATTTTTAGGCGATCCGGGTCCCGGGGCCCGGGCCCACGGTGAAGGCGTGGTCTATAGCACACTAAAATATAGGAATCGAAGTTAATTCTAGTTTTATGGCCGTAAAATGCCAAAAAATGAGGAACGGTGATGGAGGGGCGGTGACATTGGTTCCTTAGGTTGTATTTGATGTCCCGAATAAATTTTAGGTGATCTGGGTCCGGGGGCCCGGTCCTACGGCGAAGGCGTGGGCTATAGCACACGAAAATATGGGAATCAAGCGAAACTTTAGTTTTATGGCCTTAAACGCCAAAAAATGAGGAACGGTCATGGAATGGTGGTGACTGTGGTTCCTTAGGTTGTATTTGATGTCCCGGAAAAATTTTAGGCGAACTAGGTCCTGGGACCCGGACCCACGGCGGATGGCGTGGGCTATAACATACGAAAATATAGGAATCGAACAGAATTCAAGTTTTATGATCGTAAAACGCCACAAAATGATGAACAGTCATGGCGGGGAGGTGACTGTGGTTCCTTAGGTTGTATTTGATGTCCTGGAAAATTTTTAGGTGATTCAGGTCCGGGGCCCGAGCCAATGACGGAGGCGTGGTATAACACACGAAAATATGAGAATCGGGAGGAATTCTAGTTTTATAGCCATAAAATGCCAAAAGATGATGAACGGTCATGGCAGGGCAGTGACTTTGGTTCCTCAGGTTGTATTTGATGTCCCGGAAAAATTTTAGGCGATCCGTGCCCGGGGCCTGGGCCCACGGCGGAAGGCATGGGCTATAGCACACGAAAATATGAGAATCGGGTGGAATTCTAGTTTTATGGCCGTAAAACGCCAAAAAATGAGGAACGGACATGGAGGGGCTATGAATTTGGTTACTTAGGTTGTATTAGATGTCCCAAAAAAAATTTAGGCGATCCGGGTCCGGGGACCCGGGCCCACGGCGGAGTCACGGGCTATAACACACGACCATATGGGAATCAGGCGAATTTCTAGTTTTATGGCCGTAAAATGCCAAATAATGAGGAATGGTCATGTCGGGGCGGTGAATGTGGTTCCCTAGGTAGTATTTGATGTCCCGAAAATTTTTTAGGCAATTTGGGTCTGGGGGCCTGGGCACACGGCAGAGGCGTGTGCTATAGCACACGAAAATATGAGAATCGGGTGGAATTCTAGTTTTATGGTCGTAAAACACCAACAAATGAGGAACGGTCATGGTGGGGCGATGACTTTGGTTCCTTAGGTTGTATTTGATATCCGGGATAAATTTTAGGCGATCTGAGTCCGGGGTCCCGGGCTCACGGCGGAGGCGTGGGCTATAACACACGACCATATGGGAATCAGGCGGAATTATACTTTTATGGCCGTAAAATGGCAAACAATGAGGAACGATCATGTCGGTGCGGTAAATATGGTTCCTTAGGTAGTATTTGATATCCCGGATAAATTTTAGGTGATCCGGGTCTGGGGACCCGGGCCCACGGCAAAGGCGTGGGCTATAGCACACGAAAATATGAGAATCAGGCAAAATTCTAGTTTTATGGCCGTAAAACGCCAAAAGATGAGGAACGGTCATGGCGGGGTGGTGACTATGGTTCCTTAAATGGTATTCAACGTCCCGAAAAATGTTTAGGCAATCCGGGTCTGGGAGACCCGGGCCCAAGGCGGAAGGCGTGGGTATAATACAAGAAAATATGTGAAGCGGGCGGAATTCTAGTTTTATGGCCGTAAAACTCCACAAAAAGAGGAACTCTCATGTCGGGATGGTGAATGTTCTTCCTTAGGTTGTAGTTGATGTCCCTGAAAATTTTTAGGCGATCCGGGTCCTGGGCCCACGGCGAAGGCGTGGTCTATAGCACACTAAAATATGGGAATCGAAGTTAATTCTAGTTTTATGGCCGCAAAATGCCAAATAATGAGGAACGGTGATGGAGGGGCGGTGACATTAGTTCCTTAGGTTGTAGTTGATGTCCCGGATAAATTTTAGGTGATCTGGGTCTGGGGGCCCGGGCCTACGGTGAAGGCGTGGGCTATAGCACACGAAAATATGGGAATCAGGCGAAATTTTAGTTTTATGGCCTTAAACGCCAAATAATGAGGAACGGTGATGGAGGGGCGGTGAAATTGGTTCCTTAGGTTGTATCTGATGCCCCGGAAAAATTTTAGGCGATCTGTTTCCGGCGACACGAGCCCACAGCGGAAGGCGTGGGCTATAACATACGAAAATATAGGAATCAGAGCATAATTCAAGTTTTATGGTCGTAAAACGCCACAAAATGATGAACAGTCATGGAGGGGCAGTGATTGTGGTTCCTTAGGATGTATTTGATGTCCCAGATAATTTTTAGGAGATCCTGGTCCAGGGACCCGAGCCCAGGGCGGAGGCGTGTGCTATAGAACACGAAAATCTGGGAATCGGGCGAAATTCTAGTTTTATGGTCGTAAAATGACAAAATCCGAGGAACGGTCATGGATGAGCTATGACTTTCGTTCCTTAGTTTGTATTTGATGTCCTGAAAAGTTTTTACTAGGCGTGGGCTATAGCACACGAAAATATGGGAATCGGGAGGAATTCTAGTTTTATGGCCGTAAAATGCCAAAAAACAATGAACAGTCATGGAAAGGCGGTGAATGTGGTTCCTTAGGTTGTATTTGATGTCACAAATTATTTTTAGGCGATCCGGGTCCTGGGCCCGGGCCCACGGAGGAAGGCGTTGGCTATAGCACACGAAAATATGAGAATCGGGCGGAATTCTAGTTTTATGGCCGTAAAATGCCAAAAGTCGAGGAACGGTTATGACGGGGAGGTGACTATGGTTCCTTAGGTTGTATTCGACGTCCCGAAAATATTTTAGGCGATTCGGTTCTGGGGGACCCAGGCCCAAGGCGAAAGACGTGGGCTATAGCACACGAAAATATAGGAATCGGGTGGAATTCTTGTATTATGGCATTTTACGGCCATAAAACGCCACAAAATGAGGAACGGTCATGGCAGGGCAGTGACTTTGGTTCCTTAGGTTATATTTGATGTCCCGTAAATATTTTAGGCGATCCGGGTCCGGGGGCCCTGGCCCACGGCGGAGGCGTGGGCTATAACACACATAATATCTTGCTTCGGGGCCGATCTCTTGTATCGGAGGAGGGTCCGATCGGAAATAGGATAAATAATGGAAAAAGTCCCACGACAATATGGGAATCGGGCGGAATTCTAGTTTTATGGCCGTAAAACGCCAAACAATGAGGAACGGACATGGTGGGGCTATGAATTTGGTTACTTAGGTTGTATTAGATGTCTCGGAAAAATTTTAGGCCATCCGGATCCGGGGGTCCGGGCCCACGGCGGAGGCGTGGGCTATAACACACGAAAATATGGAAATCAGGCAGAATTCTAGTTTTATGGCCGTAAAATGCCAAAATTGAGAAACGGTGAAGGCAGAGCAGTGAATGTGGATCGTTAGGTTGTATTCGATGTCTTAGAAAATTTTTAGGCTATCCGGGTCCGGGGGTTCGGGCCCACGGCGGAAGGCGTGGGCTATAACACACGAAAATAAGGGAATCGAGTGGAATTCTAGTTTTATGGCCGTAAAACGCCACAAAATGAGGAACGATCATGGAGGGGCAGTGACTTTAGTTCCTTAGGTTATATTTGATGTCCTGGAAAAATTGTAGGCGATCCGGGTCCGTAGGCCCGGGCCCACGGCAGATGCGTGGTATAACACACAAAAATATGGGAATCGGGCGGAATTCTAGTTTTATGGCCGTAAAATGCCAAAAAATGAAGAACGTTCATGGAGGGGCAGTGACTTTGGTTCCTTAGGTTGTATTTGATGTCCTGGAAAAAGTTTAGGCGATCCGGGTTCGGGGGGCCGGGCCCACGGCGGAGGCGTGGTCTATAGAACACGAAAATATGGGAATCAGGCGAAATTCTAGTTTTATGGCCGTAAAACGCCAACAAATGAGGAACGGTCATGGTGGGGCATTGACTTTGGTTCCTTAGGTTGTATTTGATGTCCCAGAAAAATTTTAGACGATCCGTGTCCGAGGGCCCGGGCCCACGGCGGAGGCGGGTGCTATAGCACACGAAAATATAGGAATCGGGTGGAATTCTAGTTTTATGGCCGTAAAATGCCAACAAATGAGGGAGGGTCATGGTGGGGTGGTGACTTTGTTTCCTTAGGTTGTATTTGATGTCCCAAAAATTTTTTAGGCAATCCGGTTCCGGGGGCCTGGGCCCACGGCGGAAGGCGTGTGCTATAGCACATGAAAATATGGGAATCAGGCGGAATTCTAGTTTTATGGCCGTAAAATGCCAATAAATGAGGAACGTTCATGGAAGGGCGATGATTGCGATTCCTTAGGTTGTATTCGACATCCCGGAAAAGTTTTAGGCTATACGGGTCTGGGGTACCTGGGCCCACGGCGGAAGGCGTGGGCTATAGAACACGAAAATATGGGAATCAGGCGGAATTCTAGTTTTATGGCCATAAAATGCCAAAATATGAGGAAAGGTCATGGTAGGGCACTGACTGTGGTTCGTTAGATTGTATTCGACATCCCGGAAAAGTTTTAGGCGATCCTGGTCCGGGGGACCCGGGCGCACGGCGAAAGGCGTGGGCTATATCACACAAAAATATGGGAATTGAGTTGAATTCTTGTTTTATGGCCTTAAAATGCCAAAAAACAAGGAACAGTCATGGATGGGCAATGAATGTGGTTCCTTAGGTTGTATTTGATGTCCCGAAATTTTTTTATGCGATCCGGGTCCAGGGTCCGGGCCCACAGCGGAGGCATGGGCTATAGCACACGAAAGTATGGGAATCAAGTGGAATTCAAGTTTTATGGCCGCAAAACGCCAAAAAATGAGGAATGGTCATAGAGGGGGGGGTGAATGTGGTTTCTTAGGTTGTATTAGATGTCCCAAAAAAGTTTTAGGCGATCCGGGTCCGAGGGCTCAGGCCCACGGTGGAAGGCGTGGGCTGTAGCACACGAAAATATGGGAATTGGGTGGAATTCTAGTTTTATGGTTGTAAAACGCCACAAAATGAGGAACGGTCATGGCGGGGCTATGACTTTAGTTCCTTAGGTTGTATTATACGTCCTGGAAAATGTTTAGTGATCCGGGTTCGGGGGCCAGGCCCACGGCGGAGGTGTGGTATAACTCACGACAATATGGTAATTGGGCGAAATTCTAGTTTTATGGCCGTAAAACACCAAAAAATGAGGAACGGTCATGGCTAGGCGGTGAATGTAGTTCCATAGGTTGTACTTGATGTCCCGGAAACATTTATGGAGATCCGAGTCTGGGGACCCAGGCCCACCGTAAAGGCGTGGTCTATAGCACACGAAAATATGGGAATCAGGCGGAATTCTAGTTTTATGGCCGTCAAAAAACAAAACATGAGGAACGGTCATGGCGAGGCGGTGACTGTGGTTCCTTAGGTTGTATTCGACGTCCCGGAAAAATTTTAGGCGATTCGTTTCTTGGGGACCCGGGTCCACGGCGGAGGCGTGGGCTATAACACATGATAATATGGAAATTTGGCGGAATTCTAGTTTTATGGCCATGAAATGCCAAAAAATGAGGAACGGTCATGGTTGGGCGGTGACTGTGGTAACTTAGGTTTTATTTGATGTCCCGAAACTATGGGAATGAGGCGGAATTCTTGTTTTATGGCCTTAAAAAGGCAAAAAAAGGAACCGTCATGGCTGGGCGGTGAATGTGTCTCCTTAGGTTGTATTTTATGTCCCAAAAAAGTTTAGGCGATCCGGGTTTGGGGGCCCGGACCCAGGGCGGAGGCGTGTGCTATAGTACACGAAAATATAGGAATCGGGCGGAATTCTAGTTTTATGGCCGTAAATCGCAAGAAAATGAGGAATGGTCATGGTGGGGCGGTGACTATGGTTCCTTAGGTTGTATTCGATGTCCCGGAAAAAATTTAAGCGATCCAGGTTCGGGGGACCCGGGCCCACGACGGAAGACATGGGCTAGCACACAAATATATGGAAATCAGGCGAAATTCTTGTTGTATGGCCTTAAAATTCCAAAAAAAAGGAACAATTATGGATAGGCGGTGAATGTGGTTCCTTAGGTTGTATTTGATGTCCCGGATATATTTATGGAGATCCGGGTCTGGGGGCCCGGGCCCACGACAGAGGCATGGTCTATAGCACACGAAAATATGGGAATCGGGCGGAATTCTAGTTTTATGGACGTAAAACGACAAAATACGAGGAACGGTCATGGAAGGGAGGTGACTGTGGTTCCTTAGGTTGTATTCGACGCCCCAAAATTTTTTTAGGCAAACCGAATCCGGGGGACCCGGGCCCAAGGCTGAAGGTGCGGGCTATAGCACATGAAAATATGGGAATCAGGTGGAATTCTTGTTTTATGGCCTTAAAAAGCCAAAAAAAAAAAGGAACAGTCAAGGCTGGGCGGTGAATGTGTCTCCTTAGGTTGTATTTGATGTCCCGGAAAAATTTAAGGCGATCCAGGTCCGGACGCCCGGGCCCACGGCGGAGGCGTAGGCTATAGAACACGAAAGTATGGGAATCGGGCGGAATTCAAATTTTATGGCCAAAAAATTCCAAAAATGAGGAATGGTCATGGCGGGTTGGTGACTGTGGTTCCTTAGGTTGTATTAGATGTCCCATACAAGTTTTAAGCGATTCGGGGGCCTGGGCCCACGACGGAAGGCGTATGCTATAACACACGAAAATATGGGGATCAGGCGGAATTCTAGTTTTATGGACGAAAAACTTAGGAAGGTCATGGAGGGGCTATGACTTTGGTTCCTTAAGTTGTATTTGATGTCCCGAAAAAATTTTAGGCGATGCGGGGCTAGGGCCTCGGGCCCACGGCGGAAGGCGCGAGTTATAGCACACGAAAATATAGGAATCGGGGAATGGTCATGGTGGGGTAGTTCCTATGGTTCCATAGGTTGGACTTGATGCCCCAAAAAATTTTTAGGCAATCCGGGTCCGGGGGCCCGGGCCCACGACAGAAGGCGTGGGCTAGCACACGAAAATATGGGAATCGAGCGGAATTCTAGTTTTATCGCCGTAAAATGCCACAAAATGAGGAACGGTCATGGAGGGGCAATGACTTTGGTTCCTTAGGTTGTATTTGATGTTCCGAAAAAAATTTAAGTGATCCGGATCCAGGGGCCCGGGCCCGCGACGGAGGCGTGGTATAACACATGAAAATATTGGAATCAGGTGGAATTCTAGTTTTATGGCCGCAAAACGCCAAAAAATAAGGAACATCATGGCGGGGAAGTGACTTTGGTTTCTTAGGTTGTATTTGATGTCCCGTAAAATTTTTAGGCGATCCGGGTCCGGGGACTCGGGCCCACGGCGGAGGCGTGGGCTATAACACCCGACAATATAGGAATCGGGCGAAATTCTAGTTTTAAGGCAGTAAAACGCCAAACAATGAGGAACGGTCATGGAGGGGTAGTGACTTTGGTTCCTTAGGTTGTATTTGATGTCACGAAAAAGGCAATCCGGGTCCGAGCCCACGGCGGAGGCGTGGGCTATAACACACGACATTATAGAAATCGGGCGGAATTCTAGTTTTATGGTCGTAAAACGCAAAACAATGAGGAACGGTCATGTCAGGACGTTGAATGTGGTTCCTTAGGTAGTATTAGATGTCCTGGAAAATTTGTTAGGCGATCCCGGTCTGTGGGCCCGGGCCCACGGCGGAGGCGTGTATAGCACACGAAAATATGAGAATCGGGCGGAATTCTGGTTTTATGACCGTAAAATGCCAACAAATGAGGAACAGTCATGGTGGGGCGATGACTTTGGTTCCTTAGGTTGTATTTGATGTCCTGGATAAATTTTAGGCGATCGAAGTCCAGGGGCCCGGGACCACGGCGGAGGCGTGGTATAACAAACGAAAATATGGGAATCGGGCGAAATTCTAGTTTTATGGCCATAAAATGCCAAAAAGGGGAAGAACGCTCATGGAGGGGTAGTGACTTTGGTTTGGTTCCTTAGGTTGTATTTGATGTCCCAGAAAAATTTTAGGCAATCCGGGTTCGAGGGCCCGGGACCACGGCAGAGGCGTGGGCTATAACACACGACAATACGGGATTCAGGAGGAATTCTAGTTTTATAGTCGTAAAATGCCAAAAATTGAGGAACGGTCATTTCGGGGTAGTGAATGTGGTTCCTTAGGTAGTATTTGATGTCCCATAAAATTTTTAGGCAATCCGGGTCTGGGGGCCCTAGGCCCACGGCGTTTTAGCACATGAAAAAATGAGAATCGGACGGAATTATGGTTTTATGGCCGTAAAACGCCAACAAATGAAGAACGATCATGGTGGGGCAGTGACTTTGGTTCCTTAGGTTGTATTTGATTTCCTGGATAAATTTTAGGCGATCCAGGTTCGGGGCCCGGGCCCACGACGGAGGCGTGGTATAACACACGAAAATATGGGAATCGGGGCGGAATTCTAGTTTTATGGACGTAAAACGCCAAAAAATGAGGAACCGTCATGGAGGGGCAGTGACTTTGGTTCCTTAGGTTATATTTGATGTCCCAGAAAAATTTAAGGCGATCCGGGTTCGGGGGCCTGGGCCTACGGCAGAGGCGTGGGCTACACACGATAATATGGGAATCAGGCGGAATTCTAGTTTTATGGCCGTAAAATGCCAAAAAATGAGGAATGGTCATGTCGGGCGGTGAATGTGGTTATTTAGGTAGTATTTGATGTCCCGGGAATTTTTAGGCGATCCGGGCCTTGGGTCCCGAGCCCACGGCGGAGGCGTGTGCTATAGCACACGAAAATATGGGAATCAGACAGAATTCTAGTTTTATGGCCATAAAATGCCAACAAATGAGGAACGGTCATGGTGGGGTAGTGACTTTGCTTCCTTAGGTTGTATTTGATGTCCCGGAAAAACTTTAGGCGATCCGTGTCCGGGGGCCCGGGCTCACGGCGAAGGCGTGGTCTATAACACACGACAATATGGGAATCGGGCGGAATTCTTGTTTTATGGACTTAAAATGCCAAAAAATAAGGAACAGTCATGGCTGGGCGGTAAATGTGGTTTCTTAGGTTGTATTTGATGTCCCAAAAAAATTTTAGGCGATCCAGGTCCGGGGACCCGGGCCCACG
Organism: Nicotiana tabacum; assembly: GCF_000715075.1. Lineage (NCBI taxonomy): Eukaryota > Viridiplantae > Streptophyta > Magnoliopsida > Solanales > Solanaceae > Nicotiana > Nicotiana tabacum. The sequence continues at coordinate 73,676,552 of NC_134098.1, read as the reverse complement.
GCGGAGGCCTGGGCTATCGAACACGAAAGTATGGGAATCGAGCGGAATTCAAGTTTTATGGCCGCAAAACGCCACCAAATGAGGAATGGTCATGCGGGGTAATGTCTGTGGTTCCTTAGGTTGTATTAGATATCCCGGACAAATTATAGGCATTCCGGGTCCGGGGACCCGGGCCCACGACGGAATGCGTGGGCTATAGCACACGAAAATATGGGAATCAGGCAAAATTCTAGTTTTATGGCCGCAAAACGCCAAATAATGAGGAACGTTTAGGGCGGGGTGGTGACTATGGATCCTTAGGTTGTATTCGATGTCCCGAAAAATTTTTAGGCGATCCGGGTCTGGTGGCTCGGGCCCACGGCGGAAGGCGTGTGCTATATCACATGAAAATAAGGGAATCAGGTGGAATTCTAGTTTTATGGCCGTAAAACGCCACAAAATAAGGAACGGTCATGGAGGGGCAGTGACTTTAGTTCCTTAGGTTGTATTTGAGGTCTAAGAAATATTTTAGGCAATCCGGGTCCGAGGGCCCGGGCCCACAGCGGAAGCGTGGTATAACACACGAAAATATTGGAATCGGGCAGAATACTAGTTTTATGGCCGTTAAACACCACAAAATGAGGAACGGTCATGGCAGGGCAGTGACTTTGGTTCCTTAGGTTGTATTTGACGTCCCGTAAAAGTTTTAGGCGATCCGGGTCCGGGGGCCCTGGCCCATGGCGGAGGCGTGGGCTATAGCACACACAATATCTTGCTTCGGGGCCGATCACTTGTATCGGAGCAAGGTCCTATCAGAAATAGGATAAATAATGGATAAAGCCCCACGAGAATATGGGAATCGGGCGGAATTCTAGTTTTATGGCTGTAAAATGCCAAACAATGAGGAACGGTCATGGTGGGGCAATGCATTTGGTTACTTAGGTCGTATTAGATATCCCAAAAAAATTTTAGGCCATCCGGATCAGGGGGCCCGGGCCCACGGCAGAGGCGTGGGCTATAACACACGATAATTTGGGAATCGGCGGAATTCTAGTTTTATGGCAGTAAAACGCCAAAAATGAGAAACGGTGAAGGCGGGGCGGTGAATGTGTATATTTAGGTTGTATTTGACGTCTTGGAAAATTTTTAGGCTATCCGGGTCCAGGGGATCGGGCCCACGGCGGAAGGCATGGGCTATAACACACGAAAATAAGGGAATCGGGTGAAATTCTAGTTTTATGGCCGTAAAATGCCACAAACTGAGGAACGATCATGGAGGGGCGGTGACTTTGGTTCCTTAGGTTGTATTTGATGTCCCGGAAAATTTTTAGGCGATCTGGGTCCGGGGGCCCAGGCCCACAGCAGATGCGTGGTATAACACATGAAAATATGGGAATCGGGCGAAATTCTAGTTTTATGGCCGTAAAATGCCAAAAAATGAAGAACGTTCATGGCGGGGCAATGACTTTGGTTCCCTAGGTTTTATGTGATGTCCCGGAGAAATTTTAGGCAATCCAGGTCCGGGGGCCCGGGCCCATGGTGGAGGCATGGGCTATACACACGAAAATATGGGAATCGGGCGGAATTTTACTTTTATGGCCGTAAAATGCCAAAAAACGAGGAACGGTCATGTCGGGGCGGTGAATGTGGTTCCTTAGGTAGTATTTTATGTCCCAAAAAAGTTTAGGCGATCCGGGTTTGGGGGCCCGGACCCAGGGCGGAGGCGTGTGCTATAGTACACGAAAATATAGGAATCGGGCGGAATTCTAGTTTTATGGCCGTAAATCGCAAGAAAATGAGGAATGGTCATGGTGGGGCGGTGACTATGGTTCCTTAGGTTGTATTCGATGTCCCGGAAAAAATTTAAGCGATCCAGGTTCGGGGGACCCGGGCCCACGACGGAAGACATGGGCTAGCACACAAATATATGGAAATCAGGCGAAATTCTTGTTGTATGGCCTTAAAATTCCAAAAAAAAAAGGAACAGTTATGGATAGGCGATGAATGTGGTTCCTTAGGTTGTATTTGATGTCCCGGATATATTTATGGAGATCCGGGTTCGGGGGCTCGAGCCCACGACAGAGGCATGGTCTATAGCACACGAAAATATGGGAATCGGGCGGAATTCTAGTTTTATGGACGTAAAACGACAAAATACGAGGAACGGTCATGGAAGGGAGGTGACTGTGGTTCCTTAGGTTGTATTCGACGCCCCGAAATTTTTTTAGGCAAACCGAATCCGGGGGACTCGGGCCCAAGGCTGAAGGTGCGGGCTATAGCACAGGAAAATATGGGAATCAGGTGGAATTCTTGTTTTATGGCCTTAAAAAGCCAAGAAAAAGGAACAGTCGAGGCTGGGCGGTGAATGTGTCTCCTTAGGTTGTATTTGATGTCCCGGAAAAATTTAAGGCGATCCAGGTCCGGACGCCCGGGCCCACGGCGGAGGCGTAGGTTATAGAACACGAAAGTATGGGAATCGGGCGGAATTCAAATTTTATGGCCAAAAAATTCCAAAAAATGAGGAATGGTCATGGCGGGTTGGTGACTGTGGTTCCTTAGGTTGTATTAGATGTCCCATAAAAGTTTTAAGCGATTCGAGGGCCTGGGCCCACGACGGAAGGCGTATGCTATAACACACGAAAATATGGGGATCAGGCGGAATTCTAGTTTTATGGACGAAAAACTTAGGAAGGTCATGGAGGGGCTATGACTTTGGTTCCTTAAGTTGTATTTGATGTCCCGAAAAATTTTTAGGCGATGCGGGGCTAGGGCCTCGGGCCCACGGCGGAAGGCGCGAGTTATAGCACACGAAAATATAGGAATCGGGGAATGGTCATGGTGGGGTAGTGCCTATGGTTCCATAGGTTGGACTTGATGCCCCGAAAAATTTTTAGGCAATCCGGGTCCGGGGGCCCGGGCCCACAGCAGAAGGCGTGGGCTAGCACACGAAAATATGGGAATCGAGCGGAATTCTAGTTTTATAGCCATAAAACATCAAAAAATGTGGAATGGTTATGGCGGGGTAGTGACTTTGGTTCCTTAGGTTGTATTGGATGTCCCAGATAAATTTTTGATGATTCGGGTCCGGGGGCCCAGGCCCACGAAGGAAGGCGTGGGCTATAGCACACGAAAATATGGGATTCAGGTGGAATTCCAGTTTTATGGCCGTAAAACGCCAAACAATGAGGAAAGGTCATGGCGGGGTGGTGCCTGAGATTCCTTAGGTTGTATTCGATGATTCAGAAAAATTTTAGGCGATCCAGGTCTGGGGGACCCTGGATCACGACGGAAGACGTGGGCTATAGCACACGAAAATATGGGAATGAGGCGGAATTCTTGTTGTTTAGCCTTAAAACACCAAAACACAAGGAACAGTCATGGCAGGATGGTGAATGTGGTTCCTTAGGTTATATATGATGTGCCGAAAAAGTTTTAGGCAATCCGGGTCCGGGGGCCCGGGCCCACGGCGGAGGCGTGGGCTATAACACACGACAATATGGGAATCGGGCAAAATTCTAGTTTTATGGCCTTAAAATGCTAAAGAAACAAGGAACAATCATGGATGGGCGGTGAATGTGGTTCCTTAGGTTGTATTTGATGTCCCAAAAAAATTTTAGGCGATCCGAGTCCGGGAGCCCGGGCCCACGGCGGAGGCGTGGGCTATAGCACATGAAAATATGGGAATCGGGCAGAATTCTAGTTGTATGGCCGCAAAATGCCAAAAAATGAGGAACAGTCATGGTAGGATGATGAATGTGGGTCCTAAGGTTGTATTTAATGTCCCGAAAATGTTTTAGGTGATCCGGGTCTGGGGGCCCGGGTCCACGGTGGAGGCGGGTGCTATAGCACACGAAAATATGGGAATTGGGCGGAATTCTAGTTTTATGGCCGTAAAATGCCAACAAATAAGGAACGGTCATGGTGAGGTAGTGACTTTGGTTCCTTAGGTTGTATTTGATGTCCCAGATAAATTTTAGGCGATCCAGGTCTGAGGGACCAGGCCCACGACGAAGGTGTGCGCTATAGCACACGAAAATATGGGAATCGGGCGGAATCTAGTTTTATGGCAGTAAAATGCCAAACAATGAGGGACGGTCAAGGCGGGGTGGTGACTCTGGATCCTTAGGTTGTATTTGACATCCCGAAAAAGCTTTAGGCGATCCGGGTCTTGGGGCCCGAGTCCACGGTTGAGGCGTGTGCCATAGCACACGAAAATATTGGAATTGGGCGGAATTCTAGTTTTATGGCCGTAAAACGCCAACAAATGAGGAACAGTCATGGTGAGGCAGTGACTTTGGTTCCTAGGTTGTATTTGATGTCCCAGATAAATTTTAGGCGATCCAGGTCTGGGGGACCAGGCCCACGACGGAGGCGTGGGCTATAGCACATAAAAATATGGGAATCGTGTGGAATTCTAGTTTTATGGCCGTAAAATGCCAAAACATAAGGAACAGTCATGGAGGGGCGGTGACTTTGGTTCCTTAGGTTTTATTTGATGTCTTGGAAAATTTTTAGGCGATCCGGGTGTGGGGGCCCGGGCCCACGCGGAGGCGTATTATAACACACGAAAATATGAGAATCGGGCAAAATTCTAGTTGTATGGCCGTAAAATGCCACAAAATGAGGAATGTTCATGGAGGGGCACTGACTTTGCTTCCTTAGGTTGTATTTGATGTCCCGTAAAAGTTTTAGGCATTCCGGGTGAGGGGGCCTTGGCCCACGGCGGAGGCGTGGGCTATAACACACAACAATATGGGAATCAGGCAAAATTCTAGTTTTATGGCCGTAAAATGCCAAAATATGGGGAGCGATCATGGCAGGGCAATGACTTTGGTTCCTTAGGTTGTATTAGATGTCCCGGAAAAATTTTAGGCCATCCGGGTCCGGGGGCCCACGGCAGAGGCGTGGGCTATAACACACGACAATATGGGAATCAAGCGAAATTCTAGTTTTATGGCCTTAAAACGCCTAAAAACAAGGAACAGTCATGGCTGAGTGTTGAATGTGGTACCTTAGATTGTATTTGATGTCTCAGAAAAATTTTAGGCGATCCGATTCCAGGGGCCCGGGCCCACGGCGGAGGCGTGGGCTATAGCACATGAAAGTATGGGAATCGAGCGGAATTAATGTTTTATGGCCGAAAAATGCCAAAAACTTAGGAATGGTCATGGCAGGGTGGTGACTGTGGTTCCTTAGGTTGTATTAGACGTCCCGAACAAATTGTAGGTGATCCCGGTCCGGGGGCTCGGGCCTACGAAGGAAGGTGTGGGCTATGCACACGAAAAAATGGGATTCAGACGAAATTCAAGTTTTATGGACGCAAAACGCCAAAAAATGAGGAACGGTCAAGGCGGGGCTGTGACTGCGGATCCTTAGGTTGTATTCGACATCCTGAAAATTTTTTAGGCGATCCGGGTTCGGGGACTCGGGCCCACACCGGAAGACATGGGCAATAGCACACGAAAATAAGGGAATCGGGTGGAATTCTAGTTTTATGGCCGTAAAATGCCACAAAATGAGGAACGGTAATGGAGGGGCAATGACTTTGGTTCCTTAGGTTGTATTTGATGTTCCGAAAAAAATTTAGGCGATCCGGATCCAGGGGCCCGGGCCCGCGACGGAGGCATGGTATAACACATGAAAATATGGGAATCAGGTGGAATTCTAGTTTTATGGCCGCAAAACGCCAAAAAATGAGGAACATCATGGCGGGGAAGTGACTTTGATTTCTTAGGTTGTATTTGATGTCCCGTAAAATTTTTAGGCGATCTGGGTCCGGGGGCTCGGGCCCACGGCGGAGGCGTGGGCTATAACACACGACATTATAGGAATCGGGCGGAATTCTAGTTTTATGGTCGTAAAACGCAAAACAATAAGGAACGGTCATGTCAGGACGTTGAATGTGGTTCCTTAGGTAGTATTAGATGTCCTGGAAAATTTGTTCGGCGATCCGGGTCTATGGGCCCGGGCCCACGGCGGAGGCGTGTATAGCACACGAAAATATGAGAATCGGGCGGAATTCTGGTTTTATGGCCGTAAAATGCCAACAAATGAGGAACAGTCATGGTGGGGCGATGACTTTGGTTCCTTAGGTTGTATTTGATGTCCTGGATAAATTTTAGGCGATCCAAGTCCAGGGGCCCGGGACCACGGCGGAGGCGTGGTATAACAAACGAAAATATAGGAATCGGGCGAAATTCTAGTTTTATGGCCATAAAATGCCAAAAAGGGGAGGAACGCTCATGGAGGGGTAGTGACTTTGGTTTGGTTCCTTAGGTTGTATTTGATGTCCCAGAAAAATTTTAGGCAATCCGGGTTCGAGGGCCCGGGACCACGGCAGAGGCGTGGGCTATAACACACGACAATACGGGATTCAGGAGGAATTCTAGTTTTATAGTCGTAAAATGCCAAAAATTGAGGAATGGTCATTTCGGGGTGGTGAATGTGGTTCCTTAGATAGTATTTGATGTCCCATAAAATTTTTAGGCAATCCGGGTCTGGGGGCCCTGGGCCCACGGCGTTTTAGCACATGAAAAAATGAGAATCGGACGGAATTATGGTTTTATGGCCGTAAAACGCCAACAAATGAAGAACGATCATGGTGGGGCAGTGACTTTGGTTCCTTAGGTTGTATTTGATTTCCCAGATAAATTTTAGGCGATCCAGGTTCGGGGCCCGGGCCCACGACGGAGGCGTGGTATAACACACGAAAATATGGGAATCGGGGCGGAATTCTAGTTTTATGGACGTAAAACGCCAAAAAATGAGGAACCATCACGGAGGGGCAGTGACTTTGGTTCCTTAGGTTATATTTGATGTCCCAGAAAAGTTTTAGGCGATCCGGGTTCGGGGGCCTGGGCCCACGGCAGAGGCGTGGGCTATAACACACGATAATATGGGAATCAGGCGGAATTCTAGTTTTATGGTCGTAAAATGCCAAAAAACGAGGAACGGTCATGTCGGGCGGTGAATGTGGTTATTTAGGTAGTATTTGATGTCCCGGGAATTTTTAGGCGATCCGGGCCTTGGGTCCCGGGCCCACGGCGGAGGCGTGTGCTATAGCACACGAAAATATGGGAATCAGAGAGAATTCAAGTTTTATGGCCATAAAATGCCAACAAATGAGGAACGGTCATGGTGGGGTAGTGACTTTGCTTCCTTAGGTTGTATTTGATGTCCCGGAAAAACTTTAGGCGATCCGTGTCCGGGGGCCCGGGCTCACGGCGAAGGCGTGGTCTATAACACACGACAATATGGGAATCGGGCGGAATTCTTATTTTATGGACTTAAAATGCCAAAAAATAAGGAACAGTCATGGCTGGGCGGTAAATGTGGTTTCTTAGGTTGTATTTGATGTCCCAAAATTTTTTTAGGCGATCCAGGTCCGGGGACCCGGGCCCACGGCGGAGGCCTGGGCTATCGAACACGAAAGTATGAGAATCGAGCGGAATTCAAGTTTTATGGCCGCAAAACGCCACCAAATGAGGAATGGTCATGCGGGATAATGTCTGTGGTTCCTCAGGTTGTATTAGATATCCCGGACAAATTGTAGGCATTCCGGGTCTGGGGGCCCGGGCCCACGACGGAATGCGTGGGCTATAGCACACGAAAATATGGGAATCAGGCAAAATTCTAGTTTTATGGCCGCAAAACGCCAAATAATGAGGAACGTTTAGGGCGGGGTGGTGACTATGGATCCTTAGGTTGTATTCGATGTCCCGAAAAATTTTTAGGCGATCCGGGTCTGGTGGCTCGGGCCCACGGCGGAAGGCGTGTGCTATATCACATGAAAATAAGGGAATCAGGTGGAATTCTAGTTTTATGGCCGTAAAATGCCACAAAATAAGGAGCGGTCATGGAGGGGCAGTGACTTTAGTTCCTTAGGTTGTATTTGAGATCTAAGAAATATTTTAGGCAATCCGGGTCCGAGGGCCTGGCCCCACGGCGGAAGCGTGGTATAACACACGAAAATATTGGAATCGGGCAGAATTCTAGTTTTATGGCCGTTAAACACCACAAAATGAGGAACGGTCATGGCAGGGCAGTGACTTTGGTTCCTTAGGTTGTATTTGACGTCCCGTAAAAGTTTTAGGCGATCCGGGTCCGGGGGCCCTGGCCCATGGCGGAGGCGTGGGCTATAGCACACACAATATCTTGCTTCGGGGCCGATCTCTTGTATCGGAGCAAGGTCCTATCAGAAATAGGATAAATAATGGATAAAGCCCCACGACAATATGGGAATCGGGCGGAATTCTAGTTTTATGGCTGTAAAATGCCAAACAATGAGGAACGGTCATGGTGGGGCAATGCATTTGGTTACTTAGGTCGTATTCGATATCCCAGAAAATTTTTAGGCCATCCGGATCAGGGGGCCCGGGCCCACGGCAGAGGCGTGGGCTATAACACACGACAATTTGGGAATCGGCGGAATTCTAGTTTTATGGCAGTAAAACGCCAAAAATGAGAAACGGTGAAGGCGGGGCGGTGAATGTGTATATTTAGGTTGTATTTGACGTCTTGGAAAATTTTTAGGCTATCCGGGTCCAGGGGATCGGTCCCACGGCGGAAGGCATGGGCTATAACACACGAAAATAAGGGAATCGGGTGAAATTCTAGTTTTATGGCCGTAAAATGCCACAAACTGAGGAACGATCATGGAGGGGCGGTGACTTTGGTTCCTTAGGTTGTATTTGATGTCCCGGAAAAATTTTAGGCGATATGGGTCCGGGGGCCCAGGCCCACAGCAGATGCGTGGTATAACACACGAAAATATGGGAATCGGGCGAAATTCTAGTTTTATGGCCGTAAAATGCCAAAAAATGAAGAACGTTCACGGCAGGGCAGTGACTTTGGTTCCCTAGGTTTTATGTGATGTCCAGGAGAAATTTTAGGCAATCCAGGTCCGGGGGCCCGGGTCTGGGGGCCCGGGCCCATGGTGGAGGCATGGGCTATAACACACGAAAATATGGGAATCGGGCGGAATTTTACTTTTTATGGCCGTAAAATGCCAAAAAACGAGGAACGGTCATGTCGGGGCGGTGAATGTGGTTCCTTAGGTAGTATTTTATGTCCCGAAAAAGTTTAGGCGATCCGGGTTTGGGGGCCCGGACCCAGGGCGGAGGCGTGTGCTATAGTACACGAAAATATAGGAATCGGGCGGAATTCTAGTTTTATGGCCGTAAAACGCCAACAAATGAGGAAGGGTCATGGTGGGGCGATGAATTTGGTTCCTTAGGTTGTATTTGATATCCCAAAAAAATTTTAGGCAATCCGATTTCGGGGGCCCGGGCCCACGGCGGAAGGCGTGGGCTATAGCACACGAAAATATGGGAATCAGGCAGAATTCTAGTTTTATGGCCATAAAATGCCAAAAAATGAGGAACGGTCATGGCAGCGCGCTGACCTCGGTTCCTTAGGTTGTATTCGACATCCCAGAAAAGTTTTAGGCGATACTTGTCCGGGGGAATCGAGCTGAATTCTTGTTTTATGGCCTTAAAACGCCAAAAAAGAAGGAACAATCATGTATGGTCAGTGAATTCAGTTCCTTAGGTTGTATTGGATGTCCCAAAAAAAAATTTAGGCGATCCCGGTCTGATGGCCCGGGCCCACGGCGGAGGCGTGGGCTATAGCACATGAATGTATGGGAATCAAGCGAAATTCAAGTTTTATGGCCGCAAAACGCCAAAAATTGAGAAATGGTCATGGCGGGGTGGTGACTATTGTTCCGTAGATTGTATTAGATGTCCCAAAAAAATTTTAGGCGATCCGGGTCAGGGGGCTTGGGCCCACGGCGGAAAGCGTGGGCTATAGCACACGAAAATATGGGATTCGGGAGGAATTCTAGTTTTATAGCCGTAAAATGCCACAAAATGAGGAACGGTCATGGCGGGGCGGTGACTTTGGTTCCTTAGGTTGTATTTGATGTCCTGGAAAATGTTTTGGCGATCCGGGTTCGGGGGCCGGGCCCACGGCGGAGGCGTGGTATAACTCACGACAATATGGTAATTGGGCAGAATTCTAGTTTTATGGCTGTAAAATGCCAAAAAATGAGGAATGGTCATGGCTAGGAGGTGAATGTGGTTCCTTAGGTTGTATTTGATGTCCCGGAAAAATTTATGGCGATCCGGGTCGGGGGGCCCGGGCCCACGGCGGAGGCGTGGTCTATAGCACACGAAAATATGGGAATCGAGAGAAATTCTAGTTTTATGGCCGTAAAACGCCAACAAATGAGGAATGGTCATGGTGGGGTGTTGACTTTGGTTCATTAGGTCGTATTTTATATCCCGAAAAAATTTTAGGCGATCTGTGTCCAGGGGCCCGGGCCCACGGCGGAGGAATGTTATAACACACGAAAATATGGGAATCGGGCGGAATTCTAGTTTAATGGACGTAAAATGCCAAACAATGAGGAACGTTCATGGAGGGGCAGTGAATTTGGTTCCCTAAGTTGTATGTGATGTCCCAGAAAACATTTAGGCAATCCGGGCCCGGGGGCCCGGGTCCACGGTGGAGGCGTGGGCTATAACACAAGACAATATGGGAATCGGGCGGAATTCTAGTTTTATGGCCGTAAAATTCCAAACAACGAGGAACGGTCATGTCAGAGCAGTGAATGTGGTTTCTTAGGAAGTATTTTATGTCCCGGAAAAGTTTAGGCGATCCGGGTTTGGGGGCCCGGGCCCACGGCGGAGCGTGTGCTATAGCACATAAAAATATAGGAATCGGGTGGAATTCTAGTTTTATGGCCGTAAAACGCCAACAAATGAGGAAGGGTCATGGTGGGGCGGTGAATTTAGTTCCTTATGTTGTATTTGATGTCCCAAAAAAAATTTAGGCAATCCGGTTCCGGGGGCCCGGGCCCACGACGGAAGGCGTGGGCTATTGCACACGAAAATACGGGAATCAGGCGGAATTCTAGTTTTATGGCAGTAAAATGCCAAAATACGAGGAACAGTCATGGCAGGGCGCTGACTGTGGTTCCTTAGGTTGTATTCGACATCCCGAAAAAGTTCTGGCGATCCTGGTCTGGGGGACCCAGGCCCACGGCGGAAGGCGTGGGCTATAGCATACGAAAATATGGGAATCGAGCTGAATTCTTGTTTTATGGCCTTAAAACGCCAAAAAACAAGGAACAATCATGGATGGGTGATGAATGTGGTTCCTTAGGTTATATTTGATGTCCCGAAAAAATTTTACGCCATCCGTGTCCGGGGGACCGGGCCCACAGTGGAGGCATGGGCTATAGCTCACGAAAGTATGGGAATCAAGCGGAATTCAAGTTTTATGGCCGCAAAATGCCAAAAAATGAGAAATGGTCATGGCGGGGTGGTGACTATGGTTCCTTAGGTTATATTAGATGTCCCAAAAAAAATTTGGCAATCCAGGTCCTGGGGCTCGGGCCCACGGCGGAAGGCTTGGGCTATTGCACACGAAACTATGGGAATCGGGTGGAATTCTAGTTTTATGGTTGTAAAACTCCACAAAATGAGGAACGTTCATGGCGGGGTGGTGACTTTTGTTACTTAGGTTGTATTTTATGTCCTGGAAAAAGTTTAGGCGATCCGGGTTCGGGGGGCCAGGCCCACAGTGGAGGCGTGGTATAACTCACAACAATATGGTAATTGGGCGAAATTCTAGTTTTATGGCCTTAAAACACCAAAAAATGAGGAACGGTCATGGCTAGGCAGTGAATGTGGTTCCTTAGGTTGTATTTGATGTCCGGAAAAATTTATGGCGATCCGGGTCCGGGGGCTCGGGCCCACCGCGGAGGCGTGGTGTATAGCACACGAAAATATGGGAATGGAGCTGAATTCTAGTTTTATGGCCGTCAAAAGACAAAACACGAGGAACGGTCATGGCAGGGCGGTGACTGTGGTTCCTTAGGTTGTATTTGATGTCCCAGAAAAATTTTAGGCGATCCGTTTCCGGGGGACCCGGGCCCACGGCGGAGGCGTGGGCTATAACACACTACAATATGGGAATCGGGGAATTCTAGTTTTATGGCCGTAAAATGACAAAAAATGAGGAACGGTCTTGTCGAGCGGTAATGTGGTTCCTTAGGTAGAATTTATTGTCTCGGAAAATATTTAGGCGATCCAGGTCAGGAGGCCCAGGCCCACGGCGGAGGCGTGTGCTATAGCACACGAAAATATGGGAATAAGGCGGAATTCTTGTTTTATGGTCATAAAACACCAACAAATGAGGAATCGTTATCGTGGAGCACTGACTTTGGTTCCTTAGGTTGTATTTGATGTCCTGGATGTATTTTAGGCGATCCGGGCCCGGGGTCCGGGCCCAAGACAGAGGCGTGGGCTATAGCACACGAAAATATTAGAATCGGGCGGAATTCAAGTTTTAGGGCCGTAAAACGCCAAAACATGAGGAACGGTCATGGATGGACGATGACTGTGGTTCCTTAGGTTTTATTTGATGTCCCAGAAAATTTTTACGCGATCCGAGTTTGGGTCCCGGGCCCACGGTGGAGGTGTGTGCTATAGCACACAAAATATGAGAATCAGGCGGATCTTTAGTTTTATGGCCGTAATACGCCAACAAATAAAGAATGGCCATGGAGGGGTGGTGACTGTGGTTCCTTAGGTTGTATTTGATGTCCCGAAAAATTTTAGGCTATCCGGGTCCGGGGGCCCTGGGGCCTGGGCCCACGGCGGAAGGCATGGGCTATAATACACAAAAATATGGGAATCAGGCAAAATTCTAGTTTTATGGCCTTAAAACGCCACAAAATGATGAACTGTCATGGCAGGGCGGTGACTGTGGTTCCTTAGGTTGTATTTGATGTCCCGGAAAATTTTTAGGCGATCCGGGTTTGGGGGCCCGAGCCCACGGCGGAGGCGTGGGCTAGTATACAAAAATATGGGAATCGAGCGGAATTCTAGTTTTATGGCCGAAAACGCAAAAAATGAATAATGGTCATGGAGGGGTAGTGAATGTGGATCCTTAGGTTGTATTCGACGTCCTGAAAATTTTTTAGGCGAACCTGGTCCGGGGGCCCGGGCCCATGGCGGAAGGCGTGGGCTATAGCACACGAAAATATGGGAATCGGGTGGAAATCTAGTTTTATGTCCGTAAAATGCCAAACAACGAGGAACGATCATCGCAGGGAGGTAACTATGGTTCCTTAGGTTGTATTCGGCATCTCAAAAATTTTTAGGCGATCCGGGTCCGGAGGATCCGGGCCACGGCGGAAGACGTGGTCTATAGCGCACGAAAATATGGGAATCGGCCGGAATTCTTGTATTATGGCCATAAATCCCCAAAAAACAAGTAATAGTCATGGCAGGGCAGTTAATGTGGTTCCTTAGGGTGTATTTGATGTACCGGAAAAAATTTAGGCGATTTGGATCTGGGGGCCCGGGCCCACGGCGGAGGCGTGGGCTATAACACATGACAATATCGGAATCGGGCGGAATTCTAGTTTTATGGCCATAAAACGCCAAACAATGAGGAACGGTCATGTAGGGCTTGTGAATGTGGTTTCTTAGGTAGTATTTGATGTCCCAAAATATTTTTAGGCGATCCGGGTCTGGGGTTCGGGCCCACGGCGGAGGCGTGTGCTATAGCACACGAAAATATGTGAATCGGGTGGAATTCTAGTTTTATGGCCGTAAAACACCAAAAAATGAGGAACGATCATGGTGGGGTGGTGAATGTGGTTCCTTAGGTAGTATTTGATGTCCCAGATAAATTTTAGGAGAGCCGGGTCCGGGGTTCAGGCCCACGGCGGAGGCGTGGGCTATAACACAAGCAAATATGGGAATGAGGGGGAAATCTAGTTTTATGGCCGTAAAATGCCAAAAAATGAAGAATGGTCATGGCGGGGTGGTGAATGTGGTTCCTTAGGTTGTATTAGATGTCCCGGAAAAATTTTAGGTGATCCGGGACAGTTGGTCGGGCCCACGACGGAGAGCGTGGGATATCGCACATGAATATATGGGAATCGGGCGGAATTTCAGTTTTATGGCCGTAAAATGCTAAAACAAATGAGGAACAATCATGGCTGGGCCATAGGCCTAGGCCCCTCCATGACAATTCTTCATATTTTGGCATTTTACGGCCATAAAACTAGAATTCCGATCGATTCCCATATTTTCGTAGGTTATAGCCCACGCCTTCTGCCATGGGTCCGGGCCCCCGGAGCCGGATTGCCTAAAAGGTTTTCGGGACATAAAATACAAACTAAGGAACCACAGTCACTGCCCAGCCATGACTGTTCCTCGTTTTTGGCATTTTACGGCGATAAAACTAGAATTCCTCCCGATTCCCATATTTTCGTGTGTTATAGCCCATGCCTTCCGCCTTGGGCCTGGGTCCCCCGAACACGGATCGCCTAAAAATTTTTCGGGATGTCGAATAAAACCTAAGGAACCACAGTCACCATGCCTCCATGACCGTTCCTCGTTTTTTGGCATTTTACGGCCATAAAACTAGACTTCCGACCGATTCCAATATTTTCGTGTGCTATATCCCACCCCTTCCGTCGTGGACCCGGGCCCCTGGACCCAGATCGCCTAAAAAGTTTTCAGGACATCTAATACAACCTAAGGAACCACAGTCACCTCCCAGCCATGACCGTTCCTCGTTTTTTGGCGTTTTACGGCCATAAAACTAGAATTCAGCCCGATTCCCATATTTTCGTGTGCTATAGCCCACGCCTCCGTCGTGGGCCCGGTCCCCCAAACTCGGATCGACTAAACTATATCCGGGACATCAAATACAACCTAAGGAACCACAATCACCGTGCAGCCATGACCGTTCCTCATTTGTTGGCGTTTTACGGCCATAAACCTAGAATTCCGCCCGATTCCCATATTTTCGTGTGCTAAAGCCAATGCCTTCCGCCGTGGACCCGTGCCCCCGGACCCGTATCGACTAAAATATTTTTGGGACATCAAATACAACCTAAAGAACCACAGTCACTACGCAGCCATGACCGTTCCTCATTTGTTGGCATTTTACGGCCATAAAAATAGAATGCCGCCCAATTCCCATATTTTCGTGTGCTATAGCACACGCCTCCGCCGCGGGCCCGGGCCCCCGGACCCGGATCACCTAAAAGTTTTCTGGGCCAGAGAATACTACCTAAGGAACCACATTTACTGCCCTGACATGACCGTTCCTCATGTTTTGGCATTTTACAGCCATAAAACTAGAATTCCGCCTGATTCCCATATTGTCGTGTGTTATAGCCCACGCCTCCGCCGTGGGCCTGGACCCCGATCCCAGATCACCTAAAATATATCCGGGACATCAAATATAACCTAAGGAACCAAAGTCACCACCCCACCATGACCGTTCCTCATTTGTTGTCGTTTTACGGCTATAAAACTAGAATTTCGCCTGATTCCCATATTTTCGTGTGCTATAGCACATGCCTCCGCTGTGGGCCCGGGCCCCCAGACCCGGATTGCCTAAAAAAATTTTGGGACATCAAATACTGCCTAAGAAACCACATTCACCTCCCTGACATGACCATTCCTAGATTTTTGGCGTTTTACGGCCATAAAACTAGAATTCCGCCCGATTCCCATATTTTCGTGTGCTATAGCCTACGCCTCCGTCGTGGGCCCGAGCCCCCGGACCCGGCTTGCCTAAAATTTATCTGGAACATCAAATACAACCTACGTAACCAAAGTCACCGCCCACCATGACCGTTCCTCATTTGTTAGCATTTCACGGCCATAAAACTAGAATTTCGACTGATTCCCATATTTTCGTGTGCTATAGCACACGCCTTCGCCATGGGCCCGAGCCCCCAGACCCAGATCGCTTAAAAAATTTTCAGGACTTACAATACTACCTAAGGTACCACATTCACCGCCCGACATGACCGTTCCTCGCTTTTTGGCATTTTACGGTCATAAAACTAGAATTTCGCCCTAATCCCATATTTTCGTGTGCTATACGGATCGCCTAAAATTTATCCGGGACATCAAATACTACCTAAGGAACCACATTCACCGCCCCAACCAGACTGTTCCTTGTTTTTTGGCGTTTTACGGCTATAAAACTAGAATTTCGCCTGATTCCTATATTTTCGTGTGCTATAGCCCACGCCTCCGTCGTGGGCCCGGGCCCCCGGACCCGGATCGCCTAAAATCTATCTGGGACATCAAATACAACCTAAGGAACAAAATTCACCACTCCACCATGACCGTTCCTCATTTGTTGGCGTTTTACGGCCATAAAACTAGAATTCTGCCCGATTCCCATACGCCTCTGCCATGGGCCCGGGCACCCAGACCCGGATAGCCTAAAAATTTTCTGGGACATCAAATACTACCTAAGGAACCACATTCACCACCCCTCCATGACCATTCTTCATTTGTTGGCGTTTTCCGGCCATAAAACTAGAATTCCGCCTCATTCTCATATTTTCGTGTGCTATAGCACATGCCTTCGCCGTGGGCCTGGGACCCAAACCCGGATCGCCTAAAAAAATTTTGGGACATCAAATAAAGCCTAACGAACCACAGTCATCGCCCATCCATGACCGTTCCTCGTTTTTTGGTGTTTTGCGGCCATAAAACTAGAATTCCGCTCGATTCCCATATTTTCGTGTGCTATAGCCCACGCCTCCATCGTGGGTCCGGGCCCCCGGACCCGGATCGCCTAAAATTTATCCGGGACATCAAGTACTACCTAAGGAACCACATTTACCCCCGAAATGACTGTTCCTCATTTTTTGGCATTTTACGGCTAAAAAACTAGAATTTCGCCTGATTCTTATATTTTCGTGTGCTATAGCCCACGCCTCCGTCGTGGGCCCGGGCCCCCGGACCTGGATCGCCTAAAATTTATCCGGGATATCAAATACAACCTAAGGAACCAAAGTCACAACCCCACTATGACCGTTCCTCATTTGTTGGCGTTTTACGGCCATAAAAGTAGAATTCCGTCTGATTCCCATATTTTCGTGTGCATAGCACACGCCTCCGCGTGGGCTAGGGCCCCCAGACCCGGATCGCCTAAAAATTTTCTGGGACATCAAATACTACCTAAGGAACTGCATTGACCGGCCCGAAATGACTATTCCTCATTTTTGACGTTTTACGACCATAAAACTAGAATTTCGCCCGATTCCCATATTGTCGTGTGTTATAGCCCACGCCTCCGCCGTGGGCCCGGGACCTCGGACCCAAATAGCCTAAAAATTTTAAGGGACATAAAATATAACCTAAGGAACCGCATTAACCGCCTGCCATGACTATTCCTTGTTTTTTGGCATTTTATGGCCATAATACAAGAATTTCTCCGGATTCCAATATTTTCGTGTGCTATAGCCCACGCCTTCCGCCGTGCGCCCAGTCCCCCGGACCCGTATCGCCTAAAAAATTTTTGAGACATTAAATACAACCTAAGGAACCACAGTCACCGCCCAGCCATGACCGTTCCTCATTTTTTGGCATTTTACGGCCATAAAACTAGAATTCCGCCCGATTCCCATATTTTTGTGTTCTAGCCCACGCCTCCATCGTGGGCCTAGGCCCCCTGACCCGGATAGCCTAAAATTCTTTCGGGACATCAAATACAACCTAAGGAACCACGTTCATCGCCCCGCCATGACCGTTCCTTGTTTTTTGGTGTTTTAAGGCCAAAATACAAGAATTTCGCCTGATTTCCATATTTTTGTGTGCTATAGCCCACGTCATCGGCCCTCCATGACCATTCTTCATATTTTGGCATTTTACGGCCATAAAACTAGAATTTCCATCGATTCCCATATTTTCGTGTGCTATAACCCACGCCTTCCACCATGGGCCCGGGCCCCCAGACTCGGATCGCCTAAAAAGTTTTCGGGACATAAAATACAAACTAAGGAACCACAGTCACTGCCCCGCCATGACCGTTCCTTATTTTTTGGCGTTTTATGGCCATAAAACTAGAATTCCTCCCGATTCCCATATTTTCGTGTGCTAAAGCCAATGCCTTCCGCCGTGGACCTGGGCCCCCGGACCCGTATCGACTAAAATATTTTCAGGACATCAAATACAATCTAAGGAACCACAGTCACCGCCCAGCCATGACCATTCCTAGTTTTTGGCATTTTACGGCCATAAAACTAGAATTCCGCCCGATTCCCATATTTTTGTGTGCTATAAACCACGCCTCCCATCGTGGGCCCGAGCCCTCGGACACGGATCACCTAAAATTTATCCGGAACATCAAATACTACCTAAGGAATCAAAGTCACCGCCCACCATGATCGTTCCTCATTTGTTGGCATTTTACGGCCACAAAACTAGAATTCCGCCAGATTCCCATATTTTCGTGTGCTATACGAATCGCCTAAAATTTATCCGGGACATCAAATACTATCTAAGGAACCACATTCACTGCCCCGACAAGATTGTTCCTTGTTTTTTGGCATTTTACGGCTATAAAACTAGAATTCCGCCTGATTCCTATATTTTCGTGTGCTATTGCCCACGCCTCCGTCGTGGGCCGGGGCCCCCGGACTCGGATCACCAAAAATCTATCCGGGACATCAAATACAACCTAAGGAACCAAAGTCGCCACCTCACCATGACCATTCCTCATTTGTTGGCATTTTACGGCCATAAAACTAGAATTTTGCCCGATTCCCATATTTTCGTGTGCTATAGCACACGCCTCTGCCATGGGCCCGGGCCCCCAGACCCGAATCGCCTAAAACATTTCTGGGATATCAAATACTACCTAAGGAACCAAATTCACTGGCCCGACATGACCTTTCCTCATTTTTTGGCATTTTACGGCCGTAAAACTAGAATTTCGCCTAATTCTCATATTGTTGTGTGTTATAGCCCACGCCTCCGCCGTGGACCCGGGCCCCGGGACCCAAATCGCCTAAAATTTTTATGGGACATCAAATACAACCTAAGGAACCACATTAACAGCTTGCCATGACTATTCCTTGTTTTTTGGCATTTTATGGCCATAATACAAGAATTCCGTCGGATTCCCATATTTTCGTCTGCTATAGCCCACGCCTTTCGTCGTGCGCCCAGTCCCTCGGACCCGGATCTCCTAAAAAAATTTCGAGACATCAAATACAACCTAAGGAACCACAGTCACTACCCAGCCATGACTGTTCCTCATGTTTTGGCATTTTATGGACATAAAACTAGAATTCCACCCGATTCCCATATTTTTGTGTTCTAGCCCACGCCTCCGTCGTGGGCTCGAGCCCCCATACCCGGATGGCCTAAAACATTTCAGGGACATCAAATACAACCTAAGGAACCATAGTCACCACCCTGCCATGACCGTTCCTCCTTTTTTGGCATTTTAAGGCCATAATACAAGAATTCTGACCGATTCGCATATTTTTGTGTGCTATAGCCCACGTCATCGCCCCTCCATGACCATTCTTCATATTTTGGCATTTTACGGCCATAAAACTAGAATTCCGATTGATTGCCATATTTTCGTGTGCTATAGCCCACGCCTTCCGCCGTGGGCCCGGGCCCCCGGACCCGGATCGCCTAAAATATTTTCGGGACATAAAATACAACCTAAGGAACCACAGTCACTGCCCAACCATGATTGTTCCTCGTTTTGGGGGTTTTACGGCCATAAAACTAGAATTCATCCATATTCCCATATTTTCGTGTGTTATAGCCCATGCCTTCCGCCTTAGGCCTGGGTCCCCCGGACAAAGATCGCATAAAAAGTTTCTGGGGCGTCGAATACAACATAAGGAACCACAGTCACCACCCCTCCATGACCGCTCCTCGTTTTTGGCATTTTACGGCCATAAAACTAGACTTCCGCCCGATTCCAATTTTTTCGTGTGCTATAAGCCCACCCCTTCCGCCATGGGCCCGGGCCCCCGGACTCGGATCGCCTAAAAACTTTTCGGGACATCAAATACAACCTAAGGAACCAAAGTCACCGCCCCACCATGACCGTTCCTCATTTGTTGGCGTTTTACGGCCATAAAACTAGAATTCCGCCCGATTCCCATATTTTCGTGTGCTATAGCACACGCCTCCGCCGTGGGCCCGGGCCCCCAGACCCGTATTGCCTAAAAATTTTCTGGGACATCAAATACTGCCTAAGGAACCACATTCACCGCCCTGACATGACCGTTCCTAGTTTTTTGGCATTTTACGGCCATAAAACTAAATTCCGCCCGATTCCCATATTTTCCTGTGCTATAGCCCATGCCTCCGTCGTGGGCCTAAGCCCCCGGACCCGGATCGCCTAAAATTTATCCAGAACATCAAATACAACCTACGTAACCAAAGTCACCGCCCACCATGACTGTTCCTCATTTGTTAGCATTTTACGGCCATAAAACTAGAATTCCGCCTGATTCCCATATTTTCGTGTGCTATAGCACACGCCTTCGTCGTGGGCCCGAGCCCCTAGACCCAGATAGCCTAAAAGTTTTCCGGGACATAAAATACTACCTAAGGTACCACATTCACCGTCCGACATGACCGTTCCTCATTTTTTGGCATTTTATGGCCATAAAACTAGAACTCCGCCCTAATCCCATATTTTCGTGTGCTATACGGATCGCCTAAAATTTATTCGGGACATCAAATACTACCTAAGGAACCACATTCACCGCCCCGACATGACTGTTCCTTATTGTTTTTTGTTTTACGGCTATAAAACTAGAATTCCGCCTGATTCCTATATTTTCGTGTGTTATAGCCCACGCCTCCGTTATGGACCTGGGCCCCCGGACACGGGTCGCCTAAAATCTATCAAAGACATCAAATACAACCTAAGAAACCAAAGTCACCACCCCACCATTACTGTTCCTCATTTTTTGGCATTTTACGACCATAAAACTAGAATTCCGCCCGATTCCCATATTTTCGTGTGCTATAGCACACGCCTCCGCCGTGAGCCCGGGCCCCCAAACCCGGATCGCCTAAAAATTTTCTAGGACATCCAATACTACCTATGGAACCACATTCATCGGCCCGACATGACCGTTCCTCATTATTTGGCATTTTTCGGCCGTAAAACTAGAATTCCGCCTGATTCCCATATTGTCGTGTGTTATATAGCCCATGCCTCCGTCGTGGGCCCGGGCCCCCGGACCCAAATCGCCTAAAATTTTTACGGGACATCAAATACAACCTAAGGAACCACATTAACCGCTTGCCATAACTATTCCTTGTTTTTTGGCGATTTATGGCTATAATACAAGAATTTCGCCGAATTCCCATATTTTCGTGTGCGATAGCCCACGCCTTCCGCCGTGCGCCCAGTCCCCCAGACCCGAATCTTCTAAAAAAAATTTCAGACATCAAATACATCCTAAGGAACTACAGTCACAGCCCAGCCATGACTGTTTCTCGCTTTTGGCATTTTACGGCTATAAAACTAGAATTTCGCCCGATTCCCATATTTGTGAACTATAGCCCATGCCTTCCGCTGTGGGCCCAGGCCCCGGACCCGGATAGCCTAAATTTTTTCCGGGACATCAAATACAACCTAAGGAACCATAGTCACCACCCCTCCATGACCATTCTTTATTTGTTGGCGTTTTACGGCCATAAAACTAGAATTCCGCCTGATTCTCATATTTTCGTGTGCTATAGCACACGCCTCCGCTGTGGGCCAAGGACCCAAGCCTCGCCTAAAAAATTTCTGGGACATCAAATAAAACCTAAGGAACCACAGTCATCATCCATCCATGACCGTTCCTCGTTTTTTGGCGTTTTACGGCCATAAAACTAGAATTCCGCCCGATTCCCATATTTTCGTGTGCTATAGCCCACGCCTCCATAGTGGGTCCGGGCCCCCGTACCCGGATCGCCTAAAATTTATCCGGGACATCAAATAAAACCTAAGGAACCACAGTCACAGCCCAGCCATGACCGTTCCTCGTTTTTTGGCGTTTTACGGCCATAAAACTAGAATTCCGCCCGATTCCCATATTTTCGTGTGCTATAGCCCACGCCTCTATCTTGGGCCAGGGCCCCTGACCCGGATCGCCTAAAATTTAACCAGGACATCAAATACAACCTAAGGAACCAAAGTCACTGCCCCACGATGGCGGTTCATCATTTGTTGGCGTTTTATGGCCATAAAACAAAAATTCCGCCTAATTCCCATATTTACGTGTGCTATAGCACACGCCTCCGCCGTGGGCCCGGACCCCTGACCCGGATCGCCTAAATATTTTCGGAAACATCAAATACTACCTAAGGAACCACATTACCACCCGAAAAGACCGTTCCTTATTTTTTGGCATTTTACGCCCATAAAACTAGAATTGCCCGATTCCCATATTGTAGTGTGTTATAGCCCACGCCTCCGCCGTAGGCCCGAGCCCCCGAACCGGATCGCCTAAAATTTTTCTGGGACAACAAATACAACCTAAGGAACCAAAGTCACTGGCCTCCGCCGTGGGCTTGGGCCCCAGGACCCGGATCACCTAAAAAATTTTCGGGACATCAAATTCTACCTAAGGAACCAAAGTCACCGCCCCTCTATGACCGTTCATCATTTTGTGGCATTTTACGGCCATAAAACTAGAATTCCACCCGATTCCCATATTTTTGTATGCCACGCCTTCTGCCGTGGGCCCCGGCCCCCGGACCAGGATCGCCTATAATTTTTTTGGGACGTCGAATACAACCTAAGGATCCACATTCACTGCCCCTCCATGACCATCATTCGTTTTTTGGCGTTTTACGTCCATAAAACTAGAATTTCGCCCGATTCCCATATTTTCGTGTGCTAGCACACGTCTCCGCCGTGGGCTCGGGCCCCCGGACTCGAATCGCCTAAAATTTTTCCATTACATCAAATACAACCTAAGGAACCACAGTCAATGCCCCGCCATGACCGTTCATCATTTTGTGGCGTTTTACGGCCATAAAACTAGAATTTCGCCCGATTCCCATATTTTTGAGTATTATAGCCCATGCCTTCCGCCGTGGGCCCAGGCCCCCGAGCCCCCGGACCCGGGTAGCCTAAAATTTTTCCGGAACATCAAATACAACCTAAAGAACCACAGTCACCGCCCCTCCATGATCATTCTTCATTTGTTGGCGTTTTATGGCCATAAAACTAGAATTCCGCCTGATTCTCATATTTTCGTGTGCTATAGCACACACCTCCGCCGTGGGTCTAGGACCCAAACCCGGATCGCCTAAAAAAATTTTGGGACATAAAATAAAACCTAAGGAACCACAGTCATCGTCCATCCATGACCGTTCCTCGTTTTTTGGTATTTTACGGCCATAAACCTAAAATTCCGCCCGATTACCATATTTTCGTGTGCTATAAGCCCCGCCTCCATAGTGGGTCCCGGCCCCCATACCCGGATCGCCTAAATTTATCCGGGACATCAAATAAAACCTAAGGAACTGCAGTCACCGCCCAGCCATGACCGTTCCTTGTTTGTTTTGGCGTTTTACGGCCATAAAACTAGAATTCCGCCCGATTCCCATATTTTCGTGTGTTATAGCCCACGCCTCCGTATTGGGCCCGGGCCCCGGACCCGGATCGCCTAAAATTTATCCAGGACATCAAATACAACATAAGGGACCAAAGTCATTGCCCCACGATGACGGTTCCTCATTTGTTGGCGTTTTATGGCCATAAAACAAGAATTCCGCCTGATTCCCATATTTTCGTGTGCTATAGCACATGCCTCCGCCGTGGGCCCGGGCCCCCTGACCCGGATCGCCTAAATATTTTCTGAGACATCAAATACTACCTAAGGAACCACATTACCACCTGACAAGACCGTTCCTCATTTTTTTGCATTTTACGGCCATAAAACTAGAATTGCCCAATTCCCATATTGTAGTGTGTTATAGCCCACGCCTCCGCCGTGGGCCCGAGCCCCCGGACCCGGATCACCTAAAAATTTTTCGGTATAACAAATACAACCTAAGGAACCAAATTCACTGGCCCGCCATGACCGTTCCTCATTTTTTGGCATTTTACGGCCATAACACTAGAATTCCTCCCTATTCCCATATTTTCATGTGTTATGCCTCCGCCGTGGGCCTAGGTCCCCGGACCCGGATCGCCTAAAAAAATTTTGGGACATCAAATAAAGCCTAACGAACCACAGTCATCGCCCATCCATGACCGTTCCTCGTTTTTTGGTGTTTTGCGGCCATAAAACTAGAATTCCGCTCGATTCCCATATTTTCGTGTGCTATAGCCCACGCCTCCATCGTGGGTCCGGGCCCCCGGACCCGGATCGCCTAAAATTTATCCGGGACATCAAGTACTACCTAAGGAACCACATTTACCCCCGAAATGACTGTTCCTCATTTTTTGGCATTTTACGGCTAAAAAACTAGAATTTCGCCTGATTCTTATATTTTCGTGTGCTATAGCCCACGCCTCCGTCGTGGGCCCGGGCCCCCGGACCTGGATCGCCTAAAATTTATCCGGGATATCAAATACAACCTAAGGAACCAAAGTCACAACCCCACTATGACCGTTCCTCATTTGTTGGCGTTTTACGGCCATAAAAGTAGAATTCCGTCTGATTCCCATATTTTCGTGTGCATAGCACACGCCTCCGCGTGGGCTAGGGCCCCCAGACCCGGATCGCCTAAAAATTTTCTGGGACATCAAATACTACCTAAGGAACTGCATTGACCGGCCCGAAATGACTATTCCTCATTTTTGACGTTTTACGACCATAAAACTAGAATTTCGCCCGATTCCCATATTGTCGTGTGTTATAGCCCACGCCTCCGCCGTGGGCCCGGGACCTCGGACCCAAATAGCCTAAAAATTTTAAGGGACATAAAATATAACCTAAGGAACCGCATTAACCGCCTGCCATGACTATTCCTTGTTTTTTGGCATTTTATGGCCATAATACAAGAATTTCTCCGGATTCCAATATTTTCGTGTGCTATAGCCCACGCCTTCCGCCGTGCGCCCAGTCCCCCGGACCCGTATCGCCTAAAAAAATTTTTGAGACATTAAATACAACCTAAGGAACCACAGTCACCGCCCAGCCATGACCGTTCCTCATTTTTTGGCATTTTACGGCCATAAAACTAGAATTCCGCCCGATTCCCATATTTTTGTGTTCTAGCCCACGCCTCCATCGTGGGCCTAGGCCCCCTGACCCGGATAGCCTAAAATTCTTTCGGGACATCAAATACAACCTAAGGAACCACGTTCATCGCCCCGCCATGACCGTTCCTTGTTTTTTGGTGTTTTAAGGCCAAAATACAAGAATTTCGCCTGATTTCCATATTTTTGTGTGCTATAGCCCACGTCATCGGCCCTCCATGACCATTCTTCATATTTTGGCATTTTACGGCCATAAAACTAGAATTTCCATCGATTCCCATATTTTCGTGTGCTATAACCCACGCCTTCCACCATGGGCCCGGGCCCCCAGACTCGGATCGCCTAAAAAGTTTTCGGGACATAAAATACAAACTAAGGAACCACAGTCACTGCCCCGCCATGACCGTTCCTTATTTTTTGGCGTTTTATGGCCATAAAACTAGAATTCCTCCCGATTCCCATATTTTCGTGTGCTAAAGCCAATGCCTTCCGCCGTGGACCTGGGCCCCCGGACCCGTATCGACTAAAATATTTTCAGGACATCAAATACAATCTAAGGAACCACAGTCACCGCCCAGCCATGACCATTCCTAGTTTTTGGCATTTTACGGCCATAAAACTAGAATTCCGCCCGATTCCCATATTTTTGTGTGCTATAAACCACGCCTCCATCGTGGGCCCGAGCCCTCGGACACGGATCACCTAAAATTTATCCGGAACATCAAATACTACCTAAGGAATCAAAGTCACCGCCCACCATGATCGTTCCTCATTTGTTGGCATTTTACGGCCACAAAACTAGAATTCCGCCAGATTCCCATATTTTCGTGTGCTATACGAATCGCCTAAAATTTATCCGGCACATCAAATACTATCTAAGGAACCACATTCACTGCCCCGACAAGATTGTTCCTTGTTTTTTGGCATTTTACGGCTATAAAACTAGAATTCCGCCTGATTCCTATATTTTCGTGTGCTATTGCCCACGCCTCCGTCGTGGGCCGGGGCCCCCGGACTCGGATCACCAAAAATCTATCCGGGACATCAAATACAACCTAAGGAACCAAAGTCGCCACCTCACCATGACCATTCCTCATTTGTTGGCATTTTACGGCCATAAAACTAGAATTTTGCCCGATTCCCATATTTTCGTGTGCTATAGCACACGCCTCTGCCATGGGCCCGGGCCCCCAGACCCGAATCGCCTAAAACATTTCTGGGATATCAAATACTACCTAAGGAACCAAATTCACTGGCCCGACATGACCTTTCCTCATTTTTTGGCATTTTACGGCCGTAAAACTAGAATTTCGCCTAATTCTCATATTGTTGTGTGTTATAGCCCACGCCTCCGCCGTGGACCCGGGCCCCGGGACCCAAATCGCCTAAAATTTTTATGGGACATCAAATACAACCTAAGGAACCACATTAACAGCTTGCCATGACTATTCCTTGTTTTTTGGCATTTTATGGCCATAATACAAGAATTCCGTCGGATTCCCATATTTTCGTCTGCTATAGCCCACGCCTTTCGTCGTGCGCCCAGTCCCTCGGACCCGGATCTCCTAAAAAAATTTCGAGACATCAAATACAACCTAAGGAACCACAGTCACTACCCAGCCATGACTGTTCCTCATGTTTTGGCATTTTATGGACATAAAACTAGAATTCCACCCGATTCCCATATTTTTGTGTTCTAGCCCACGCCTCCGTCGTGGGCTCGGGCCCCCATACCCGGATGGCCTAAAACATTTCAGGGACATCAAATACAACCTAAGGAACCATAGTCACCACCCTGCCATGACCGTTCCTCCTTTTTTGGCATTTTAAGGCCATAATACAAGAATTCTGACCGATTCGCATATTTTTGTGTGCTATAGCCCACGTCATCGCCCCTCCATGACCATTCTTCATATTTTGGCATTTTACGGCCATAAAACTAGAATTCCGATTGATTGCCATATTTTCGTGTGCTATAGCCCACGCCTTCCGCCGTGGGCCCGGGCCCCCGGACCCGGATCGCCTAAAATATTTTCGGGACATAAAATACAACCTAAGGAACCACAGTCACTGCCCAACCATGATTGTTCCTCGTTTTGGGGGTTTTACGGCCATAAAACTAGAATTCATCCATATTCCCATATTTTCGTGTGTTATAGCCCATGCCTTCCGCCTTAGGCCTGGGTCCCCCGGACAAAGATCGCATAAAAAGTTTCTGGGGCGTCGAATACAACATAAGGAACCACAGTCACCACCCCTCCATGACCGCTCCTCGTTTTTGGCATTTTACGGCCATAAAACTAGACTTCCGCCCGATTCCAATTTTTTCGTGTGCTATAAGCCCACCCCTTCCGCCATGGGCCCGGGCCCCCGGACTCGGATCGCCTAAAAACTTTTCGGGACATCAAATACAACCTAAGGAACCAAAGTCACCGCCCCACCATGACCGTTCCTCATTTGTTGGCGTTTTACGGCCATAAAACTAGAATTCCGCCCGATTCCCATATTTTCGTGTGCTATAGCACACGCCTCCGCCGTGGGCCCGGGCCCCCAGACCCGTATTGCCTAAAAATTTTCTGGGACATCAAATACTGCCTAAGGAACCACATTCACCGCCCTGACATGACCGTTCCTAGTTTTTTGGCATTTTACGGCCATAAAACTAAATTCCGCCCGATTCCCATATTTTCCTGTGCTATAGCCCATGCCTCCGTCGTGGGCCTAAGCCCCCGGACCCGGATCGCCTAAAATTTATCCAGAACATCAAATACAACCTACGTAACCAAAGTCACCGCCCACCATGACTGTTCCTCATTTGTTAGCATTTTACGGCCATAAAACTAGAATTCCGCCTGATTCCCATATTTTCGTGTGCTATAGCACACGCCTTCGTCGTGGGCCCGAGCCCCTAGACCCAGATAGCCTAAAAGTTTTCCGGGACATAAAATACTACCTAAGGTACCACATTCACCGTCCGACATGACCGTTCCTCATTTTTTGGCATTTTATGGCCATAAAACTAGAACTCCGCCCTAATCCCATATTTTCGTGTGCTATACGGATCGCCTAAAATTTATTCGGGACATCAAATACTACCTAAGGAACCACATTCACCGCCCCGACATGACTGTTCCTTATTGTTTTTTGTTTTACGGCTATAAAACTAGAATTCCGCCTGATTCCTATATTTTCGTGTGTTATAGCCCACGCCTCCGTTATGGACCTGGGCCCCCGGACACGGGTCGCCTAAAATCTATCAAAGACATCAAATACAACCTAAGAAACCAAAGTCACCACCCCACCATTACTGTTCCTCATTTTTTGGCATTTTACGACCATAAAACTAGAATTCCGCCCGATTCCCATATTTTCGTGTGCTATAGCACACGCCTCCGCCGTGAGCCCGGGCCCCCAAACCCGGATCGCCTAAAAATTTTCTAGGACATCCAATACTACCTATGGAACCACATTCATCGGCCCGACATGACCGTTCCTCATTATTTGGCATTTTTCGGCCGTAAAACTAGAATTCCGCCTGATTCCCATATTGTCGTGTGTTATATAGCCCATGCCTCCGTCGTGGGCCCGGGCCCCCGGACCCAAATCGCCTAAAATTTTTACGGGACATCAAATACAACCTAAGGAACCACATTAACCGCTTGCCATAACTATTCCTTGTTTTTTGGCGATTTATGGCTATAATACAAGAATTTCGCCGAATTCCCATATTTTCGTGTGCGATAGCCCACGCCTTCCGCCGTGCGCCCAGTCCCCCAGACCCGAATCTTCTAAAAAAAATTTCAGACATCAAATACATCCTAAGGAACTACAGTCACAGCCCAGCCATGACTGTTTCTCGCTTTTGGCATTTTACGGCTATAAAACTAGAATTTCGCCCGATTCCCATATTTGTGAACTATAGCCCATGCCTTCCGCTGTGGGCCCAGGCCCCGGACCCGGATAGCCTAAATTTTTTCCGGGACATCAAATACAACCTAAGGAACCATAGTCACCACCCCTCCATGACCATTCTTTATTTGTTGGCGTTTTACGGCCATAAAACTAGAATTCCGCCTGATTCTCATATTTTCGTGTGCTATAGCACACGCCTCCGCTGTGGGCCAAGGACCCAAGCCTCGCCTAAAAAATTTCTGGGACATCAAATA
The DNA here is from genome assembly GCF_000715075.1 of Nicotiana tabacum. Lineage (NCBI taxonomy): Eukaryota > Viridiplantae > Streptophyta > Magnoliopsida > Solanales > Solanaceae > Nicotiana > Nicotiana tabacum. The sequence goes on along the minus strand of NC_134098.1, from coordinate 73,647,384 downwards.
AAACCTAAGGAACCACAGTCATCATCCATCCATGACCGTTCCTCGTTTTTTGGCGTTTTACGGCCATAAAACTAGAATTCCGCCCGATTCCCATATTTTCGTGTGCTATAGCCCACGCCTCCATAGTGGGTCCGGGCCCCCGTACCCGGATCGCCTAAAATTTATCCGGGACATCAAATAAAACCTAAGGAACCACAGTCACAGCCCAGCCATGACCGTTCCTCGTTTTTTGGCGTTTTACGGCCATAAAACTAGAATTCCGCCCGATTCCCATATTTTCGTGTGCTATAGCCCACGCCTCTATCTTGGGCCAGGGCCCCTGACCCGGATCGCCTAAAATTTAACCAGGACATCAAATACAACCTAAGGAACCAAAGTCACTGCCCCACGATGGCGGTTCATCATTTGTTGGCGTTTTATGGCCATAAAACAAAAATTCCGCCTAATTCCCATATTTACGTGTGCTATAGCACACGCCTCCGCCGTGGGCCCGGACCCCTGACCCGGATCGCCTAAATATTTTCGGAAACATCAAATACTACCTAAGGAACCACATTACCACCCGAAAAGACCGTTCCTTATTTTTTGGCATTTTACGCCCATAAAACTAGAATTGCCCGATTCCCATATTGTAGTGTGTTATAGCCCACGCCTCCGCCGTAGGCCCGAGCCCCCGAACCGGATCGCCTAAAATTTTTCTGGGACAACAAATACAACCTAAGGAACCAAAGTCACTGGCCTCCGCCGTGGGCTTGGGCCCCAGGACCCGGATCACCTAAAAAATTTTCGGGACATCAAATTCTACCTAAGGAACCAAAGTCACCGCCCCTCTATGACCGTTCATCATTTTGTGGCATTTTACGGCCATAAAACTAGAATTCCACCCGATTCCCATATTTTTGTATGCCACGCCTTCTGCCGTGGGCCCCGGCCCCCGGACCAGGATCGCCTATAATTTTTTTGGGACGTCGAATACAACCTAAGGATCCACATTCACTGCCCCTCCATGACCATCATTCGTTTTTTGGCGTTTTACGTCCATAAAACTAGAATTTCGCCCGATTCCCATATTTTCGTGTGCTAGCACACGTCTCCGCCGTGGGCTCGGGCCCCCGGACTCGAATCGCCTAAAATTTTTCCATTACATCAAATACAACCTAAGGAACCACAGTCAATGCCCCGCCATGACCGTTCATCATTTTGTGGCGTTTTACGGCCATAAAACTAGAATTTCGCCCGATTCCCATATTTTTGAGTATTATAGCCCATGCCTTCCGCCGTGGGCCCAGGCCCCCGAGCCCCCGGACCCGGGTAGCCTAAAATTTTTCCGGAACATCAAATACAACCTAAAGAACCACAGTCACCGCCCCTCCATGATCATTCTTCATTTGTTGGCGTTTTATGGCCATAAAACTAGAATTCCGCCTGATTCTCATATTTTCGTGTGCTATAGCACACACCTCCGCCGTGGGTCTAGGACCCAAACCCGGATCGCCTAAAAAAATTTTGGGACATAAAATAAAACCTAAGGAACCACAGTCATCGTCCATCCATGACCGTTCCTCGTTTTTTGGTATTTTACGGCCATAAACCTAAAATTCCGCCCGATTACCATATTTTCGTGTGCTATAAGCCCCGCCTCCATAGTGGGTCCCGGCCCCCATACCCGGATCGCCTAAATTTATCCGGGACATCAAATAAAACCTAAGGAACTGCAGTCACCGCCCAGCCATGACCGTTCCTTGTTTGTTTTGGCGTTTTACGGCCATAAAACTAGAATTCCGCCCGATTCCCATATTTTCGTGTGTTATAGCCCACGCCTCCGTATTGGGCCCGGGCCCCGGACCCGGATCGCCTAAAATTTATCCAGGACATCAAATACAACATAAGGGACCAAAGTCATTGCCCCACGATGACGGTTCCTCATTTGTTGGCGTTTTATGGCCATAAAACAAGAATTCCGCCTGATTCCCATATTTTCGTGTGCTATAGCACATGCCTCCGCCGTGGGCCCGGGCCCCCTGACCCGGATCGCCTAAATATTTTCTGAGACATCAAATACTACCTAAGGAACCACATTACCACCTGACAAGACCGTTCCTCATTTTTTTGCATTTTACGGCCATAAAACTAGAATTGCCCAATTCCCATATTGTAGTGTGTTATAGCCCACGCCTCCGCCGTGGGCCCGAGCCCCCGGACCCGGATCACCTAAAAATTTTTCGGTATAACAAATACAACCTAAGGAACCAAATTCACTGGCCCGCCATGACCGTTCCTCATTTTTTGGCATTTTACGGCCATAACACTAGAATTCCTCCCTATTCCCATATTTTCATGTGTTATGCCTCCGCCGTGGGCCTAGGTCCCCGGACCCGGATCGCCTAAAAAAATTTTGGGACATCAAATAAAGCCTAACGAACCACAGTCATCCGCCCCTCTATGACCGTTCCTCATTCTGTGGCATTTTACGGCCATAGAACTAGAATTCCACCCGATTCCCATATTTTCGTGTGCTATAGCCCACGCCTCCGTCTTGGGCCAGGGCCCCGGACCCGAATTGCCTCAAATTTAACCAGGACATCAGATACAACCTAAGGAACCAAAGTCACCGCCCCACGATGACGGTTCGTCATTTGTTGGCGTTTTATGGCCATAAAATAAGAATTCCGCCTAATTTCCATATTTTCGTGTGCTATAGCACACGCCTCCGCCGTGGACCCGGGCCCCCTGACACGGATCTCCTAAATATTTTTCGAGACATCAAATACTACTGAAGGAATCACATTATCGCCCGACGAGACCGTTCCTCATTGTTTGGTGTTTTACGACCATAAAACTAGAATTGCCCGATTCCCATATTGTAGTGTGTTATAGCCCACGCCTCCGCCGTGGGCCCGGGCCCCCGAACCGGATCACCTAATTTTTTTCCGGAAAACAAATACAACCTAAGGAACCAAAGTCACTGGCCCGCCATGACAGTTCCTCATTTTTTGGCATTTTACGGCTATAACACTAGAATTCCGCCTGATTCCCATATTTTCATGTGTTATGCCTCCGCCGTGGGCCTGGGCCCCCGGACCCGGATCGCCTAAAAAATTTTCGGGACATAAAATTCTACCTAAGAAACCAAAGTCACCGCCCCTCTATGACCATTCCTCATTTTGTGGCATTTTACGGCCATAAAACTAGAATTCCACCCAATTCCCATATTTTCGTGTGCTATAGCCCACGCCTTCCGCCAGACCAGGATCTCCTAAAAGAAATTTGCGACGTCGAATACAACCTAAGGATCCACATTCACTGCCCCTCCATGACCATTATTCGTTTTTTGGCATTTTATGGCCATAAAACTAGAATTCCGCCCGATTCCCATATTTTCATGTGCTATCCCACGCCTCCGCCGTGGGCTCGGGCCCCCTGACTCAAATTGCCTAAAATTTTTCCGTTACATCAAATAAAACCTAAGGAACAACATTCAATGCCCCGCCATAACCGTTCATCATTTTGTGACATTTTACGGCCATAAAACTAGAATTTCGCCCGATTCCCATATTTTTGTGTATTATAGCCCATGCCTTTCGCCGTGGACCCAGGAAACCGGACCCCCGGACCCGGATAGCCTAAATTTTTTCTTGAACATGAAATACAACCTAAGGAACCACAGTCACCGCCCCTCCATGACCATTCTTCATTTGTTGGCGTTTTACGGCCATAAAACTAGAATTCTGCTTGATTCTCATATTTTCGTGTGCTATAGCACACGCCTCCGCCGTGGGCCCAGGACCCAAACCCGGATCGCCTAAAAATTTTCTGTGACATAAAATAAAACCTAAGGAACCACAGTCATCGTCCATCCATGACCGTTCCTCATTTTTGGGCATTTTACGGCCATAAAACTAGAATTCCGCCCGATTCCCATATTTTTGTGTGTCCGGGCCCCCGTACCCGGATCGCCTAAAATTTATCCGGGACATCAAATAAAACCTAAGGAACCATAGTCACCGCCCAGCCATGACCGTTCCTTGTTTTTTGGCATTTTACGGCCATAAAACTAGAATTCCTCCCGATTCCTATATTTTCGTGTGCTATATCCCACGCCTCCGTCTTGGGCCAGGACCCCAGACCCGGATCGCCTAAAATTTAACAAGGACATCAAATACAACCTAAGGAACCAAAGTCACCACCCCACGATGACGGTTCGTCATTTGTTGGCGTTTTATGGCCATAAAATAAGAATTTCGCCTGATTCCCATATTTTCGCATGCTATAGCACACGCCTCCGCCGTGGACCTAGGCCCCCTGACTCGGATCGCCTAAATATTTTTCGAGACATCAAATACTACCTAAGGAACCACATTACCGCCTGATAAGACCGTTCCTCATTTTTTGGCATTTTACGGCCATAAAACTAGAATTGCCTGATTCCCATATTGTAGTGTGTTATAGCCCACGCCTCCGCCGTGGGCCCGGGCCCCCGGACCCGGATCACTTTTCCGAGACAACAAATACAACCTAAGGAACCAAAGTCACTGGCACGCCATGACCATTCCTTATTTTTTGGCATTTTACGGCAATAACACTAGAATTCCGCCCGATTCCCATATTTTCATGTGTTATGCCTCCGCCGTGGGCCTAGGTCCTCGGACCCGGATCGCCTAAAAAGTTTTCAAGATATCAAATTCTACCTAAGGAACCAAATTCATGGCCCCTCTATGACCGTTCCTCATTTTGTGGCATTTTACGGCCATAGAACTAGAATTCCACCCGATTCCCATATTTTTGTGTAGCCCACGCCTTCCGCCGTGGGCCCGGGCCCCCGGACCAGGATTGCCAAAAAAAATTTGGGACGTCGAATACAACCTAAGGATCCACATTCACTGCCCCTCCATAACCATTATTTTTTTTTTGACATTTTACGGCTATAAAACTAGAATTCCGCACGATTCCCATATATTCATGTGCTAGCCCACGCTTTCGCCGTGGGCCCAGGACGCAAACCCGGATCGCCTAAAAAATTCCTGTGACATAAAATAAAACCTAAGGAACCAGATTCATCGTCCATCCATGACCGTTCCTCATTTTTGGGCATTTTACGGCCATAAAACTAGAATTCCGCCCGATTCCCATATTTTTGTGTGTCCGGGCCCCCGTACCCGGATCGCCTAAAATTTATCCGGGACATCAAATAAAACCTAAGGAACCACAGTCACCGCCCAGCCATGACCGTTCCTTGTTTTTTGGCGTTTTACGGCCATAAAACTAGAATTCCTCCCGATTCCCATATTTTCGTGTGCTATATCCCACGCCTCCATCTTGGGCCAGGACCCCAGACCCGGATCGCCTAAAATTTAACCAGGACATCAAATACAACCTAAGGAACCAAAGTCACCGCCCCACGATGACGGTTCGTCATTTGTTGGCGTTTTATGGCCATAAAACAAGAATTCCGCCTGATTCCCATATTTTCGCATGCTATAGCATAGCCTCCGCCGTGGACCCGGGCCCCCTGACCCGGATCGCCTAAATATTTTTCGAGACATAAAATACTACCTAAGGAACCACATTACCGCCCGATAAGACCGTTCCTCATTTTTTGGCATTTTACGGCCATAAAACTAGAATTGCCCGATTCCCATATTGTAGTGTGTTATAGCCCACGCCTCCGCCGTGGGCCCGGGCCCCCGGACCCGGATCACCTAAAAAAATTTCGGGACAAAAAATACAACCTAAGGAACCAAAGTCACTGGCCTGCCATGACCGTTCATTATTTTTTGGCATTTTACGGCCATAACACTAGAATTCCACCCGATTCCCATATTTTCATGTGTTATGCCTCCGCCGTGGGCCTAGGCCCCCGGACCCGGATCGCCTAAAAAATTTTCGGGACATCAAATTCTACCTAAAGAACCAAAGTCACGGCCCCTCTATGACCGTTCCTCATTTTGTGGCATTTTACGGCCATAGAACTAGAATTCCACCCGATTCCCATATTTTCGTGTGTTATAGCACACGCCTTCCGCCGTGGGCTCGGGCCCCCGGACCAGGATTGCCAAAAAAAATTCAGGACGTCGAATACAACCTAAGGATCCACATTCACTGCCCCTCCATAACCATTATTCGTTTTTTGGCATTTTACGGCCATAAAACTAGAATTCCGCACGATTCCCATATATTCGTGTGCTAGCCCACGCTTTCGACGTGGGCTCGAGCCCCCAGACCCGAATCGCCTAAATTTTTTCCGTTACATCAAATATAACCTAAGGAACCACAGTCAATGCCCCGCCATGACCGTTCATAATTTTGTGGCATTTTACGGCCATAAAACTAGAATTTCGCCCGATTCTCATATTTTTGTGTATTATAACCCATGCCTTCCGCTGTGGGCCCAGGTCCCCGGGCCCCCGAACCCGGAAAGCCTAAAATTTTTTCGGGATATCAAATACAACCTAAGGAACCACAGTCACCGCCCCTCCATGAGCATTCTTCATTTGTTGGCGTTTTACGGCCATAAAACTAAAATTCTGCCTCATTCTCATATTTTCATGTGCTATAGCACACGCCTCAGCCGTGGGCCCGGGACCCAAACCTGAATCGCCTAAAAATTTTCTGGGACTTCAAATAAAACCTAAGGAACCACAGTCATCGCCCATCCATGACCGTTCCTTGTTTTTTGGTGTTTTACGGCCATAAAACTAGAATTCCGCTCGATTCCCATATTTTCGTGTGCTATAGCCCATGCCTCCATCGTGGGTCCGGGCCCCCTGACCCGGATCGCCTAAAATTTATCCGGGACATCAAATACTACCTAAGGAACCACATTTACTGCCCCGATATGACTGTTCCTCATTTTGTGGCGTTTTACGGCTAAAAAACTAGAAATTCGCCTGATTCCTCTATTTTCGTGTGCTATAGCCCACGCCTCTATCATGGGCCCGGGCCCCCGGACCTGGATCGCCTAAAATTTATCCGGGATATCAAATACAACCTAAGGAACCAAAGTCACAACCCCACTATGAACGTTCCTCATTTGTTGGCGTTTTACGGCCATAAAACTAGAATTTCGCCTGATTCCCATATTTTCATGTGCATAGCACACGCCTCCGCCGTGGGCTATGGCCCCCAGACCCGGATCGCCTAAAAATTTTCTGGGACATCAAATACTCCCTAAGGAACCGCATTCACCGGCCCGACATGACTGTTCCTCATTTATTGGCATTTTACGACCATAAAACTAGAATTTTGCCCGATTCCCATATTATCGTGTGTAGCCCACGCCTCCACCGTGGGCCCGGGTCCCCGGACCCAAATAGGCTAAAAAATTTACGGGACATAAAATACAACCTAAGGAACCACATTAACCGCGTGCCATGACTATTCCTTGTTTTTTTGCATTTTATGGCCATAATACAAGAATTTCGCCGGATTCCAATATTTTCGTGTGCTATAGCCCACGCCTTCCGCCGTGCGCCCAAACCCCCGGACCCGGATTGCCTAAACCTTTTTCGAGACATCTTATACAACCTAAGGAACCACAGTCACTGCCCAGCCATGACCGTTCCTCAGTTTTTGGCATTTTACGTCCATAAAACTAGAATTCCCGCCGATTCCCATATTTTCGTGTTCTAGCCCACGCCTCCGCCGTGGGATTGGGCCCCCAGACTCGGATAGCCTAAATTTTTTTCAGGACATCAAATACAACCTAAGAAACCACGTTCATTGCCCCGCCATGACCGTTCCTTATTTTTTGGCGTTTTAAGGCCATAATACAAGAATTTTGCCCGACTCCCATATTTTTGTGTGCTATAGCCCACGTCATCGCCCCTCTATGACCATTCTTCATATTTTGGCATTTTACGGCCATAAAACTAGAATTCCGATCGCTTCCCATATTTTCGTGTGCTATAGCTCACGCCTTCCGCCATGGGCCCGGGCCCCAGGACCCGGATCGCCTAAAATGTTTTTGGGACATAAAATACAAACTAAGGAACCACAGTCACTTCCCAGCCATGACCGTTCCTCATTTTTGGCGTTTTACGGCGATAAAACTAGAATTCTTCCCGATTCCCATATTTTTGTGTGTTATAGCCCATGCCTTCCGCCTTGGGCCTGGGTCTCCCGAACACGGATCGCCTAAAAATTTTTCGGGATGTTGAATAAAACCTAAGCAACCACAGTCACCACGCCTCCATGACCGCTCCTCGTTTTTTGGCGTTTTACGGCCATAAAACTAGACTTCCGCCCGATTCCAATATTTTCGTGTGCTATAGCCCACTCCTTCCTCCGTGGGCCCGGGCCCCTGGACCCGGATCACCTAAAAAGTTTTCAGGATATCAAATACAACTTAAGGAACCATAGTCACCACCCAGCCACGACCGTTCCTCATTTTTTGGCATTTTACGGCCATAAAATTAGAATTCAGCCCAATTCCCATATTTTTGTGTGTTATAGCCCACGCCTCCGTCGTGGGCCCGGGCCCCAAACTCGGATCGCTTAAAATATATCCGGGACATCAAATACAACCTAAGGAACCACAGTCACCGCGCGGCCATGACCGTTCCTCATTTGTTGGCATTTTATGGCCATAAAACTAGAATTCCGCCCGCTTCCCATATTTTCGTGTGTTATAGCACACACCTCCGCCGTGGGCCCGGGCCCCCAGACCCGGATCGCCTAAAAGTTTTCTGGTACATTGAATGCTACCTAAGGAACCACATTCACTGCCCTGACATGACCATTCCTCTTTTTGGCATTTTACAGCCATAAAACTAGAATTCCGCCTGATTCCCATATTGTCGAGTGTAATAGCCCACGCCTCCGCCGTGGGCCGGGGCCCCCGGACCCGAATTGCCAAAAAGTTTTCCTGGACATCCAATACAACCTAAGGAACCAAAGTCACCGCCCCTCCATGACCGTTCCTCATTATTTGGCATTTTATGGCCATAGAACTAGAATTTCGCCCGACTCCCATATTTTCGTGTGCTACGCCTTCCGTCGTGGACCCGGGCCCCTGGACCCGGATCGCCTAAAAAGTTTTTGGGGTATCAAAGACAACCTAAGGAACCACAGACACCACCCAGCCAACACTGTTCCTCATTTTTTGGCATTTTACGGCCATAAAACTAGAATTCTGCCCGATTCCCATATTTCGTGTGCTATAGCCCACGCCTCTGTGGTGGGCCCGGGCCCCCGGACCCGGATTGCCTAAAATTTATCCAGAACATCAAAAAAAAACCTAAAGAACCAAAGTTACCACTCCACCATGACCGTTCCTCATTTTTTAGCGTTTTACGGCCATAAAACTAGAATTCCGCCCGATTCCCATATTTTCGTGTACTATAGCACACGCCTCTGCCGTGGGTCCGGGCCCAAAGACCCGGATCGCCTAAAAAAATTTTGCGACATAAAATACTAACTAAGGAACCACATTCACTGCCCCTATATGACCGTTCCTCAATTATTGTCATTTTACGGCCATAAAACTAGAATTCCGCCTGATTCCCATATTGTCGTGGGCTATAGCATACGAAAATATGGGAGTCGGTCGAAATTCTAGTTTTAGGGCCACAAAACGCCAAAATATGAAGAACGATCATGTCGGGGTGGTGACTTTGGTTCCTTAGGTTGTATTTGATGTCCCAAATAAATTTTAGGCGATCCGGGTCCGGGGGCCCGTGTCCACGGCGGAAGGTGTGTGCTATAGCACAAGCAAATATGGGAATCAGGCGGAATTCTAGTTTTATAGTCGTAAAACGCCAAACAATGAGTAACGGTCATGGAGAGTCAGTGACTGTGGTTCCTTAGGTTGTATTTGATATCCCGAAAACTTTTAGGCTATCCGGGTCCAGGGGCCAAAGCCCACGGCGGAGGCGTGGTCTATAGCACACGAAAATATGGGAATCAGACGGAATTCTAGTTTTATGGCCGTAAAATGCCAACAAATGAGGAACGGTCATGGCGGGGCAGTGACTTTGGTTCCTCAAGTTGTATTTGATGTCCCGAATAAATTTTAGGCGATCCAGGTTTGGGGGCTCGGGCCCACGGCGGAGGCGTGGGCCATAGCTCACGAAAATATGGGAATCGGGCGGAATTCTAGTATTATGGTCACAAAATGCCAAAAATGAAGAACGGTCATGTCGAGGTGGTGACTTTGGTTCCTTAGGTTTTATTTGATGTTCCGGATAAATTTTAGGCGATCCGGGTCCGGGGTCCCCGCTCCACGGCGGAAGGTGTGGGCTATAGCACACGCAAATATGGGAGTCAAGCAGAATTCTAGTTTTATGGTCGTAAAACGTGAAAACACGAGGAATGGTCATGGCGAGGAAGTGAATGTGGTTCCTTAGGTATTATTTGATGTTCCAAAAAAATTTTAGGCTATCCGGGTTCACGGTCCAAGGCCCACGGCATGGGCGTGGGCTATAGCACACGAAAATATGGGAATGGGGCAAAATTCTAGTTTTATGGCCGTAAAACGCCAAAAAACGAAGAATTGTCATGGAGGGGAGGTGAATGTGGTTCCTTAGGTTGTATTCGATGTCTCAAAAAAATTTTAGGCGATCCGGGTCCGGGGGCTCGGGTCCACGGTGGAAGGTGTGGGCTATAGCACACACAAATATGAGAATCGGGCAGAATTCTAGTTTTATGGTTGTAAAATACCAAAAAATGAGGAACGATCATGGTGAGGTGGTGACTATGGTTTCTTAGGTTGTATTTGATGTCCTAAAAAATTTTTAGGCTATCCGGGTTCAGGGTCCAAGGCCTATGGCGGAGGCATGGGCTATAGCACTCGAAAATATGGGAATGGGGCAGAATTCTAGTTTTATGGATGCGAAACGCCAAAAAATAAGGAATGGCCATGGTGGGGTGGTGACTATAGTTTCTTAGGATGTATTCGACATCCCGGAAAATTTTTAGGCGATCCGGGTTTAGGGGCCCAGGCCCAAGGCGGAAGGCGTTTGCTATAACACATGAAAATATGGGAATCAAGCGGAATTCTAGTTTTATGGCCGTAAAATGCCAACAAATGAGGAGCGGTCATGGCGGGGCAGTGACTTTGGTTCCTCAAGTTGTATTTGATGTCCAAAATAAATTTTAGGCAATCTAGGTTCGGGGGCTCGGGCCCACGGCGGAGGCGTGGGCCATAGCTCACGAAAATATGGGAATCGGGCGGAATTCTAGTATTATGGTCACAAAATGCCAAATAATGAAGAACGGTCATGTCGGGGTGGTGACTTTGGTTCCTTAGGTTGTATTTGATGTCCCGGATAAATTTTAGGCGATCCGGGTCCGGGGGGCCAGGTCCACAGCGGAAGGTGTGGGCTATAGCACAAGCAAATATGGGAATATGGCAAAATTCTAGTTTTATAGTCGTAAAATGCCAAAATATTAGTATCGGTCATGGAGAGTTGGTGACTGTGGTTCCTTAGGTTGTATTTGATGTCTCGGAAACTTTTAGGCTATCCGGGTCCAGGGGCCAAAGCCCACGGCGGAGGCATGGGCTATAGCACACGAAAATATGGGAATGAGGTGGAATTCTAGTTTTATGGCCGTAAAACGCCAAAAAACGAAGAATGGTCATGGAGGGGAGGTGAATGTGGTTCCTTAGGTTATATTTGATGTCCCGAAAAAAATTTAGGCGATCCAGGTCTTGGGGCCCGGGTCCACGGCGGAAGGTGTGGGCTATAGCACACACAAATATGGGAATCGGGCAGAATTCTAGTTTTATGGTTGTAAAATGCAAGAAAATGAGGAACGGTCATGGTGAGGCGGTGACTATGGTTCCTTAGGTTGTATTTGATGTCCCAAAAAAAATTTAGGCTATCCGGGTTCAGGGTCCAAGGCCTACAGCGGAGGCGTGGGCTATAGCACTCGAAAATATGGGAATGGGACAGAATTCTAGTTTTATGGACGCAAAACGCCAAAAAATGAGGAAAGGCCATGGTGGGGCGGTGACTGTAGTTTCTTAGGATGTATTCGACATCCCGAAAAAATTTTAGGCGATCCTGGGGCCTGGCCCCAAGGCGGAAGGCATTTGCTATAACACACGAAAATATGGGAATCAGGCGGAATTCTAGTTTTATGGCCGTAAAATGCCAACAAATGAGGAACGGTCATGGCGGGGCAATGAATTTGGTTCCTCAAGTTGTATTTGATGTCCAAAATAAATTTTAGGCGATCCAGGTTTGAGGGCTCGGGCCCACAGCGGAGGCGTGGGCCATAGCTCACAAAAATATGGGAATCGGGCGGAATTCTAGTATTATGGTCACAAAACGCCAAATAATGAAGAACGGTCATGTCGGGGTGGTGACTTTGGTTCCTTAAGTTGTACTTGATGTCCTGGATAAATTTTAGGCGATCCGGGTCCGGGGGGCCGGGTCCACGGCGGAAGGTGTGGGCTATAGCACAAGCAAATATGGGAATCAGGCAAAATTCTAGTTTTATAGTCGTAAAATGCCAAAATATTAGTATCGGTCATGGAGAGTTGGTGACTGTGGTTCCTTAGGTTGTATTTGATGTCCCGGAAACTTTTAGGCTATCCGGGTCCAGGGGCCAAAGCCCACGGCGGAGGCGTGGGCTATAGCACACGAAAATATGGGAATGAGGTGGAATTCTAGTTTTATGGCCGTAAAACCCCAAAAAACGAAGAATGGTCATGGAGGGGAGGTGAATGTTGTTTCTTAGGTTATATTTGATGTCCTGGAAAAATTTTAGGCGATCCGGGTCTGGGGGCCCGGGTCCACGGCGGAAGGTGTGGGCTATATAGCACACACGAATATGGGAATCGGGAAGAATTCTAGTTTTATGGTTGTAAAATGCCAAAAAATGAGGAACGATCATGGTGTGGCGGTGACTATGATTCCTTAGGTTGTATTTGATGTCCCAAAAAATTTTTAGGCTATCCGGGTTCAGGGTCCAAGGCCTACGGCGGAGGTGTAGGCTATAGCACTCGAAAATATGGGAATGGGGTAGAATTCTAGTTTTATGGAAGCAAAACGCCAAAAATAAGGAAAGGTCATGGTGGGGCGGTGACTGTAGTTTCTTAGGATGTATTCGACATCCCGGAAAAATTTTAGGCGATCCGGGTTCGAGGGCCCAGGCCCACGGCGGAAGGCGTGCTCAATAGCACACGAAAATAAGGAATCGAGCGGAATTCACGTTTAATGGCCGCAAAACGCCAAACAATGAGGAATGGTCATGGCGGAGCTATGACTGTGGTTCCTTAGGTTGTATTTGATGTCCCGGAAAAAAATTTAGGCGATCCTGGTCCGGGGGCCCGGGCCCACGGCGGAAGGCGTGGGCTATAGCACACGAAAATATGCGAATCGGGTGGACTTCTAGTTTTATGGCCACAAAATGCCAAAAAATGATGAACGGGCATAGCGGGGCGGTGACTGTGGTTCCTTAGGTTGTATTCAACGTCCTGGAAATATTTTAGGTGATCCGGGTCTGGGGGCCCGGGCCCACGGCGGAAGGCGTGTGCTATAAGACACGAAAATATGGGAATCGGGCGAAATTCTAGCTTTATGGCCGTAAAATGCCAAAACACGAGGAACGGACATGTCAGAGCTGTGAATGTGGTTCCTTAGGTAGTATTTGATATCCCTGAAAATTTTTAGGCGATCCGAGGTCCGGGGCTCACGGTGGAAGGCGTGGGCTATAGCACACAAAAATATGGGAATCGAATGAAATTCTAGTTTTATGGCCGCAAAATGCCAAAAAAAGAGGAACGGTCATGGCAGGGCGGTGACTGTGGTTCCTTAGGTTGTATTCAACATCTCGAAAAATGTTTAGGCGATCCGATTCTGGTGGCCCGAACCCACAGCGGAAGGTGTGTGTATAACACACGAAAATATTGGAATCAGGCGAAATTCTTTCTTTATGGCCGTAAAACACCGAAAGAAGAAGAACGGTCATGTCAGGGTGATGAATGTGGTTCCTTAGGTAGTATCTTATGTCCCAAAAAAATTTTAGGTGATCCGGGTCCGGGTGCCCGGGCCCATGGCGGAGGCGTGGGATATAAAGCACCCAAAAATATGGGAATCGGGCGGAATTCTAGTTTTACAGCCAAAAAATGCAAAAAATGAAGAACTATCATGGAGGAAAAGTGACTTTAGTTACTTAGGTTGTATTTGATGTCCCGGTTAAATTTTAGGCGATCAGGGTCCGGGGGCCCGGGCCCACGGCAGAGGCATGGGCTATAGCACACGAAAATATGGGAATCGGGCAGAATTTTAGTTTTATGGCCACAAAATGCCATCAAACGAGGAACGGTCATGGAGGGGTGGTGAATGTGGTTCCTTACATAGTATTTGATGTCTCAAAAAAAATTTAGGCCATCCGGGTCCGGCTGACCGGGCCAACGGCGGAAGGCATGGGCTATAGCACACAAAAATATGGAAATCAGGCGAAATTCTAGTTTTATGGCCGTAAAATGCCAAACGACGAGGACTGTCATGGTGGGGCGGTGACTTTGGTTTCTCAAGTTGTATTTGATGTCCCAAATAAATTTTAGGCGTTCCGGGTTTGGGGGTCCGGGCCCACGGCGGAGGCGTGGGCTATAGCACACGAAAATATGGGAATCGGGTGGAATTCTAGTTTTATATCCATAAAATGCCAAAAAATGAAGAACGGTCGTGTCGGGGTGGTGACTTTGGTACCTTAGGTTGTATTTGATGTCCCGGATAAATTTTAGGCGATCCGGGTCCGGGGGCCCAGGTCCACGGCGAAAGATGTGGGCTATAGCACACGCAAATATAGAAATCAGGCAGAATTCTAGTTTTATGGCCACAAAATGCAAAAAAAGGAAGAACGGTCATGGCGGGGTGGTAACATTTGTTCCTTAGGTTGTATTGGATGTCCCGGATAAATATTAGGCGATCTAGGTTAGGGGGCCCGGGCCCACGGCGGAAGGCATGGGCTATAGCACAAAACAATATGGGAATCGTGCGGATTTCTAGTTTTATGGCCGTAAAACGCAAAAATATGATGAACGATCATGGAGGGGCGGTGAATGTGGTTCCTCGGGTTGTATTTGATGTCCTGGATAAAGTTTAAATGATCCGGGTCCGGGGGCCCGGGCCCACGATGTGCGCTATAACACACAAAAATATGGGAATCGGGTGACATTCTAGTTTTATGGCCACAAAATGCAAAAAAACGAAGAACGGTCATGGAGGGGTGGTGACTTTCGTTCCTTAGGTTGTATTAAATGTCCTATATAAAATTTAGGCGATTCGGGTCCGGGGCTCGGGCCCACGGTGGAAGGCGTGGGCTTTAGCACACGAAAATATGGGAATCGAGCGGAATTCTAGTTTTATGGCCGCAAAATGCCAAAACATGAGGAACGTTCATGGTGGGGCGGTGAATGTGGTTCCTTAGGTTGTATTTTATGTCCCGTATAAATTTTAGGTTATCCGGGTCCAGGGGCCCAGGCACATGGCGGATGGCATGGGATATAGCACACAAAAATATGAGAATCGGGCGGAATTCTAGTTTTATGGGCGTAAAATTCCAAAACATGATGAATGGTCATGGCAGGGTGGTGATTGTGGTTCCTCAGGTTGTATTTGATGTCCCGGATAAATTTTAGGCAATCCAAGTTCGGGGCCCGGGCCCACGGCAGAGGCGTGAGCTATAGCACACGAAAATATGGGAATCGGGCAGAATTCTAGTTTTTTGGCCACAAAACGCAAAAAAATGAAGAACGGTCATGGAGGGGTGGTGACTTTGGTTCCTTAGTTTGTATTAGATGTCCTGGATAAATTTTAGGCGATCCGGGTCCGGGGCCCCGGGTCCAAGGTGGAAGGCGTGGGCTATAGCACACGAAAATATGGGAATCGGGCGGAATTCTAGTTTTATGGCCGCAAAATGCAAACTAATGAGGAACGGTCATGGTGGAGCGGTGACTGTGGTTCCTTAGGTTGTATTTGATGTCTCGTATAAATTTTAGGCAATCCAGGTCCGGGTGCCAGGGCCCACGGCGGAGGCGTGGGCTATCGCACACGAAAATATGGGAATCGGGCGGAATTCTAGTTTTTTGGCCATAAAACGCCAAAAATGATGAACGGTCATGGCGGGGCAGTGAATGTGGTTCCTCAGGTTGTATTTGATGTCCCGAATAAATTTTAGGCGATCTGAGTCCGGGGGCCCGAGCCCACGGCGGAGGCGTGGGCAAGCACACGAAAATATGGGAATCGGGCGGAATTCTAATTTTATGGAAAGAAAACGCAAAAAAACGAAGAACGGTCATGGTGGGGTGGTGACTTTGGTTCCTTAGGTTGTATTACATGTCCCGGATAAATTTTAGGCGATCCGGGTCCGGGGGTCCGGGCCCAGGGTGGAATAGCACACGAAAATATGGGAATCGGGCGAAATTCTAGTTTTATGGTCGTATACGCCAAAACATGAGGAACGGGCATGGCGGGGAAGTGACTTTGGTTCTTGAGGTTGTATTTTATGTCCCAGAAAATATTTAGGTGATCCGGGTCTGGGGGCCTGGGCCCACGGCGAAGGCGTGGGCTATAGCATACGAAAATATGGGAATCGTACATAATTCTAGTTTTATGACCACAAAACGCCATCAAACGAGGAACGGTCATGGAGGGGCGGTGAATGTGGTTCCTTACGTAGCATTTGATGTCTCGGAAAAATTTTAGGCGATCCGGGTTCAGGGTCTTAGGCCCAAGGCGGAGGCGTGGGATATAGCACTCGAAAAGAATGGTCATGGCGGGGCAGTGTCTGTGGTTCCTTAGGTTGTATTTGATGTCCCAGATAAATTTTAGGTGATCCGGGTCCGGGGGCCCGGGTCCACGGCGGAAGGTGTGGGATATAGCACACAAAAATATAGGAATCGGGCGGAATTCAAGTTTTATGGGCGTAAAACGCCAAAACATGATGAACGGTCATGGCGGGGCGGTGAATGTGGTTCCTCAGGTTGTATTTGATGTCCCGGATAAATTTTAGGCGATCCGGGTCTGGGGCCCGGGCCCACGGCAGAGGCGTGGGCTATAACACACGAAAATATGAGAATCGGGCAGAATTCTAGTTTTTTGGCCACAAAACGAAAAAAATGAAGAACGGTCATGGAGGGGTGGTATCTTTGGTTCCTTAGGTTGTATTAGATGTCCCGGATAAAATTTAGGCGATCCGAGTCCGGGGGCCCGGGCCCAGGGTGGAAGGCGTGGGCTATAGCACACGAAAATATGGGAATCGGACGGAATTCTAGTTTTATGGCCGTAAAACATGAGTAACGGGCATGGAGGGGCGGTGACTTTGGTTCCTGAGGTTGTATTTTATTTCTCGGAAAATTTTTAGGTGATCCGGGTCTGGGGGCCGGGGCCCACGGCGAAGGCGTGGGCTATAGCACACGAAAATATGGGAATCGGGCGGAATTCTAGTTTTATGGCCGTAAAACGCCAAAAAGTGATGAACGGTCATGGTGGGGCGGTGATTATGGTTCCTCAGATTGTATTTGATGTCCCAGATAAATCTTAGCGATCCAGGTCTGGGGCCCGGGTCTTGGGCCCGGGCCCACGGCGGAGGCGTGGGCTATAGCACACGAAAATATGGGAATTGGTCAGAATTCTAGTTTTATGGCCACAAAATACCAAAAAATGAAGAATGGTCAATGAAGGGTGGTGACTTTGGTTCCTTAGGTTGTATTTGATTTCTCGGATAAATTTTATGCGATCCGGGGTCCGGGGGCCCGTGCCCACGGCAGAAGGAGTGGGCTATAGCCACAAATATATGGGAATCGAGCGAAATTCTAGTTTTATGGTCTATAGCACAAAACAATATGGGAATCGTGCGGATTTCTAGTTTTATGGCCGGAAAATGCAAAAATATGATGAACGGTCATGGAGGGGCAGTGAATCTGGTTCCTCGGGTTGTATTTGATGTCCCGGATAAATTTTAAATGATCCGGTTCCGGGGGCCCGGTCCCACGACGTGGGCTATAACACACAAAAATATGGGAATCGGGCGGAATTCTAGTTTTATGGCCACGAAATGCAAAAGAATGAAGAACGGTCATGGAGGGGTGGTGACTTTGGTTCCTTAGGTTGTATTAAATGTCCTGGATAAATTTTACGTGATCCGGGTCTGGGACCCGGGCCCACGGTGGAAGGCGTGGGCTTTAGCACACGAAAATATGGGAATCGAGCGGAATTCTAGTTTTATGGCCGCAAAATGCCAAAAAATGAGGAACGGTCATGGTGGGGCGGTGAATGTGGTTCCTTAGGTTGTATTTTATGTCCCGTATAAATTTTAGGCGATCCGGGCCCGGGGGTCCAGGCACACGGCGGATGGCGTGGGATATAGCACAAAAAAATATGGGAATCGGGCGAAATTCTAGTTTTATGGGCGTAAAATGCCAAAACATGATGAACGGTCATGGCAGGGCGGTAAATGTGGTTCCTCAGGTTGTATTTGATGTCCCGGATAAATTTTAGGCGATCCGGGTCCGGGGCTCGGGCCCACGGCAGAGGCGTGGGCTATAGCACACGAAAATATGGGAATCGGGCAAAATTCTATGTTTTTGGTTGTAAAATGCAAAAAATGAGGAATGGTGATGGCGAGGCGGTGACTATGGTTCTTTAGGTCATATTTGACGGCCCGAAAAAATTATAGGCGATCCGGTTCCGGGGGCCCGGTGCCCACTCGGAAGGCGTGGGCTATAGCACACGAAAATATGAGAATCGGGCAGAATTCTAGTTTTTTGGATATAAAATGCAAAATAACTAGAAACAGTCATGACGGGGCGGTGACCATGGTTCCTCAGGTTGTATTCCATGTCTCGGATAAATTTTAGGTGATTCGAGTCTGGGGACCCGAGCCCACAGCAGAGGCGTGGGCTATTGCACACGAAAATATGGGAATCGGGCAAAATTCTAATTTTATGGCAAGAAAATGCAAAAAAACGAAGAACGGTCATGGAGGGGTGGTGACTTTGGTTCCTTTGGTTGTATTACATGTCCCGGATAAATTTTAGGCGATCCGGGTCCGGGGGCCCGGGCCCAGGGTGGAATAGCACACGAAAATATGGGAATCGGGCGGAATTCTAGTTTTATGGTCGTATACGCCAAAACATGAGGAACGGGCATGGCGGGGAAGTGACTTTGGTTCTTGAGGTTGTATTTGATGTCCTAGAAAATATTTAGGCGATCCGGGTCTGGGGGCCTGGGCCCACGGCGAAGGCATGGGCTATAGCACACGAAAATATGGGAATCGCACATAATTCTAGTTTTATGACCACAAAACGCCATCAAACGAGGAACGGTCATGGAGGGGCGGTGAATGTGGTTCCTTACATAGCATTTGATGTCTCAGAAAAATTTTAGGCGATCCGGGTTCAGGGTCTTAGGCCCAAGGCGGAGGCGTGGGATATAGCACTCGAAAATATGGGAATGTGGCGGAATTCTAGTTTTATGGTCGTAAAATGTCAAAAAATGAAGAATGGTCATGGCGGGGTAGTGTTTGTGGTTCCTTAGGTTGTATTTGATGTCCCAGATAAATTTTAGGTGATCCGGGTCCGGGGGCCCGGGTCCACGGCGGAAGGTGTGGGATAGCACACAAAAATATAGGAATCGGGCGGAATTCTAGTTTTATGGGGGTAAATAGCCAAAACATGATGAACGGTCATGGAGGGGCGGTTAATGTGGTTCCTCAGGTTGTATTTTATGTCCCAAATAAATTTTAGGCGATCCGGGGCACACGGCGGATGGCGTGGGATATAGCACAAAAAAATATGGGAATCGGGCGAAATTCTAGTTTTATGGGCGTAAAATGCCAAAACATGATGAACGGTCATGGCAGGGCGGTAAATGTGGTTCCTCAGGTTGTATTTGATGTCCCGGATAAATTTTAGGCGATCCGTCTCCGGGGCCCGGGCCCACGGCAGAGGCGTGGGCTATAACACATGAAAATATGGGAATCGGGCATAATTCTAGTTTTTTGGCCACAAAACGCAAAAAAACGAAGAACGGTCATGGAGGGGTGGTGTCTTTGGTTCCGTAGGTTATATTAGATGTCCCGGATAAAATTTAGGCTATCCGGGTCCGGGGGCCCGGGCCCAGGGTGGAAGGCGTGGGCTATAGCACACGAAAATATGGGAATCGGGCGGAATTGTAGTTTTATGGCCATAAAACGCCAAAACATGAGTAATGGGCATGGAGGGGCGGTGACTTTGGTTCCTGAGGTTGTATTTTATGTCCCGAAAATTTTTTAGGTGATCCGGGTCTGGGGGCCCGGGCCCACGGCGAAGGCATGGGCTATAGCACACAAAAATCTGGGAATCCTGGCCACTGCCCCGCCATGACCGTTCCTCATTTTGTGGCATTTTACGGCCATAAAACTAGATTTCAACCCGATTCCTATATTTTCATGTGCTACAACCCACGCCTTCCGCCTTGGGCCCGAGCCCCAGGACCTGGATCGCCTAAAAAATTTTCAGGACATCGATTACAACTTAAGGATCCATAGTCACCACCCCGCCTTGAGCGTTCTTCATTTTTTGGCGTTTTGTGGCCATAAAATTTGAATTTCACCCGATTCCCATATTTTCGTGTCCTATAGCCCACGCCTTCCGTCGTGGGCTCGAGCCCCCAGACCCGGATTGCCTAAAAAAATTTCGGGACATTAAATATAACCTAAGGAACCAAAGTCACTGCTCCGCCATAACCGTTCCTCATATTTTGGCGTTTTACAGCCATAAAACTAGAATTCCGCACGATTCCCATATTTTCATGTGTTATACCACGCCTCCGCCGTGGGCCCGGGCCCCCGAACCCGGATCCCCTAATATTTTTTCGGGACATCAAATACAACCTAAGGAACTAAAGTCACCACCCCTCCATGACCGTTCCTCATTTTGTGGTGTTTTACGGCCATAAAACTAGAATTCCACCTGATTCCCATATTTTCGTGTGCTATATAGCCCATGCCTTCCGTCGTGGGCACGGGCCCCCGGACCCGGATCGCCTAAAATTTTTCTGGGACATCTAATACAACCTAAGGAACCACAGTCACGCCTCGCGATGACCATTCCTCATCTTTTGGCGTTTTGTGGCCATAAAACTTGAATTCCGCTCGATTCCGATATTTTCAGGTGTTATAGCACACAGCTCCGCCATGGGCCCTGGCCCCCAGACCCGGATCGCCTAAAAATTTTCCGGGACATCAAATACTACCTAACTAATCACATTCACTACCCCGACATGACCGTTCCTCGTATTTTGGCATTTTACGGCCATAAAACAAGAATTCCTCCTGATTCCCATATTGTCATGTGTTATATCCCACGCCTCTGCCGTGGGCCCGGGCCCCCGGACCTGGACCTCCTAAAATTTATCTGGGACATCAAATACAACTTAAGGAACCAAATTCACCGCCCCACCATGGCCGTTCCTCATTTTTTTTGGCGTTTTACAGCCATAAAACTAGAATTCCTCCTGATTCACATATTTTCGTGTGCTATAGTACACGCCTCCGCCGTGGGCCCGGGCCCCCAGACCCTGATCACCTAAAATTTTTTTGGGACATCAAATACAACCTAAGGAACCAAAGTCACTACCCCACCATGACCGTTCCTCATTTTTTGGCGTTTTATGGCCATAAAACCAGAATTCCTCCCGATTCCCAAATTTTCTTGTGCTATAGCACACGCCTCCGCCGTGGTCCCTGGCCCCCAGACCCGGATCGCCTAAAACTTTTCCGGGGCATCAAATTAAACCTAAGGAACAATAGTCACCGTCCCGCAATGACCATTCCTCATTTATTGGCGTTTTGTAGCCATAAAACTTGAATTCCGCTCGATTCCGATATTTTCGGGTGTTATAGCACACGGCTCCGCCGTGGGCCCGGACCCCAGACCCGGATCGCCTAAAAATTTTCCGGGACATCAAATACTACCTAAGGAACCATAGTCACAGCCCCGACATGACCGTTCCTCGTATTGTGGCATTTTACGGCCATAAAACTAGAATTCCTCCTGATTCCCACTTATTGTCATGTGTTATATCCCACGCCTCCGCCGTGGGCCCGGGCCCCCGGACCTGGACCGCCTAAAATTTATCCGGGACATCCAATACAACTTAAGGAACCAAAGTCACTGCCCCACCATGAACGTTCCTCATTGTTTGGCGTTTTACAGCCATAAAACCAGAATTCCTCCCGATTCCCATATTTTCGTGTGCTATAGCACACGCCTCCGCCGTGGGCCCGGGCCCCCAGACCCGGATAGCCTAAAATTTTTCCGGGACATCAAATACAACCTAAGGAACCAAATTCACCTCCCCGCCATGACCGTTACTCATTTTTGGCGTTTTACTTCCATAAAACTAGATTTCCACCCGATTCCCATATTTTCGTGTGCTATAACCCACGCCTTCCGCCGTGGGCCCGAGCCCCCTGACCCATATCGCCTAAAAAATTTCCGAGATATCGAATACAACCTAAGGATCCATAGTCACCACCCCGCCTTGACCGTTCTTCATTTTTTGGTGTTTTGCGGCCATAAAATTTGAATTTCACCCGATTTTCATATTTTTGTGTCTTATAGCCCACGCCTTCCGAGTAGGCCCGAGCCCCCTGACCTGGACCGCCTATAATTTATCCGGGACATCACATACAACCTAAGCAATCAAATTCACTGCCCCACCATAACCGTTCCTTATTTTTTGGCATTTTACGTCCATAAAACCAGAATTCCTCCCGATTCTCATATTTTTGTGTGAGCACACGCCTCCGCCGTGGGCCCGGGCCCCCATACGAATCGCCTAAAATTTATCCGGGACATCAAATACTATCTAAGGAACCACATTCACTTCCCCAACATGACTGTTCCTCGTATTTTGGCGTTTTATAGCCATAAAACTAGAATTCCTCCAGATTCCCATATTGTCGTGTGTTATAGCTCACACCTCCGCCGTGGGCCCGGGCCCC
Organism: Nicotiana tabacum; assembly: GCF_000715075.1. Lineage (NCBI taxonomy): Eukaryota > Viridiplantae > Streptophyta > Magnoliopsida > Solanales > Solanaceae > Nicotiana > Nicotiana tabacum. The sequence continues at coordinate 73,624,446 of NC_134098.1, read as the reverse complement.
CGGACCCAGATTGCCTAAAAATTTTCCGGGACATCAAATACAACCTAAGGATTCAAAGTCACTACCCCACCATGACCGTTCCTCATTTTTTGGCATTTTACGGCTATAAAACCAGAATTCCTCCCGATTCCCAAATTTTCTTGTGTTATAGCACACGCCTCCGCCATGGGCCAGGCCCCCAGACCCGGATCACTTAAATTTTTTCCGGGATGTTGAATAACACCTAAGGATCCATAGTCACCGCCCCGCCTTGACTGTTTTTCATTTTTTGGCATTTTGCGGCCATAAAACTTGAATTTCACCTGATTCCCATATTTTTGTGTCCTATAGCCCACGCCTTCCGTCGTGAGTCCACGCCCCCGGACCCGGATTGCCTAAAAATTTTCCGGGACATCAAAAACAACCTAAGGAACGAAAGTCACTGCTCTGCCATAACCATTCCTCATATTTTGGCATTTTACAGTAATAAAACTAGAATTCCGCACGATTCCCATATTTTCGTGTGTTATACTATCCCTCCGCCGTGGGACCGGGTCCCCGGACCCGGATCACCTAAAGAATTTTCTGGACATCAAATACAACCAAAGAAACCAAAGTCATCGGGTGTTATAGACACGGCTCCGCCGTGGGCGCTGGCCCCCGCACCAGGATCGCCTAAAATTTTCCAGGACATCAAATACTACCTAAGTAACCACATTCACCGCCCCGACATTACCGTTCCTCATATTTTGGCATTTTACGGCCATAAAACTAGAATTCCTCCTGATTCCCATATTGTCGTGTGTTATATCCCACGCCTCCGCCGTGGGCCCGGTCCCCCGTACCTAAACTGCCTAAAATTTATCCGGGACATCAAATATAACCTAAAAAACCAAATTCACCGCCCCACAATGGCCGTTCCTCATTTTTTGGCATTTTACGGCCATAAAACCAGAATTCCTCCCAATTCCCAAATGTTTTTGTGCTATAGCACACGCCTCCGCCGTGGGCCCGGGCCCCCAGACCCGGATTGCCTAAAAATTTTCCGGGACGTCGAATACAACCTAAGGATCCATAGTCACCGCCCCGCCTTGACCGTTCTTCATTTTTTGGCATTTTGCGGCCATAAAACTTGAATTTCACCTTATTCCCATATTTTCGTGTCCTATAGCCCACGCCTTCCGTTGTGGTGCAGGGCCCCCGGTCCCGGATTGCCTAAAAAATTTCCGGGACATCAAATACAACCTAAGGAACCAAAGTCACTGCTCTGCCATAACTGTTCCTCATATTTTGGCATTTTACAGCCATAAAACTAGAATCCCGCACGATTCCCATATTTTCGTATGTTATACCACGCCTCCGCCGTGGGCCTGGGCACCTAAGGAACCAAAGTCACTGCCCCACAATTACCGTTCCTCATTTTTTGGCGTTTTACGGCCATAAAACCAGAATTTCTCCCGATTCCCAAATTTTCTTGTGCTATAGCACACTCCTCCGTCGTGGGCCCAAACCCCCAGACCCGGATCGCCTAAAAAAATTTTGGGACGTTGAATACAACCTAAGGATCCATAGTCACCGCCCCGCCTTAACCGTTCTTCATTTTTTGGCATTTTGCGGCCATAAAACTTGAATTTCACCCGATTCCCATATTTTCGTGTCCTATAGCCCACGCCTTCCGTCGTGGGCTCGGGCCCCCAGACCCGGATTGCCTAAAAATTTTCCGGGACATCAAATACAACCTAAGGAACCAAAGTCACTGCTCCTCCATAACCGTTCCTCATATTTTGGCGTTTTACAGCCATAAAACTAGAATTTCGTACGATTCCCATATTTTCATGTTTTATACCACGCCTCCGCCGTGGGCTCGGTCCCCCGGACCCGGATCGCCTAAAATTTTTTCGGGACATCAAATACAACCTAAGGAACCAAAGTCACCGCTCCTCCATGACCGTTCCTCATTTTGTGGGGTTTTACGGCCATAAAACTAGAATTCCACCTGATTCCCATATTTTCGTGTGCTATATAGACCATGCCTTCCGTCGTGGGCACGGGCCCCCGGACCCGGATCGCCTAAAATTTTTCTGGGACATCTAATACAACCTAAGGAACCACAGTTACTGCCCCACGATGACCATTCCTCATCTTTTGGCATTTTGTGGCCATAAAACTTGAATTCCGCTCGATTCCGATATTTTCAGGTGTTATAGCACACGGCTCCACCATGGGCCCGGGACCCCAGACCCAGATCACCTACAAATTTTCCGGGACATCAAATACTACCTAAGTAATCACATTCACTGCCCCGACATGACCGTTCCTCGTATTTTGGCATTTTATGGCCATAAAACAAGAATTTCTCCTGATTCCCATATTATCATGTGTTATATCCCACGCCTCTGCCGTGGGCCCGGGCCCCCGGACCTGGACCTCCTAAAATTTATCCGGGACATCAAATACAACTTAAGAAACCAAAGTCACTGCCCCACCATGGCCGTTCCTCATTTTTTGGCATTTTACGGCTATAAAACTAGAATTCCTCTAGATTCCCATATTGTCGTGTGTTATAGCTCACACCTCCGCCGTGGGCCCGGGCCCCCGGACCCAGATTGCCTAAAAATTTTCCGGGACATCAAATACAACCTAAGGATTCAAAGTCACTGCCCCACCATGACCGTTCCTCATTTTTTGGCGTTTTACGGCCATAAAACCAGAATTCCTCCCGATTCCCAAATTTTCTTGTGCTATAGCACACGCCTCCGCCGTGGGCCCGGGCCCCCAGACCCGGATCGCCTAAAAATTTTCCGGGACGTCGAATACAACCTAAGGATCATAGTCACCGCCCCGCCTTGACCGTTCTTCATTTTTTGGCATTTTGCAGCCATAAAACTTGAATTTCACCTAATTCCCATATTTTTGTGTCCTATAGCCCACGCCTTCCGTCGTGAGTCCACGCCCCCGGACCCGGATTGCCTAAAAATTTTCCGGGACATCAAAAACAACCTAATGAACGAAAGTCACTGCTCCGCCATAACCGTTCCTCATATTTTGGCATTTTACAGTAATAAAACTAGAATTCCGCATGATTCCCATATTTTCGTGTGTTATACCATGCCTCCGCCGTGGGCCCGGGTCCCTGGACCCGGATCCCCTAAAATATTTTCGAGAAATCAAATACAACCAAAGGAACCAAAGTCATTGCCCATCCATGACCGTTCCTCATTTTGTAGTGTTTTACGGCCATAAAACTAGAATTCCACCCGATTCCCATATATTCGTGCGCTATATAGCCCACGCCTTCCGTCGTAGGCCCGGGCCCCCGAACCCGGATCGCTTAAAATTTTTCTGGGACATCTCATACAACCTAAGGAACCACAGTCACCGCCCCGCGATGACCATTCCTCATTTTATGGCATTTTGTGGCCATAAAACTTGAATTCTGCTCGATTCCGATATTTTCGGGTGTTATAGCACACGGCTCCGCCGTGGGCGCGGACCCCCGCACCCGGATCGCCTAAAATTTTTCTAGGACTTCAAATACAACCTAAGGAACTACATTAACTTCCCAGCTATGACTGTTACTTGTTTTTTCGTGTTTTAAGGCCATAAAACAAGAATTTCGCCTGATTCCCATATTTTCGTGTGCTATAGCCCACGCCTTCCGCCGTGGGCCCGAGCCCCCAGACCCGGATCGCCTAAAATTTTTCTGGGACATCAGATACAACCTAAGGAACCACAGTCATCGCCCAGTCATGATTGTTCCTTGTTTTTTGGCGTTTTGCGGCCATAAAACAAGAATCCCTCCCGATTCCTATATTTTCGTAAGCTATAGCCCACGCCTTCAGCCGTGGGACCGGACCCCCAGACCCGGATCGCCTAAAAATTTTCCAGGAGATCAAATAAAACCTAAAGAACCATAGTCACCACCCTGCCATTACTGTTCATTATTTTGTGGCGTTTTACGGCCATAAAACTAGAATTCCGCTCGATTCCAATATTTTTGTGTGCTATAGCCCATGCCTTCCACCGTGGGCCCGGACCCGAATAGCTTAAATTTTTTTTGGGACATCAAATACAACCTAAGGAACCAAAGTCACTGCCCCGCCATGACCGTTCCTTAGTTTTTGGCATTTTACGGTCATAAAATTAGAATTCTGCCCGATTTCCATAATTTCGTGTTTTATACCACGCCTCCGCCGTGGGCCCGGACCCCCAGACCCGGATCGCCTAAAAATTTTCCGGGACATCAAATACAACTTAAGGAACCAAAGTCACTGCCACACCATGACCGTTCCTCATTTGTTGGCGTTTTGCGGCCATAAAACTAGAATTCCGCCCGATTCCCATATTTTTGTGTTTTATAACACGCCTCCGCCGTGGGCCCGGGCCCCCGGACCCGGATCACCTAAAATTTTTCCGAGACATCAAAAACAACCTAAGGAACCAAAGTCACCACCCCACCATGACCCTTCCTCATTTGTTGGTGTTTTACGGCCATAAAACTAGAATTCCGCCTGATTCCCATATTTTCGTGAGCTATAGCACACGCCTCCGCCGTGGGCCCAGTCCCCCAGACCCGGATCACCTAAAAAATTTCTAGGATATCAAATACTACCTAAGGAACCACATCCACCACCCCGACATGACTGTTCCTCGTATTTTGGCGTTTTACGGCCATAAAACAAGAATTTCTCCTAATTCCCATATTGTCGTGTGTTATAGCTCACGCCTCCGTTGTGGACCCGGGCCTCCGGACCTGGACTGCCTAAATTTATCCGGGACATCAAATACAACCTAAGGAACCAAAGTCACCGCCCCACCATGACCGTTCCTCATTTTTTGGCATTTTACGGCAATAAAACCAGAATTCCTCCCGATTCCCATATTTTCGTGTGTTATAGCACACGCCTCCGCCGTGGGCCTGGGCCCCCAGACCCGGATTGCCTAAATTTTTCCCGGGACATCCAATAGAACCTAAGGGACCAAAGTCACCACCCCGCCTGACCGTTCCTCCTTATGTGGCATTTTACGGCCATAAAACTAGATTTCCACCCGATTCTCATATTTTCGTGTGCAATAACCCACGCCTTCCGATGTGGGGCCGAGCCCCCGGACCCGGATCGCCTAAAAATTTTCTGGTACGTCGAATACAACCTAAGGATCCACAGTCACTGCCTCGCCTTGACCGTTCTTCATTTTTTGGCATTTGGCGGCCATAAAACTTGAATATCACCCGATTCCCATATTTTCGTATCCTATAGCCCACGCCTTCCGTCGTGGGACCGGGCCCCCAGACCCGGATTGCCTAAAATTTTTCCGGGACATCAAATACAACCTAAGGAACCAAAGTCACTACACCGCCATAACCGTTCCTCATTATTTGGTGTTTTACGGCCATAAAACTAGAATTCCGCTCGATTCCCATATTTTCGTATGTTATACCACGCCTCCGCCGTGGGCCCGAGCCCCCGGACCCGGATTGCCTAAAATATTTCTGAGACATCAAATACAACCTAAGGAACCAAATACACCGCCCCTCCTTGATTATTCCTCATTTTCTGGCGTTTTACGGCCATAAAACTATAATTCCACACGATTCCCATATTTTCGTGTGCAATATAACCCACGCCTTCCGTCGTGGGCCCTGGCCTCGGACCCGGATCGCCTAAAATTCTTCTAGGACATCTAATACAACCTAAGGAACCACAGTCACCACCCCGCGATGACCATTCCTTAATTTTTGCATTTTGCGGCCATAAAACTTGAATTCCGCTCGATTCCGATATTTTCGTAAGCTATAGCACACGCCACAGCCGTGGGCGCGGGCCCCCGGACCCGGATCGCCTAAAAATTTTTCGGGACGTCAAATACAACCTAAGGAACTACATTAACTTCCCATCCATGATTGTTCCTTGTTTTTTGGCGTTTTAAGGCCATAAAGCAAGAATTTCAGCCGATTCCCATATTTTCGTATGCTATAGCCCACGTCTTCCGCCGTGGGCCCGGGTCCCCCAAACCCAGATCGCCTAAAATTTTCCAGTACATCGAATTCAACCTAAAGAACTAGGGTGACCACCCCACCATGAACGTTCCTCGTTTTTTGGCGTTTTATGGCCATAAAACTAGAATTCCGGCTGATTCCCATATTTTCGTGTGTTATAGCTCACGCCTTCCGCCGTGGACCCAGGCCCTTGGACCCGTATCGCCTAAAAAATATTCGGGACATCATATACAACCTAAGGAACCAAAGTCATCGCCCATCCATGACTGTTCCTCATTTTTTGGCGTTTTGCGACCATAAAACAAGGATTCCTCCTGATTCCCATATTTTCGAGTGCTATAGCCCACACCTTCCGCCGTGGGCCCGGGCCCCTGGACCCGGATCGCCTAAAAACATTTTGGGACATCAAATACAGCCTAAGGAACCACAGTCACCACACACCCATAATCGTTCCTTGTTGTTTGGCGAATCACGACCATAAAACTAGAATTCTGCCAGATTCCCATATTTTCGTGTGCCTTAGCCCACGCCTCCGCAGTGGGCTCGGGCCCCCAGACCGGATCGCCTAAATTTTTTCTGAGACATCCAATACAACCTAAGGAACCACAGTCACTGCCCCGCTATGGCAGTTAATTATTTTCTGGCATTTTACGGCCATAAAACTAGAATTCCGCCTGATTCCCATATTTTCGTGTGCTATAGCATACGCCTCCGCCGTGGGCTCGGGCCCCCAGACTCGGATCGCCTAAAAATTTTCTGGAATATCAAATACTACCTAAGTAACCACATTCACCGCCCCGACATGACCGTTCCTCGTATTTTGGCATTTTACGGCCTTTAAACTAGAATTCCTCCTAATTCCCATATTGTCGTGTGTTATATCCCACGCCTCCGCCGTGGGCCCGGGCCCCCAAACTTGGACCGCCTAAAATTTATCCGGGACATAAAATACAACCTAAGGAACCAAAGTCACCGCCCCACCATGACCGTTCCTTATATTTTGGCATTTTACGGCCATAAAACCAGAATTCCTCCCGATTCCCATATTTTCTTGTGCTATAGCACACGCCTCCGCCGTGGGCCCGGGCCCCCAGACCCGGATCGCCTAAAATTTTTTCGAGACATCAAATACAACCTAAGGAACTAAAGTGAACACCCTCCATGACCGTTCCTCATTTTGTGGCATTTTACGGCTATAAAACTAGATTTCCACCCGATTCCCATATTTTTGTGTGTTATAGCCCACGCCTTCCGCCGTGGGCCCGGGCCCCCGGACCCGGATTGCCTAAAAATTTTCCGGGATGTCGAATACAACCTAAGGATCCATAGTCACCGCCCTGCCTTGACCGTTCTTTGTTTTTTGGCATTTTGCGGCCATAAAACTTGAATTTCACCCGATTCCCATATTTTCATGTCCTATAGCCCACGTCTTCCGTCGTGGGCCCGGGCCCCCGGGCCCAGATGGCCTAAAATTTTTTGGGACATCAAATACAACCTAAGGAACCAAAGTCACCTCCCCCCCACCATGACCGTTCTTCATTTGTTGGCGTTTTACGGCCATAAAACTAGAATTCTGCCTGATTCTTATATTATCACACGCGTCCGCCATGGGCTCGGGCCCCCAGAGACGGATCACCTAAAAAATTTCTGGGATATCGAATACTACCTAAGGAACCACATTCACCGCCCTGATATAACCGTTTCTCATTTTTTTGCATTTTACGACCATAAAACTAGAATTTCGCCCAATTCCCATATTGTCGTGTGTTATAGCCCACGCCTCCGCCGTGGGCCCGAGCCCCAGGACCCGGATTGCCTAAAAATTTTCCAGGACATCAAATACAACCTAAGGAACCAAATTCATAGCCCCGCCATGACCGTTCCTCATCTTTTGGCATTTTACAGCCAAAAAAGTAGAATTCCGCCCAATTCCCATATTTTCGTGTGTTATACCATGCCTTCCGCCGTGGGCCCGGTCCCCAGGACCCGGATTGCATAAAAAAATTTTGGGACGTCAAATACAACCTAAGGAACCACATTCACCACCCCACCTTGACCGTTCCTCATATTTTGGCATTTTTCGGCCATAAAACTAGAATTTCGCCCGATTCCGATATTTTCGTGTGCTATAGCCCATGCTTTCCTCCGTGGGCCCGGGCTCCCAAACCCGGATCGCCTAAAAATATTTTGGGACATCCAATACTACCTAAGGAACCACATTTACTGCCCCTACATGACCGTTCCTTATTTTTTCGCATTTTACAGCCATAAAACTAGAATTCCGCCCGATTCCCATATTTTCGTGTGTTATACCACGCCTCCGTCGTGGGCACGGGCCCCCGGACCCGGATCGCCTAAAAATTTTTCGGGGCATCAAATACAACCAAAGGAACCAAATTCATCGCCCCTCCATGACCGTTCCTAATTTTCTGGGATTTTACGGCTATAAAACTAGAATTCCACTGATTTTCAAATTTTCGTGTGCATAGCCCACGCCTTCCGCCGTGGGCCCGGACCCCCGAACCCGGATCGCCTAAAAATTTTCCGGGATGTTGAATACAGCCTAAGGAAACACATTCACCGCCCCACCTTGACCGTTCCTCATGTTTTGGCATTTTTCGGCCATAAAACTTGAACTTCGCTCGATTCCGATATTTTCGTGTGCTATAGCCCACGTCTTCCGCCGTGGACCGGGCCCCCAGACCCGGATCACCCAAAAAATTTTGGGACATCAAATACTACCTAAGGAACCACATTCACCGCCTCGACATGACCGTTCCTCATTTTTTCGCATTTTACAGCCATAAAACTAGAATTCCGCCCGATTTCCATATTTTTGTGTGTTATACCACGCCTCCGCCGTGGGCCCAGGCCCCTGGACCCGGATCGTCTAAAAGTTTTCCGGGACATCAAATATAACCTAAGGAACTAAAGTCACTGCCCCTCCATGATCGTTCCTCATTTTGTGGCGTTTTACGGCCATAAAACTAGAATTCCACCCGATTCTTATATTTTCGTGTGCTATAGCCCAAGCCTTACGCCGTGAGCCCGGGCCCCCAGACCCGGATCGCCTAAAAAAATTTTGGGACATTTAATACAACCTAAGGAACCATAGTCACCGCCCCACCTGGACCGTTCCTCATGTTTTGGCATTGTTCGGCAATAAAACTAGAATTTCGCCCGATTACGATTTTTTCGTGTCCTATAGCCCACCCCTTCCGCCGTGGGCCCGGGCCCCCAGACCCGGATCTCCTAAAAAAATTTCGGGACATCAAATACTACCTAAGGAACCACATTCACCACCCCGACATGACCATTCCTCATTCTTTGGCGTTTTACGGCCTTAAAACTAGAATTCCACCTGATTCCCATATTGTCGGGTGTTATAGCCCATGCCTCCGCCGTGGGCCCGAGCCCCCGAACACAGAGCGCCTAAAAATTTTCCGTGACATCAAATACAACCTAAGGAACCAAATTCACTGCCCGACCATGACCGTTTCTTATTTTTTGGCGTTTTACGGTCATAAAACTAGAATTCCGCCTGATTCCCATATTTTCGTGTGTTATACCACGCCTCCGCCGGGGGCCCGAGCTCCCGGACCCGGATCGCCTAATATTTTTTCGGGACATCAAATACAACCTAAGGAACCAAAGTCACCGCCCCACCATGACCGTTCATCATTTTGTGGCGTTTTACGGCCATAAAACTAGAATTCCACCAGATTCCCAAATTTTCATGTGCTATAGCCCACGCCTTCTGTCGTGGGCCAAGGCCCCCAGACCCGGATCGCCTAAAAAAATTTCGGGACATCAAATACTACCTAAGGAACCACATTTACTGCCCCGACATGACCCTTCCTCATTTGTTCGCATTTTACAGTCATAAAACTAGAATTCTGCCCGATTCCCATATTTTCGTGTGTTATACCACGCCTCCGTCGTGGGCCCGGGCACCCGTACCTGGACCGCGTAAAAAAAATCTGGGACACCAAATACAACCTAAGGAACCAAAGTCACCGCCCCTCCTTGACCGTTCCTACTTTTGTGGCATTTTACGGGTATAAAACTAGAATTTCACCGATTCCCAAATTTTCGTGTGATATAGCCCACGCCTTCCGCCGTGGGCCTGGATCCCCGGACCCGGATCGCCTAAAAATTTTCTGGGATGTCGAATACAACCTAAGGAAACACAGTCACCGCCCCACCTTGATCGTTCCTCGTGTTTTGGCATTTGTTTGCCATAAAACTAGAATTTCGCTCTATTCCGATATTTTCGTGTGCTATAGCCTACGCCTTCTGCCGTTGGCCTGGGCCCCCAGTCCCGGATTGCCTAAAAAACTTTCGGGACATCAAATACTACTTAAGGAACCACATTCACCGCCCGACATGACTGTTCCTCATTGTTTCACATTTAACAGCCATAAAACTAGAATTCTGCCCGATTCCCATATTTTCGTGTGTTATACCACGCCTCCACTGTGGGCCCGGGCCTCTGGACCCGGATCGTCTAAAATTTTTTCGGGACATCAAATACAACCTAAGGAACCAAAGTCACCACCCCTCCTTGACCGTTCCTCATTTTGTGGCTTTTTATGGCCATAAAACTAGAATTCCACCCGATTCTTATATTTTCGTGTGCTATAGCCCATGCCTTCCGCCGTGGGCCCGAGCTCGCGGACCCGGATTGCCTAAAAAAATTTTGGGACGTTGAATACAACCTAAGGAACTACATTCACCGCCCCACCTTGACCGCTCCTCATATTTTGACATTTTTCGGCCATAAAACTAGAATTTCGCCCGATTCCGATATTTTCGTATGTTATAGCCCACGCCTTCTGCCGTGGGTCCGGGCCCCCAGACCCGGATCGCCTAAAAAAATTTTGGGACATCAAATACTACCTAAGGAACCACATTCACCGCCTCGACATGACCGTTCCTTATTTTTTTGCATTTTACGGCCATAAAACTAGAATTCCACCTAATTCCCATATTGTCGGGTGTTATAGCCCATGCCTCCGCCGTGGGCCCGGGCCCCCCGACACAGATCGCCTAAAAATTTTCCGTGACATCAAATACAACCTAAGGAACCAAAGTCACTGCCCCGCCATGACCGTTTCTGATTTTTTGGCATTTTACGGCCATAAACTTGAAATCCGCCCGATTCCCAAATTTTCGTGTGTTATACCACGCCTCCGCCGTGGGCCCGGGCCCCCGGACCCGGATCGCCTAAAAAATTTTCGGGACATCAAATACAACCTAAGGAACCAAAGTCACTGCCCCTCCATGACCGTTCCTCATTTTGTGGCATTTTACGGCTATAAAACTAGAATTCCACCAGATTCCCAAATTTTCGTGTATTATATCCCACGCCTTCCACCGTGGGCCCGGGCCCTCGGACCGGAATTGCCTAAAAAAAATTCGGGACGTCGACTACAACCTGAGGAACCACAGTCACCACCCCTCCTTGACCGTTCCTCATTTTTTGGCATTTTGCGGCCATAAAACAAGAATTTTGCCCGATTCCGATATTTTCGTTTGCTATAGCCCACGCCTTCTGCCGTGGGCCCGGGCCCCCAGACCCGGATCGCCTAAAAATTTTACGGGACATCAAATACTACCTAAGGAACCACATTCACCCCCCTGACATGACCGTTCCTCATTCTTAGGCGTTTCACGGCCATAAAACTAGAATTCCGCCCGATTATCATATTGTCGGGTGTTATAGCCCACGCCTCCGCCGTGGGCCCGGGCTCCTAAACTCGGATCGCCTAAAAAACATTCGGGACGTTGAATACAACATAAGGATCCACAGTCACCTCCCCACCTTGACATTCCTCTTTTTTGGCATTTTGGGGCCATAATACTAGAATTCCGTCTGATTCCCATATTTTCGTGTGCTATAGCCCACGCCTTCCGCCGTGGGCGCTGGCCCCCAGACCCAGATCGCCTTAAATTTTTTCGAGATATCAAATACAACCTAAGGAACCACATTAACTACCCAGCCATCAATGTTATTTGTTTTTTTGGCATTTTACGGCCATAAAACTAGGATTCCGCCTGATTCCCATATTTTCGTGTGCTATAGCCCACGCCTTCTGCCGTGGGCCCGGGCCCCTAGACCAGGATCGCCTAAAAATTTTCCGGGATGTCGAATAAAACCTAAGGATCCAAAATCACCGCCCTGCCATGAACATTACTCGTTTTTGGCATTTTTCGGCCATAAAACTTGAATTCCGCCCGATAACCATATTTTCATGTGCTATAGCCATGCGTTCCGCCGTGGGCCCAGGGCCCCGGACCCAAATCGCCTAAAAATATTTCGGGACATCAAATACAACCTAAGGAACCACAGTCACTGCCCATATATGATCGTTCCTCATTTTTTGGCATTTTACGGCCATATAACTAGAATTCCGCATGATTCCCATATTTTCGTGTGCTATAGCCCACGCCTCCGTCGTGGGCCCGGAGCCCCAGACTCGGAACACCTAAAATTTATCCGGGACATCAAATACAACCTAAGGAACCAAAGACACCGCCCCACCATGACCGTTCCTCATTTGTTGGCATTTTACGGCCATAAAACTAGAATTTCGCCCGATTCCCATATTTTCGTGTGTTATGCCTTCGCAGTGGGCCCGGGTCCCCAGACCCGGATTGCCTAAAACTTTTTCGGGACATCAAATACAACCTAAGAAGCCACATTTGACACCCCGACATGACCGCTCCTCATTCTTTGGTGTTTTGCGGCCATAAAACTAGAATTCCACCTGCTTCCCATATTGTCGGGTATTATAGCCCACGCCTTCCGCCGTGGGCCCGGACCCCCGAACCTGGATCGCCTAAAAAATTTTTGGGATGTTGAATACAACCTAATGATCCACAGTCACCTCCCCACCTTGACCATTTCTCATGTTTTGGCATTTTACGGCTATAATACTAGAATTCCGCCCGATTCCTATATTTTCGTGTGCTTTAGCCCACACCTTCCGCCGTGGGCGCGTACCCCCGGACCCCGATCGCCTTAAATTTTTTAGAGACATAAAATACCACCTAAGGAACCACATTAACTGCTCAGCCATGACTGTTACTTGTTTTTTGGCGTTTTACGGCCATAAAACTAGGATTCCGCCCGATTACTATATTTTCGTGTGCCATAGCCCACGCATTCTGCCGTGGGCCCGGGCCCCCGCAGCCGTATTGCTTAAAATTTTTCCGGGACATCGAATACAACCTACAGAACCAAAATCACCGCCCCACCATGAACATTCCTCATTTTTTGGCATTTTACGGCCATAAAACTAGAATTCCGCGTGATACCCATATTTTCGTGTGCTATAGCCCACTGCTTCCGCCGTGGGCCCAGGCCCCCGAACCTGGGTTGCCTAAAAAGTTTTTTGGACATCAAATACCACCTAAGGAACCACAGTCACCGACCATCCATGACTGTTCCTCATTGTTTTGCATTTTACGGCCATAAAACTAGAATTCCGCCTGATTCCCATATTTTCGTGTGCTATAGCCCACGCCTCCGTCGTGGGCCCGGGCCCCCAGATCCGGATCGCCTAAAATTTATCCGAGACCTCAAATACAACCTAAGTAACCAAATTCAATGCCCCACTATGACCGTTCTTTATTTGTTGGTGTTTTACGGCCATAAAATTAGAATTTCGCCCGATTCTCATATTTTCGTGTGCTATAGCCCAAGCCTCCGCCGTTGGCCCAGGCCCCCGAATCCAGATCGCCTAAAAATTTTCCGGGACATTGAATACTACCTAAGGAACCACATTCACTACCCCGACATGACCGTTCCTCATTCTTTGGCATTTTTCGGCCATAAAACTAGAATTCCGCCCGATTCCCATATTGTCGGGTGTTATAGCCCACGCCTCCACCGTGGGCCCGGGCCCCCGGATCACCTAAATATTTTTTGGGACGTTGAATACAACCTAAGGATCCACATTTACCGCCCCGCCTCACATTCCTCATTTTTTGGCATTTTGCGGCCATAATACTAGAATTCAGCCCGATTTCTATATTTTTTTGTGCTATACGCCTTCCGCCGTGGGCCCGGGCCCCCGAACCCGGATCGCCTAAAACTTTTCCGGGACGTTGAATACAACCTAAGGATCCCCAGTCACTGCCCCGCCTTGACATTCCTGGTTTTTTGGTGTTTTGCGGCCATAATACTAGAATTTCGCCTGATTCCCATATTTTCGTGTGCAAAGCCCACGCCTTCCGCCGTGGGCGTGGACCCCCACAACCCGGATCGCCTTAAATTTTTTTGGGACTTCAAATACAACCTAAGGAACCACAGTCACCGCCCCACCATGACCGTTCGTCATTTATTGGCGTTTTACGGCTATAAAACTAGAATTCTGCCCGATTCTCATATTTTCGTGTGCTATGCCTCCGCCGTGGGCCCGGGCCCCAAGACCCGGATCGCCAAAAAAAAAATTCGGGTCGTCGAATACAACCTAAGGAATGCAAAATCACCGCCCTTCCATGAACATTCCACATTTTTTGGCTTTTTATGGCCATAAAACTAGAATTCCGCCCGATACCTATATTTTCGATCGCCTAAAAAAATTTCGGGACATCTAATACCACCTAAGGAACCACAGTCACCGACCATCCATGACCGTTCCTCATTTTTTGGCATTTTACGGTCATAAAACTAGAATTTCGCCCGATTCCCATATTTTCGTGTGCTATAGCTCACGCCTCCGTCGTGGGCCCGAGTCCCCTGGACCCGGATCGCCTAAAAATTGCTGGGTCATCAAATGCTACCTAAGGAACCACATTCACCACCCCGACGCCGTGGGCCTCTGAACCCGGATCGTCTAAAATTTTTTCGGAACATCAAATACAACCTAAGGAATCAAAGTCACCGCCCCTCCATGACCGTTCCTCATTTTGTGGCGTTTTACAGCCATAAAACTAGAATTCCACCCGATTCTTATATTTTCGTGTGCTATAGCCCAAGCCTTCCGCCTTGAGCCCTCGGACCCGGATCGCCTAAAAATATTTCGGGACATTGAATACAACCTAAGGAATCACAGTCACCGCCCCATCTTGACCTTTCCTCATTTTTTGGCATTTTTCGGCCATAAAACTAGAATTTCGCCAGATTCCGATATTGTCTGGTGCTATAGCCCACTCCTCCGCCGTAGGCCAGGGCCCCCGGACACGGATCACCTAAAAAATTTTCGTGACATCAAATACAACCTAAGGAACCAAAGTCACTGCCCCGCCATGACCGTTTCTTATTTTTGGCGTTTTACGGCCATAAAACTAGAATTCCGCCCGATTCCCATATTTTCGTATGTTATACCACTCCTCCTACGGGGGCCTAGGCCCCCGGACCCGGATCGCCTAAAAATTTTTCGGGACATCAAATACAATCTAAGGAACCAAAGTCACCGCCCCACTATGACCGTTCATCATTTTGTGGCGTTCTACGGCCATAAAACTAGAATTTCCCCAGATTCCCAAATTTTCATGTGCTATAGCCCACGCCTTCCGCCATGGGCCCGGGCCCCCTGACCCGGATCGCCTAAAAATTTTCCAGGACGTCGAATACAACCTAAGGAACCACAGTCACCGCTCCACCATGACTGTTCCTCATTTTTTGGAATTTTTCGGCCATAAAACTAGAATTTCGCCCGATTCCGATATTTTCGTGTGCTATAGCCCACGCCTTCCGCCGTGGGCCCGGGCCCCCAGATCCGGATCGCCTAAAACATTTTCGGGACATCAAATACTACCTAAGGAACCATATTTACCGCCCCGACATGACCGTTGCTCATTTTTTCGTATTTTACAACCATAAAACTATAATTCCGCCCATTCCCATATTTTCGTGTGTTATACCACGCCTCCGCCATGGGCCCGGGCCCCGGACCCGTATCGCCTAAAATTTTTCCAAGACATCAAATACAACCTAAGGAACCAAAGTCACCGCCCCTCCTTGTCCGTTCCACATTTTGTGGCATTTTACCGCTATAAAACTAGAATTCCACCGATTTCCAAATTTTCGTGTGATATAGCCCACGCCTTCGGTTGTGGGCCTGGACCCCTGGACCCGGATCGCCTAAAAATTTTCCCAGACGTCGAATACAACCTAAGGAAACACAGTCCCCGGCCCACCTTGACCGTTCCTCGTGTTTTGGCATTTTTCGGCCATAAAACTAGAATTTCGCCCGATTCCAATATTTTCGTGTGTTATAGCCCACGCCTTCCGCCATGGGCCTGGGCCCCCAGACCCGGATCGCCTAAAAAATTTCGGGACATCAAACACTACCTAAGGAACCACATTCACCGCCCAACATGACCGTTCCTCATTTTTTCGCATTTTACAGCCATAAAACTAGAATTCCGCCCGATTCCCATATTTTCGTGTGTTATACCATGCCTCCGCCGTGGGCCCGGGCCCCTCGTCTAAAAAATTTCCGGGACATCAAATACAACCTAAGGAACCAAAGTCACCGCCCCTCCATGACCGTTCCTCATTTTGTGGCGTTTTACGGCCAAAAAACTAGAATTCCACCCGATTCTTATATTTTCGTGTGCTATAGCCCAAGCTTTCCGCCGTGGGCCCGCGCCCCCAGACGCGGATCGCCTAAAAAATTTTAGGGACATTGAATACAACCTAAGGAACCACAGTCACCGCCCCACCATGACCGTTCCTCATTTTTGACAGTTTTCGGCCATAAAACTAGAATTTCGCCCAATTCCAATATTTTCGTGTGCTATAGCCCACGTCTTCCGCCGTAAGCCTGGGCCCCCAGACCCGGATCGCCTAAAAAAATTTCGGGACATCAAATACTACCTAAGGAACCACATTCACTGACCTGACATGACCGTTCCTCATTCTTTGGCGTTTTATGGCTATAAAACTAGAATTCCACCTGATTCCGATATTGTCGGATGTTAGCCCACGCCTCCGCCGTGCGCCCGGGCTCCCGGACACAGATCGCCTAAAAAATTTCCGTGACATCAAATACAACCTAAGGAACCAAAGTCACTGCCCCGCCATGAACGTTTCTTATTTTTTGGCATTTTACGGCCATAAAACTTGAATTCCGCCCGATTCCCCTATTTTCATGTGTTATACCACGCCTCCGCCGTGGGCCCGGGCCCCCGGACCCGGATCGCCTAAAATTTTTTCGGGACATAAAATACAACCTAAGGAACCAAAGTCACCGCCCCTCCATTACCGTTCCTCATTTTGTGGCGTTTAACGGCCATAAAACTAGAATTCCATCAGATTTCAAAATTTTCGTGTGCTATAGCCCACGCCTTCCGCCTTGGGCCGGGGCCCCCGGACCGGGATCGCCTAAAAAAATTTCGGGACGTCGAATACAACCTGAGGAACCACAGTCACCGCCCCTCCTTGACCGTTCTTCATTTTTTGGCATTTTGCGGCCATAAAACAAGAATTTCCCCCGATTATGATATTTTCGTGTGCTATAGCCCACGCCTTCCGCCATGGGTCCGGGCCCACAGACCCGGATCGCCTAAAATTTTTACGGGACATCAAATACTACCTAAGGAACCACATTCACCGCTCCAACATGACTGTTCCTCATTCTTTGGCGTTTCACGGCCGTAAAACTAGAATTTCGCCCGATTATCATATTGTCGGGTGTTATAGCCCACGCCTCCGCCGTGGGCCTAGGCCCCTGGACCCGGATCGCCTAAAAATTTTCCGGTACATCAAATACAACCAAAGGAACCAAAGTCACTGCCCCGCCATGGCATGTTTCTTATTGTTTGGCGTTTTACGACCATAAAACTAGAATTACGCTCGATTCCCGTATTTTTGTGTGTTATACCACGCCTCTGCCGTGGGCCCGGCCCCCGGACCCGGATTGCCTAAAACTTTTACGGGACATCAAATACTACCTAAGGAACCACATTCACCGCCCTGACATGACCGTTCCTCATTCTTTGGCCTTTTACGGCCATAAAACTAGAATTCCGAACAATTACCATATTGTCGGGTGTTATAGCCCACGCCTTCCGCCGTGGGCCCGGGCCCCCAAACCCGGATCGCCTAAAAAAAATTTGGGATGTTGAATACAACCTAAGGATCCACAGTCACCTCCCCGCCTTGAAATTCCTCATTTTTTGGCATTTTGCGGCCATAATACTAGAATTTCGTCCGATTCCCATATTTTCGTATGTTATAGCCCACGCCTTCCGCCGTGGGCGCCCCCGGACCCAGATCGCCTTAAATTTTTCTGGGATATCAAACACAACCTAAGGAACCACATAAACTGCCCAGCCATGACTGTTATTCTTTTTTTTGGCATTTTACGGCCATAAAACTAGGATTCCGCCCGATTCCCATATTTTCGTATGCCATAGCCCACGTCTCCGCCGTACGCCCGGGGCCCTGAACCCGGATCACCTACAATTTATCCGGGACATCAAATACAACCTAAGAAACCAATGTCACTGCCCCTCCATGATCGTTCCTCATTTTTTGGAGTTTTATGGCCATAAAACTAGAATTCCCTTCGATTCCCATATTTTTGTGTGCTGTAGCCCACGCCTCCGCAGTGGGCCCGGGCCCCTGGACCCGGATCGCCTATAATTTTTTTGGGACATAAAATAAACCTAAGCAACCAAAGTCACTGCCCCTCCATGACCGTTCCTCATTTTTTGGCGTTTTACGGCCATAAAACTAGAATTCCGCCCGATAACCATATTTTCATGTGCTATAGCCCACGCCTTCCGCCGTGGGCCCGGGGCCCCGGACCCGGATCGCCTAAAAAATTTTGGGACATCATATACAACCTAAGGAACCACATTCACCACCCATCCATGATCGTTCCTCATTTTTTGGCATTTTACGGCCATAAAACTAGAATTCCGCCCGATTCTCATATTTTTGTATGCTTTAGCACATGCCTTCCGCCATGGGCCCGGGCCCCCGGACCCGGATTGTCTAAAATTGTTCCGGGACATCAAAGACAACCTAAGGAACCACAGTCACCTCCCCATCATGACCGTTCCTCATGTTTTGGCGTTTTACGGCTATAAAACTAGAATTCCGCCCGATTCTCATATTTTCGTGTGTTATGCCTTCGCCGTGGGCCCGGGCCCCCAGACCCGGATTGCCTAAAACTTTTTCGGGACATCAAATACAACCTAAGAAACCACATACGATGCCCCGACATGACCGTTCCTCATTCTTTGGCGTTTTGCGGCCATAAAACTAGAATTCCACCCGATTCCCATATTGTCGGGTGTTATAGCCCACGCCTTCCGCCGTGGGCCCGGGCCCCCAAACCCGGATCGCCTAAAAAATTTTCGGGACGTTGAATACAACCTAAGGATCCACATCCACAGACCCACCTTGACCATTCCTCATTTTTTGGCATTTTACGGCTATAATACTAGAATTCCGCCCGATTCTCATATTTTCGTGTGCTATAGCCCATGCCTTTCGCCGTGGGCGCGGTCCCCTGGACCCGGATCGCCTTAAATTTTTCCAGGACATCAAATACAACCTAAGGAATCACATTAACTGCTCCGCTATGACTATTAATTGTTTTTTGGCATTTTACGGCCATAAAACTAGGATTCCGCCCGATTACCATATTTTCGTGTGCCATAGCCCATGCCTTCTGCCGTGGGCTCGGGACCCCGCACCCGGATCGACTAAAAAATTTTCGGGACGTCGAATACAACCTAAGGAACCAAAATCACCATCCCACCATGAACATTCCTTATTTTTTGGCGTTTTACGGCCATAAAACTAGAATTTCGCGTGATACCCATATTTTCATGTGCTATAGCCCACGGCTTCCGCCGTGGGGTCGGGTCCCCCGGACCCGGATCGCCTAAAAAATTTTCTGGACATCAAATACCACCTAAGGAACCATAGTCACTGACCATCCATGACCGTTCCTCATTGTTTTGCATTTTACGGCCATAAAACAAGAATTCCGCCTGATTCCCATATTTTCGTGTGCTATAGCCCACGCCTCCGTCGTGGGCCCGGGCCCCCAGATGCGGATCGCCTAAAATTTATCCGGGACATCAAATACAACCTAAGTACCCAAAGTCACCACCCCACCATGACCGTTCCTTATTTGTTGGCGTTTTACGACCATAAAACTAGAATTCCGCCTGATTCTCATATTTTCGTGTGCTATCCGTCGTAGGCCCGGGCCCCCGAACCCGGATCGCCTAAAAATTTTCCGGGACGTTGAATACTACCTATGGAACCACATTCACGGCCCCGACATGACCGAACCTCATTCTTTGGCGTTTTCCGGCCATAAAACTAGAATTTTGCCCAATTCCCATATTGTCAGGTGTTATAGCCCACGCCTCCACCGTGGGCCCGGGCCCCCGGATCGCCTAAATATTTTCCGGGATGTTGAATACAACCTAAGGATCCACAGTTACCACCCCGCCTTGACATTCCTCATTTTTTTGCATTTTACGGCCATAATACTAGAATTCTGCCCGATTCTCATTTTCTTTTGTGCTATACACCTTCCGCCGTGGGCCCGGGCCCCCGAACCTAGATCGCTAAAAATTTTCCAGGACATTGAATACAACCTAAGGATCCACAGTCACCGCCCCGCCTTGACATTACTCGTTTTTTGGTGTTTTGCGGCCATAATACTAGAATTCTGCCCGATTCCCATATTTTCGTGTGCAATAGCCCACGCCTTCCGCCGTGGGCGCGGGCCCCCAGAACCCAAATCGCCTTAAATTTTTTCGGGACATCAAATACAACCTAAGGAACCACAGTCACCGCCCCACCATGACCGTTCCTCATTTGTTGGCGTTTTACGGCCATAAAACTAGAATTCTGCCCGATTCTCATATTTTCGTGTGATATGCCTCCGCCGTGGGACCGGGCCACCAGACCCGGATCGCCTAAAAAAATTCTGGGTCGTCGAATACAACCTAAGAGAAGCAAAATCACCGCCCTGCCATGAACATTCCTCATTTTTTGGCGTTTTATGGCCATAAAACTAGAATTTCGCTTGATACCTATATTTTCGTGTGCGAAGCCGTGGGCCCGAGCCCCCGGACCCGAATCGCCTAAAAAATTTTTGGGACATCAAATACCACCTAAGGAACCACAGTCACCAACCATCCATGACCGTTCCTCATTTTTTGGTATTTTACGGCCATAAAACTAGAATTCCGCCCGATTCTCATATTTTCGTGTGCAGCCCAAGCCTCTGTCGTGGGCACGGGACCCCCGACCCGGATCGCCTAAAAATTTTGTGGGTCATCAAATACTACCTAAGGAACAACATTCACCACCCCGACAAGACCTTTCCTCATTTTTTGGCATTTTACGGCCATAAAAGTAGAATTCCGCCCGATTCCCATATTTTTGTGTGCTTTAGCACATGCCTTCCGCCGTGGGCCCGGGCCCCCGGACTCGGATTGCCTAAAATTGTTCCGGGACATCAAAGACAACCTAAGGAACCACAGTCACCTCCCCGTAATGACTGTTCCTCATGTTTTGGCGTTTTACGGCCATAAAACTAGAATTTCGCCTGATTCCCATATTTTCGTGAGCTATAGCCCACGCCTCCGCCATGGGCCATGGGCCTTGGCCCCCGGATCCGGATCACCTAACACTTTTCCGGGACATCAAATACAACCTAAGGAACCAATATCACTGCCCCTCCATGATCGTTCTTCACATTTTGGAGCTTTACGGTCATAAAACATGAATTCCCTTCGATTCTCATATTTTCGTGTGCTATAGCCTACGCCTCCGCCGTGGGCCCGGGCCCCCGGATCCGGATCGCCTAAAATTTTTCCGGGACATCAAATACAACCTAAGGAACCAAAGTCATTGCCCCTTCATGATCGTTCCTCATTTGTTGGCGTTTTACGGCCATAAAACTAGAATTCCGCCCGATTCCCATATTTTCATGTGCTATAGCCCAAGCCTTTCCGCCGTGGGCCTGGGCCCACGGACCCGGATCGTCTAAAAAATTTTCAAAATGTCGTATACAACCTAAGGAACCACAGTCACCTCCCTACCATGACCATTCCTCATTTTTTGGCGTTTTGCAGCCATAAAACTTGAATTCTGCTTGATTCCTTATTTTCATGTGCTATAGAGCACTCCTTCCACCGTGGTCCCGGGCCCCTAGACTCATATCGCCTAAAAAATTTTCGGGTTATCAAATACAACCTAAGGAACCATTGTCACCACCCATCCATGACCGTTCCTCATTTTTTGGCATTTTACAGCCATAAAACTAGAATTCCGCCCGATTCCCATATTTTAGTGTGCTATAGCCCACGTTTTCGTCGTGGGCCATGGCCCTCGGACCCGGATCGCCTAAAATTTTTGGGGACATCCAATACAACCTGAGGAACCACATTCATCGCCCCGCCATGACCGTTCATTATATTTTGGCATTTTACGGCCATAAAACTTGAATTCCGCCAAATTCTCATATTTTTGTGTTCTATAGCCCATGCTATCCGCCGTGGGCCCGGGCCCCGAGACCCGGATAGCTAAAATTTTTTCGGGTCATCAAATACTACCTAAGGAACCATAGTTCAACCCCCCCCCCCCCCCCCCGATATGACCGTTCCTCATTGTTTTGTGTTTTACGACCATAAAACTAGAATTCCGCCCGATTTCCATATTTTCGTGTTTTATAGCCCACGCTTCCGTCGTGGGCCCGGGCCTCCAAACCCGGATCGCGTAAAATTTATTCGGGACATCCAATACAACCTAAGGAACCAAAGGCACCACCCCGCCATGAACGTTCCTCATTTTTTGGCGTTTTACGTCCATAAAACTAGAATTCCGCCCGATTCCCATATTTTCGTGTGCTATAGCCCACGCCTTCGCCGTGCGCCCGGGCCCCTGGACCCGGATCACCTAAAATTTATCTAGGACATCAAATACAACCTAAGGAACCAATATCACCGCCCCTCCCTGATCGTTCCTCATTTTTTGGAGTTTTACGGCCATAAAACTTGAATTCCCTTCAATTCCAATATTTTCGTGTGCTATAGCTCACGCCTCCGTCGTGGGCCCGGGCCCCCAGACCCTGATCGCCTAAAAATTTTCCGGGACATCAAATACAACCTAAGGTACCAAAGTCATTGCCCATCCATGACCATTCCTCATTATTTGGCATTTTACGGCCATAAAACTAGAATTTCGCCCGATTCCCATATTTTCGTGTGCTATATAGCCCACGTCTTCCGTTGTGGGCCTGGGCCCCCGGACACAGATCATCTAAAAATTTTCCGGGACGTCGCATACAACCTAAGGAACCACAGCTACCGCCCCGCCATGACGCTTCTCATTTCTTGGCGTTTTGCGGCCATAAAACTTGAATTCCACTCGATTCCTTATTTTCATGTGCTATAAAGCACGCCTTCCACCTTGGGCCAGGGCCCCCAGACCCGGATCGCCTAAAAAATTTCTAGGACATCAAATACAACCTAAAGAACCACAGTCACCACCCATCCATGACCGTTCCTCATTTTTTAGCATTTTTCGGCCATAAAAAAAGAATTCCGCCCGATTCCCATATTTTCGTGTGCTAAAGCCCACACCTTCGCCGTGGGCCAGGGCCCTCGGACCCGGATCGCCTAAAATTTTCGGGGACATCAAATACAACCTGAGGAACCACAGTCACCGCCCCACCATGACCATTCTTCTTTTTTTGGCATTTTACGGCCATAAAACTAGATTTCCGCCCGATTCCGATATTTTTGTGTTCTATAGCCCATGCCTTCTGCCATGGGCCCGAGCCCCCGGACCCGGATAGCCTAAAATTTTTCGGGACATCAAATTCAACCTAAGGAACCTCATTCATGGCCTCGCCATGACCATTCTTCATTTTTTGGCGCTTTACGGCCATAAAACTAGATTTTCGCCTGATTCCAATATTTTCGTAAGCTATAGCCCACGACTCCGCCGTGGGCCTGGGCCCCCAGACCCGGATCGCTTAAAAGTTTTCCTAGATATCAATTACAACCTAAGGAACCACATTCACCGCCCCTCCATGACCGTTCCCCATTTTTTGGCATTTTACGGCCATAAAACTTGAATTCCGCTCGATTCCTATATTTTCGTATGCTATAGCCCACGCCTTCCGCCGTGGGCCCGGGCCCTTGGACCCGGATCGAATCAAGTTTTTCCGGGACATCTAATACAACCTAAGGAACCATAGTCACAGCCCCTCCATGAGCATTCCTCATTTTTTAGCGTTTTACGGCCATAAAACTAGAATTCCGCCCGATTCCCATATTTTTGTGTTCTATAGCACATGCCTTCCATCGTGGGCCCGGGCCCCCGAACTCGGATTGCCTAAAAAGTTTTCGGGACATCAAATACAACCTAAGGAACCATATTCATCTCCCCGCCAAGACCATTCTTCGTTTTTTGGCGTTTTACGGTCATAAAACTAGATTTCAGCCAGATTCCCATATTTTCGTGTGCTATTGCCTACGCCTCTGCCGTGGGCCTGGGCCCCAAACCCGAATAGCCTAAAATAATTTCGGTACATCAAATACAACCTAAGGAACCACAGTAACCGTCCCTCCATGATCGTTCCCCATTTTTTGGCATTTTACGGCTATAAAACTTTAATTCCGCTCGATTTCTATATTTTCGTGTGCTATAACCCACGCCTTCCGCCGTGGGCCCGTGCCCGGATCGCCTAAATTTTTTACGGGACATGAAATACAACCTAAGGAACAAAATTCACAGCCCCGCTATGACTATTCCTTATTGTTTGGCGTTTTACGGCCATAAAATTAGAATTCCACCTAATTCCCATATTTTCGTGTGCTATATAGCTCACGCCTTCGCCGTTGGCCAGGGCCCCTGGACCCGGATCGCCTAAAATTTTTCAGGGACATCAAATACAACATGAGGAACCATAGTTACTACCTCGCCATGACCGTTCACCATTATTTGGCGTTTTACGGCCATAAAACTAGAATTCTGCCCGTTTCCCATATTTTTGTGTTCTATAGCCCATGCCTTCCGCCGTGGGCCCGGGCCCCTGGACCCGGATAACCTAAAATTTTTCGGGACATCAAATGCAACCTAAGAAACCACAGTCACCGCCCCGCCTTGACCATTCTTCATTTTTTGGCGTTTTATGGCCATAAAACTATATTTTCGCCTGATTCACATATTTTCGTGTGTTATGGCCCACGCCTCCGCCGTGGGCCTGAGCCCCCAGACCCAGATAGCCTAAACTTTTTTCGGGACATCAAATACAACCTAAGGAACCAAAGTAACCGCCCCTCCACGACCGTTCCTTATTTTTTAGCGTTTTACGGCCATAAAACTAGAATTTCGCCTGATTCCCATATTTTCGTGTGCTATAGCCCAGGCCTTCCGTCGTGGGCCCTGGCCCACAGACTCGGATCGAATAAAATATTTTTCGGGACATCAAATACAACCTAAGGAACCAAAATCACCAGCCCGCCATGACCGTTCCTCATTTTTTAGTGTTTTACGGCAATAAAACAAGAATTCCGTCGCATTCCCATATTTTCATATGCTATAGCTCACGCCTCCGCCGTGGCCCGGTTCCCCGGACTCGGATCGCTTAAAAAATTTTCGAGACATGAAATACTACATAAGGAACCACATTCACTGCCCCGACATGACTGTTTCTCGTTGTTTGGTGTTTTATGGCAAAAAATCTAGAATTCCGACCGATTTCTATATTTTCATGTGTTATAGCCCACACCACCGTCATGGGCCCCCCCGGACCAGGATAACCTAAAAAATTTTCGGGATGTCGAATACAACCTAAAGAACCACATTCACTGCCCCAACATGACCGTTCCTCGATTGTTGGCGTTTTGCGGCGATAAAACTAGAATTCCGCCCGATTCCCATATTTTCGTGTGTTATAGCCCACGCCTTCCACCGTGGGTCTGGGCCCCCAGACTCGAATTGCCTAAAATTTTTTCGGGATATCAAATACAACCTAAGGAACCACAATCACCACCCATCCATGACCGTTCCTCTTATTTTGGCATTTTACGGCCATAAAACTAGAATTCCGCCTGATTTCCATATTTTCGTGTGGTATAGCCCACGCTTTCGCCGTGGGCCAGAGGCCCCGGACCCGGATCGCCTAAAATTTTCGGGGACATCAAACACAACCTGAGGAACCATAGTCACCACCCCGACATGATCGTTCATCATATTTTGGCATTTTACGGCCATAAAACTAGAATTCCGTCCGATTCCCATATTTTTGTATTCTATAACCCATGCCTTCCGCCGTGGGTCCGGGCCCCCGGACCCGGATAGCTTAAAATTTTTCGGGACATCAAATGCAACCTAAGGAACCACAGTCATCGCCCCGCCATGACCATTCTTCATTTTTTGGCATTTTACGTCCATAAAACTAGATTTTCGCCCGATTCCAATATTTTCGTGAGCTATAGCCCGCGCCTCCGCCGTGGGCCTGGGCCCCCGGACCCGGATAGCTTAAAAATTTTTCGAGACATCAAATACAACCTAAGGAACCACAGTCACCGCCCCGCCATGACCATTCTTCATTTTTTTGGCATTTTACGGCCATAAAATTAGATTTCCGCCCGATTCCAATATTTGCGTGTGCTATAGCCCATGCCTCCGCCGTGGGCCCGGGCCCCTTGACCCGGATCGCCTAAAAATTTTCTTGGTCATCAAATACTGCCTAAGGAACCACATTCAACGCCCCGACATGACCGTTCCTCATTTTTTGGCGTTTTACGGCCATAAAACTAGAATTCCGCCCGATTCCCATATTTTCGTATGTTATCGCCCACGCGTCCGCCGTGGGCCCGGGCCCCTAGACCCGGATCATCTAAAATTTATCCGAAATATCCAATACTACCTAAGGAACCAAAGTCACCGCCCCGCCATGATCGTTCCTCATTTTTTGGCGTTTTACAGCCATAAAACTAGAATTCCGCCCGATTCCCATATTTTCGTGTGCTATAGCCCACGTCTCCGCCGTACGCCCGGGGCCCTGAACCCGGATCACCTAAAATTTATCCGGGACATCAAATAAAACCTAAGGAACCAATATCACCGCCCCTCCATGATCGTTCCTCATTTTTTGGAGTTTTATGGCCATAAAACTAGAATTCCCTTCGATTCCCATATTTTTGTGTGCTATAGCCTACGCCTCCGCCGTGGGCCTGGGCCCCTGGACCCGGATCGCCTATAATTTTTTCGGGACATCAAATACAACCTAAGAAACCAAAGTCACTGCCCCTCCATGACCGTTCCTCATTTTTTGGCGTTTTACGGCCATAAAACTAGAATTCCGCCCGATTCCCATATTTTCTTGTGCTATAGCCCATGCCTTCCGCCATGGGCCTGGCCCCTGGACCCGGATCGTCTAAAAAAATTTCGGGACGTCGAATACAACCTAAGGAACCACAGTCACCGCCCCGCCATGAACGTTCCTCATTTTTTGGCGTTTTGCGGTCATAAAACTTGAATTCCGCTCGATTCCTTATTTTCATGTGCTATAGAGCACGCCTTCCACCGTGGGTCTGGGCCCCCAGACCCGAATTGCCTAATATTTTTGCGGGACATCAAATACAACCTAAGGAACCACAGTCACCACCCATCCATGACCGTTCCTCCTTTTTTGGATTTTTACGGCCATAAAACTAGAATTCCGCCCGATTCTCATATTTTCGTGTGCTATAGCCCACGCCTTCGCCGTGGGCCAAGGCCCCCGGACCTTGGCAATCCGACACCGAAACCTATCAAATCAAGTCCGATTGACCTCAAATTTCGCATACAAGTCATGATTGACATTACGGACCTACTCCAACCTCCGAAATCGGAATCCGACTCTGATATCAAAAAGTTCACTCCCGGTCAAACTTCTCAAAAATCATCCAATTTTTTAACTTTCGCCAATTGACGCTAAAATGACCTACGAACCTCCAATTCAACATCCGAACACGCTCCTCAGACCAAAATCTTTCTACGGAGCTATTGGAACCGACGAAACTCCGTTCCGGAGTCGTCTTCTCACAAATCAAACTATGTTCAATTCCTATGACTTAAACTTCCATTTTTGGGTACTATGTGTCCCATTTCGCTACGAAACCAAAAAGCAACCCCCGACGAGTCACGTAACCACAAAATGAAATAGAGGGAGCAATAGGTAGGGGTTCGAGGCTAATACTCTCAAAACAACCGACCGGATCGTTACATAAACAATTATATCAAATAGAAAGAATAAATAAGTAGTATTCTAAGAAAATAATATATAGATAAAACACCTTGAAAGCATATCAATCTTAAGAGAAATACATATGACAAGTTTCTACTTTCTAGTAAACATTTGTTCCATAAGTTCCACACTTCCAGTATCGTAGGGTATGTTAAGAAATTCCTAAAGCAAATTGTAGGGTACACTTCCATAAACTAATTGTTTGATTTATGTAAAATAATATTTTAATCTATTTTAAAGTCCTAAAAATTGGTATATTTTACCTAGTCAGTAAGGAAAGATATGTAAGGTAATATTAGTATATGACCAAAATTTTAGTTGAATTTAAAGTCCTAACTTATTAGAAAAATAATTAAATTACAACTTTGTCCAATATGAAATTTGATTTTAAGGGGTAAAAAAAAGCGAACAACATTTCACTAAAGGCCTTTGTACTTTTAATATAGTATTAGTTTTGGTATACGTGCGTTGCACGCGTGTATAGTGTCTATCAACTAAAAAATATATTACTTGGCGTTAAAATAAAATGTAATATTTATTTCAATGATGAAAATAATTTTTCTCACATTAACATAGTAATTGTATTCAATATATTTTGAATATGCATGAATGATGCATTTAGATAAATTAGTTGTGCATTATTTTATAATTATCCATATCTTATAATATGATATACAAATATATTAAATTGTGTCTCACCTGGCATCTCTTTATGAATACATTTTATCTTTTACTATTTCATTTTTATTTCTTAAAGTTTTCATTTTAACAATTTATTCCTAATACAATAACTGATTTTATTTTATATTCCGATCTCTTTTAATTCAAATACTTAATTATCTTTTTAATAACTAAAAAAAATAATTTATTTTTTGAGGATTTAGATTATTAATATTAGCTCATATCATATATTAAATATTTAATTATAACTATATATTTATCCACAAAAATTCTTTTGTCAAATGATATTAAAAATCGACCTTTTGTTTTTTATATTTGCCGCAGTATTGATAAACAACTTTTGTCAATCACTTTTCTTTCTCTCTTGCTCTTGCTATTATTAAATATTTTCATTTTTTTTTCTAATTATGTTTTAAAATCTGTATTAATATTTATATCTACTCAAATTATTGATCAAAGAATATAATTATAGTCCGGGGACCAATCTCACATGTCTACTCATAACATTTATATGTGTTGCTTCCTGATTTGGGATAAAGGACAATGCTTCCTCTTTCTTTAGTCTTTTCTTTATTTTATTTTGTTATATCATAATTGTTTACCTAATATTTTTGTACAATCTCTTTTGCACTAAAAATGTTTAAGTGTACAAATTCATACGCATAAAGATTTGGTGTTACTTAATCATACTTTAGTAGTAAAATTTATATAAGATAAAATTTTAATAATTTTAAAGTCCTAATTATAAGGACTTCTTACTTATTCAAATAAGGAAAGATTAATAAGTAATAAATCTGATTTAATTTAAAACTCATAAATATTAGTTAGGAAAATAATTAAATAACTATTTTGTCTCGAGTGAACTCTATTTTAAAAAGGTAAAAAAGGCAAACGATATTTCGCTAAGGACCTTCGTGCTTTTAATATAGTATGTATATATATATATATATTATCTTATGTACGAAAAATATATCAAAAGATAATATGTTTAATAAAGTTGGTTTAAAATCTGTATGTACGAGCTCTAACTTAAAAAAAAGTTAAATTAAATTAAGAATATTTGTCATGTAATATGATCATGATTTTGTATCCATATAAAAAGTTCGTTTTTTTTACCAAAAATTATTACCGAAATAAAACTTGTATTAAAAATAAAAAATATGAAGGAAACGCTCAAACTTTTCTTCTGTTCTTTGGTCAACAAACTCTTAAAAGTGTTTTATCTTCACTCGCATAGTGCACAGAAGCCATTTGTCTCTCTCTCTCTCTCGATCTCGAATCTTCTTCGATTATTTCAAAGCCATTTTTAACTGCAGAATCCCCATTTCATTTTTTTCGCAAATACTATGTACTGTGAAGAAGATTAATTCTTGGTAAGACATCTACTTATTATATACTATCTCTTCTTGTCAAATCCCAGTTGATTAATACTTGTAAAGTTTTGAATTTCTGGGAGAAGTTATTTTAATTGTGATTTTTTCTTAATGGGTTCTTGTAAAGATTTGATTTCTTAAAAGTTTCTTATGATTAATACTTGTAAATTGTTGGATTTCTGAGAGAAGCTATCTTCATTATGATTTTTTCTTAGTGGGGTTTTATAAAGATTTGATTTTTCTTTTGCTTTTTAAGCCCCGGTGTTCCTAATACAATTTTTTTTGCAGCTTCTTAATTTAGAGGAAAATCTAGTTGTTTTCACATTGGAGTGAAGGGCATTTCGAATAATGGCTGAAGTGGAAGAGGAGCAGCAGCAGCAGAAATTATCAGTAGGTAAATGCATTAATCTATGCTTTCATCTTCTTCTCAGCTAAAGATATTATCATTTATGGAGTGTGGACATATATCATAATTTTGTTGGCTTCTTGATAGCTAATTTAGTAAATGTAGGGGTGAAAATGAAGTAAATTTCAAAGTTTGATGCATTGAAATGATGATGTGGGTTGACTTCTGCTGCAGAGTTATGTGCATTTTAATATTTCAGTATTCTTTTGGTAGATGGAAAAGAGTTTCCAGCTACTTCTTGGACGGTGATTTTCGAAACTTGAAATTTGGAGGACATTTGGAAGTTGCTAGTAATTTGCCATACTTGATAACCTTTTTTTTCCTTCTAAGTATTTCATTGCAAATGGAAGCAATGTCCTGTGAAGATCAAATGATTTCACCATAAATACTGTAATTTTGTTTTTGTCATCTTTAGTTCCTCCTGCACCTTTATTTTGTAATCATTCAAGTTGACTTAACTAGTGACTTTAGCCATATATCATGCGGTAAAGGATTGGGATCATGGTGTGTGAACAGTATTACTTTTGTACTTAGGATTGAAAGTGATGTTTGCTTATCACAAGTTGGTTGCCTTACTGAAGAAATGCCTCTTCTTTTTGTATCAATGCTGAACTAATTGTTAAACTGAAGGCTGTTCTTTCGGGAGAAGTTAGACCTAAAGTCTTAAACTACTTCGTCATACTTGTTTCTTAAGAAGGTTTGTTTACCAAATTAAATTCAATGCAGATCAGGGTGGTACTGACGAAATCATCACTGAAGGCGCTTCAGTTGTTCATGGAGAACTTCCACAGGATGATACTGGGCCACCAAAAGTTGATTCAGAAGTGGAATTCCTCCATGAAAAAGTAACCAAGCAGATCATTAAAGAAGGTCATGGTCAGAAGCCAACGAAATACGCAACATGCTTCTGTAAGTCAAAGCTAAGATTGTTTGTTGTTTGTTTGTTTTTTCTCCTTCCTTCCCTGTCCTAACTTCTGGTTTCAGAAACAGTAAAATCCTATTATATTTTGACTGGTGAGAGTGAGCAGTATCTCCTTTGATAAATCTATTTGATTTAATCGTTCAGGCCCAAGTATGTTCTCTCCTCTGCTGAAACATGTTATCTTGTTTTCCTAAATAATTTTTCTCCCAGTGCAAGTTGTTGCGTTCTTCTTCTTATGCATGTTTAGGAAATATATATGCCTGCTTTTTTATTTTAAATGGTTCTCTGAGTGGATCAAACTCATGCTTATCTTTTTCTCTTTGGTCAAGTATTTATGAACCATCTCCTAATTCCTTCTTTTGATGCTCCGTTCTTAATTTATGACAACAAAGTATCTTTATTCTGTGATAAAGATTGTCATGCATGATTTCACATCTATTGTTTCCAAACAAAAAGGGGCCCTTTGTCTTCTTGTGGTGGGACTATCCCTCAACATAACATAAATATCAATGATATCAAAAAAGCTGAATAAGTAACATCATTGTTTGGTTTGCGGAGAACTTATAAACGGACTATAAGGCAAGAGCTGTAATACAGTGGAAAATCATCAATAGATTATTTCTGTTTGTTATCAACCTTTTTGGGGCTGAGGCGTAATTGTTGTTGCTGTTGTTGTTGTTGTTGTTGTTGTTGTATTGGGCAAAATGTATATGATTAAATTGGAGAAAAAATTTCTCCTAACAATTTGTTTGGCCTACTTCACTTTATCTTTTCTAGTATTTGTTATATTATCCTACATGATTAGACTAAAGTTGAATTTGTAATTATCAATTATTGTTTATCTCAAAATAATAAACAATTTTAAGAGAAAGTCAAAATGAGGTGCAATAAAATTTGAGAAATATGAACTAATAACTCTTGCATTCCTCTTCTACCCTATCTATCAGAAATAAATTAGAGATAATAAATAAGAAGTGGTTCTCCACAAATGGTTCCCCATCATCTATATTAACTGGAATGTCATAACTCATATGTGCACCAAAAATTAAGAACAAACAAACAAGAGCTTGCTTGTGCAACAATGCTTTTTCGATTTATCCAAAAGCTATGTTGCTCGGACTCTCCAAAATAATGCCACACCCGTGTCCGATCCTCCAAAAATGCACTACTTTTGGAGGATCCGACACGCTCCCAGTGATATTTTCGGAGAGTCCGAGCAACATAGTCCAAAAGCTCTCTTAGTTCTCTCTCTCCAAACTATCCTCATTAGTGCCAAGTTTGCTACATTCCATGCACTGCATCTTTTTTCCTCTTTTTAGGACCCACCCAAACATCATAGTTTTAATGACAGCCAGCATTGACCATTGCATGCCACACAGATTCAGCGCAATTCATCACTGCAATCACTAGTTAATTTTGCTGTCTCTTTGTTGTTTTCCTTGTATAATCATTCAAATTTTGCTGAGGTAGAATCTGTCTTTCTGCCCTTTCAAGTGCACAAACTGACGAAAATTATCTTTATAGTGCATTACAGGGCATGGACTGAAAGCACCCAGCACAAGTTTGAAGATACATGGCATGAACAACAACCCCTTGAGCTGGTTATAGGAAAAGGTATATATCCAATTTACAAGATTGCAGGTCATTCGGCGTCGTTACTTTTGATTTCTTTTTATCTTAGTAAATTAGCAGTTGATGCTTATAGAGTGTTAAATTTCGTGATAGCCCGCTTCCACCTGTGTGCTTTTCTTGGTGGAACCGTGAAAGGGTCTAAACTTTAAAGAAGTTACAGTAGAGTTAAAGTTAGCTATCAAGTTCCATTCTGGATATAAAAATTTGGGAAGTGCGTAACACTGATAAGATACTTGGATTTTAATCAGACTGAATGTGAAACTACCACCTTATTATCTTGGATTTCCTAATTTATTTATAATAGAAATAAGAAGTATTGTGTTGCTCTTTTCTTGCAGAGAAAAAGGAAATGACTGGCCTCGCTATTGGCGTTAACAGCATGAAATCCGGTGAGCGTGCTCTATTGCATGTTGGCTGGGAACTCGCCTATGGAAAAGAAGGAAGCTTCTCTTTCCCTAATGTCCCACCTACAGCTGATGTTTTGTACGAAGTCGAGTTGATTGGCTTCGATGAGACCGGAGAAGTGAGTTATTTGTTCCTTTACTAATTTCTGGTTTTTACTCTGAAGGTGCCGGTACTCATAATTTTTTGTGCAATATGTTTAGGGTAAAGCACGGGGTGACATGACAGTAGAGGAGAGGATTGGGGCAGCAGATAGAAGAAAGATGGATGGAAATGCTTTATTCAAGGAGGAGAAACTTGAGGAGGCTATGCAACAGTATGAAATGGTCTCACCGCTGCTTATAATTGTATAATTTATAGTTTCTGTTGCCATGTAAGAGTCATCTTCTCCTCATAGTACATGATTTTCTATTTGTGTTCCTTAGGCCATTGCATATATGGGAGATGACTTCATGTTTCAGCTGTTTGGTAAGTTCCGGGACATGGCCTTAGCAGTAAAGAACCCATGCCATCTTAACACGGCTGCTTGCCTGCTGAAACTCCAGCGGTATGATGAAGCCATTGCTCAATGTAGCATTGTAAGCATACACTCATTATTCTGAAAGTTTCTTTTTACAAGAGAGGTTGAAATTAGTAAATGATCTTGATATACTGATAATTATTAGGTCCTAGCGGAAGATGAGAACAATGTAAAAGCATTGTTTAGACGTGGAAAGGCTAGAGCTATACTTGGTCAGATCGATGCAGCTCGTGAAGACTTTCTGAAAGCACGCAAGTTTGCCCCGCAAGACAAAGCCATTGCTAGAGAATTGCATTTAATTGCAGAACATGA
This sequence comes from Nicotiana tabacum, assembly GCF_000715075.1. Classification (NCBI taxonomy): domain Eukaryota; kingdom Viridiplantae; phylum Streptophyta; class Magnoliopsida; order Solanales; family Solanaceae; genus Nicotiana; species Nicotiana tabacum. The sequence continues at coordinate 73,589,983 of NC_134098.1, read as the reverse complement.
GAAGGCTGTCTATCAAAAACAAAAGGAACTTTACAAAGGACTATTTGGACCAAGACCAGAGCCTAAACCAAAGTCGAAAAACTGGCTGATTGTCATTTGGCAATGGCTGTTGTCACTCTTCTATCTGCTTTTCAGGCGTAAGGCGCGCAAGGATGACTAACTGAATTTGGAGAGATGTTATTGTTGATGCCAAATTTGTGAAACTACTTCCCACCATTCTACTCCAACAACACACCTCTTGTACTCTAGAAGCTTTTCTCTTGACCTTGTGTTAGAAGAAAATTTGTAACCAAAGAAATTGGGAAGAAATTTGAAGTTCTGATTTTGTAATTTTATTAGTAAGATAACACTTTGCTAATTATTTTCTCATTCTGATTCCAAGTGTTTGCTAATGGCAGATGTATTTGGATATTGCAATTTCCCTTGGCTTAGGTGTAAACTTCTCAGTTGTTCTTAAATGTAATTATTTTTCCCTACAAGCTACAGCTGACACAATGAGGACAAGGGTTTCTGCATAGATAATAATGCCTGTTAATGAAACTCATAGGACATCTATATATAATAAAAGGAGACGCAAAGGCACATTATTAAGACAAGTGACATAACCATAAAAAGCCAAGTAGCATTATTAAGACAAAATAAACTACCTATTTAACTAGAAAAACCTTTTTAAATTTTGAATTAATTGGTTACTCTATTTGAATTAATAAATATAAATGTCTTATAATTAGCTATATTAAAAAAAACGAAAATATAAAAAACAAATAACTACTCATTCAAATTGAGGATTAGTTTCAAGTTGGAGTTTAAAAGTTATTTTAAATTAAAAAACGAAAAATAAAATTAGCTATAATAAAAAAACGAAAATATTAATAATAGTAAAAAAGCTACCTATTCAAGTTGGGTAATAGTTTCAAGTTGGAGTTTAAAAATTATTTTAAAATAAAAAACGAAAATAAAGAAATAAACAATTGCCAATTCAAATTGGGGTGTGGTTTCAATTTGGAGTTTTAAAATTATTTAAAAATAAAAACGGAAATAAAGAAATAAAAAATTGCCAATTTAAATTGGGGAGTAGTTTCTTTCTAATATAGTAGTCTTTATATATATCTATGAGAAGTAAATATACACACACACAAAAAAAAAAGTAAATAATTATATGATGCCAAGTGGTATAACCATGAGACGCTAAGTATAGATTTTTAGGACAAAGTTTCAACAAATTTGGTGTTTTAAAATTATTTTAAATAAAAAATGAAATTAAAAGAAAAATAAAAATTTGCCAATTCAAATTTGTGAGTAGTTTCAAGTTAGATTTTTAAGACAAAATAAACTATCTTTCTAACTAAAATAAAATATCTTTTGAATTTTAAATTTTGAATTAATTGGTTAATCTATTTTAATTAATAAATATGGATATCATATAATTAGCTACAATAAAAATCGAAAAAAATTACCCATTCAAATTGGAGAGTAGTTTCAAGTTGGAGTTTTAAAAATATATTAAAATAAAAAACAAATGCAAAAATAAAATTAGCTATAATAAAAAACGGAAATATATAAATAAAAGAAAGGGGAGTAGTTTCAATTTGGAGTTTTAAAATTATTTTAAAATAAAAAAACGAAAATAAAGAAATACAAAAACTTTCAATTCAAATGAAAAATACAAAAAGTCAAGTGGCATTGTTAAGACAAAATATTTTTCAAGTGGCATTCAAACTGGGGAGTAGTTTCAAGTTGGAGTTTTAAAATTAAAAAAATAAAAAATAAGAAAAAATTAAATTATCTACGGTGAAAACGAAAATATTAAAAAAAAAAAAAAAAACCTATTCAAGTTGGGGAATAGTTTTGGTTTCTCCCTTTCAAACTAAAAAACCTTTGAATTTTAAATTTTGAATTAATTGGTTACTCTTTTTAAATTAATAAATAAAGATATCTTATAATTAGTTATAATAGAAAAAAGAAAAAAAAAACTACTCATTCAAATTGGGGAGTAGTTTCAAGTTAGAGTTTTACAGAATTTTAAAATAAAAAACAAAACAAAAAGTAAAATTAGCTATAATAAAAAAAGGAAAAAAAAACTACCCATTCAAATTGGGGAGTAGTTTCAAGTTGTAATTTTATAAATATTTAAAAAAATATATATAATTAGCTATAATAAAAAAATGAAAATATATAATAAAAATTATCCATTCAAATTGTGGAGTAGTTTCAAGTTGGAGTTTTAAAATTATTTTAAAATAAAAAAACAAAATAAAAAAATAAAGAAACTTTCAATTCAAATGAAAAATACAAAAATATAAAGATACTATTAGGATATTATACATAAGATAAGCATATATATATATATATATATATATATATATATATATATATATATATATATATATATGTATGTATCTCTTTATACTTTTGATGAATTCAAAATTATAATTTAGTAAAAAAAATTATATTATTTAAATTTTTAATAAACTATAAAATTTGAAAACTAATCATATAAGTATTACAGTAGAAAGGAATGTATGAAAAGAGGGGATAAAGATAATTTTATGATATTTATATTTTTAATTAGTTAAAAAATAAAAGATAAATAAATAACACTCAAGAAAATTATCAATAGTACTAACTACTTGCTAATTCAATAATAAAAATAAAAAAGGATCCAACAATTTATTTGATTAAACAATAAAATATAACGGAAATATATATCTGCACATTATATTAAACAATAAAATATAACTAATATTTATTAAATTAATATGATATATTAGATCATAATTTTATAAGATTAATATTCTATCAAATTATATGCGCATCGCGTGTGTTCTTATACTAGTTTTAAGAAAAGGCCACAGCATGCAACTATTAGTTTTTATTTTTTATTTTTTTGTAGTAATGGTCGGACAAATGGCAAATCAATTGAAATATGGTACTCCCTGCTATGAATTAGTGCAAATGGTTTTTAGATTTGAGAAATCTTCAGATTTAAAGGGTATATTTGAAGTTAAAAGTTAGAAGATAAAAGTTTGTGAAAGTCAGAGCTTTGTATGGACAGTAATCTTGGAAAATTAGTTTATGAAATTTTAAGACCTAGTGAGTGAAAATTAAAATTTCACTTGAAATTCATAGGAAAACTAACATCTGAAGATTTCATTTGACGTTCAAATGTTGAAGTGACAAGAATTTGCAAAATACTCAACTGACGCTACTGAAATACTACTAGAAGTGTTTGTCACAAAAAGGTCCTTAATTTTCTGTTTGTACATTAAATAAACAAAACACGTTCTTTCTAATTGAGCTCAATCAATTATGTCATTCAACGTACGAAATTGGATATTTCGAGTTCGCACTTGAGAATGGAAAATACCTTCTAAGAATTGTTCCTCTTTAATAGATATTAACAATAACAATGTGAATTAAGTTAATCGGACCAGTGATATAATTATAAGAAAAAAGTTGCAGGAAAAAAAAAAAAAGAAGCAATTTCTGAGAAGTCAAAAAGAGTCGTACCCTGTGATTCACTAATTGGACCACCACCAAATTCACCAAGTTGGACCATCTTTTTCATCTCGGCTGAATATTTAAACGGAGTGGAACCTACAGCTACTTGTTTACAAATTTTTTACTGTACTCCTTAAACTTTAAACCATATGCCTTTTATTCCCTAAAATTCACTTAAAATGTTCCAAAAGCCTATTCCTTCACAACTTTATTTACTAAATCATCTTCATAATCATCTTTAGTTTTGTATAACTATTTTACCTTTTGACTATACAAATAAAGTTTGAATACTCATAAATGTAAGAAAAAGGTCCTATAAGAAAGCAAAAAATCAGTCTAATAAAGCATACTCAGTAGGTATAAAAAGTGAAAACGGTAAATAAAACTAGTTCTTTTCGATGATTAAATTTAAAAATATAATTCTTGTAAATGAAATTCAAACAGGCAAGAATTTTCCTTTTAAAAAAAAAACTCAGATACCAATTCTCCTAAGATTGAATCAAAACTTGATTTCTAAAAATTTAAATGCCACCAATGACAATAATTCGGGTCTGTCATAAACAAAAGAAGTTGGAATGAAATAGAAAATTAAAAAAAGACAGAGGTCTAATTCAAAGTTTTAGGTTTAGAGGGTGAGGTGGAAAGTTAAGAGTGGTGCACTTTAACTTTCAAAGATAGTTGACTAAACTTCCTTATTAAAATGCGCCATACGCGCATTGCACCACACTCTCTCCCTCTTAACCTCTTTCGTCTCTTTCTCTCTCTTCTTTCAAATCACACAATGTATATTTTACTGATAGCATTCAACTTATATTAATTTCCGGTTTGGTCCCATATGTTATTACATTTAACACATATACCATTTAATTTATTTAAAAGGTTCAATGATGATATTTGCACTAGAGAATTGATAAAATTGAATTCTTATAGTTTTGTTAAGTTGGCCAGCTTTTGGCCTTACAGACTTCCCAAAAAATATTTCAATTAACTATGTCATGGACTACTGTAAGGAATTGTTCTAAATTACTTAATATATCATCTTAGTGTTTCTGTTAGGTGAAAAATTATTTAGTGATGGGGTATTCATTAATAGTATTTGGTGAAAAAAGTAGAAGAAATAATTGGTTTTAATTGAAATTATTATCAGTACCTAATACAATTATGTTGTTACCCTAAAGATAATACATCTGTTCATAAGAATTACTAGTATCATTTTAGAGACAATCAAGAGTATAGCTTAATGATAAATAAGGTGGAAGGAGAATTAGGAGATTTTAAGTTCATATCTCAGCAAAAACAAATAAATATAAGTAATATATTTTTATCTATCTAAGTTAATATTTACGCTAATGAATTATCAAATAAAATAATCAAATTGCGTGTAAGTTGGGTACGGATGAAACACCTAATGAACTTAGAAAATTTTGTTATAGACTATTTGGCCAAGCCTTTTTTGGGGTCAAAAGTGGTTTTGGCAAAAAATTGAGGTATTTGGCAAAGCTTTTAGAAGGAAAAAAAATGTTTTTGAGGAGAAGCAGAAGTAGATTTTGAAAAGCAGAAAAATATAGTTTCTCTTCAAAAATATTTTTGAGAAAAATACACTTAGAAACAGTTTTCAACAGCAAACACAAATCGATTCTCACTAAAAGTACTTTTTAAAGCACTTTTGGAAAAAATATTTTTTAAAATAATCAGATTTTAGAAGTTTGGCCCAATAGGCTATTAATTTCTAACCTCGTTACTAAAACAAGAAAAAAGGATAATTCTTGACAAGCAAACTAGTAGTATAAAAACTAAAGTGACAATAACCTCAAAATACAAGGACGGATTGTACTAAGAAACAACAAACTTTCCGGGTTCCTAATATATCCCCTTGACCGATGCGTTCTACGCACTTTGCGTATTCAAGTCTCCTTCTCTCTCTTTCACCACAAAACAAAGCAAACAAAACCTACCCTCCTCAAGTACGCTAGCAGTTAAAACTCCGTTGACTAAAATAATACAAATACTACTATCTTTTTCTCTCTAGGTGTAGAGGAATATACACACAAAATCTCAAAAATGGTCTAAATCTTGGAACATTTTCTCACCGGGAAATCTTCGCCGGCCGATATTTAGAAGCTGCTCCGGTGGACTGCCGTGGTAATATGGTAACATTTTCTCAAATGGGTTTTTGAATCTGAGCTCTGTTGTTGCAAAAAGTTGTAATCTTGAAAACCCTCAATTTAAGTTCTTGGGATTTTAATTGAAAAAAAGATGGGGTTTCTATAGTTTATGGGTTTCTCGTGATTTAGCTTTTGTAATCTTCTTTGTTTGGTGAATTGGAATAGTACTGTTTAAGATCTGATGAAGAAATTTCCTTCAGCGGAGTGATTTTTGGTTTGGCTTGTTTAAGCTTGAGTTTCTATTTCCTTTTGCTGGAGATTCAGAATTGACTAAAGCTGAAAGATTTATTCTTTTTGTTGGTGTTGCTTTTGTACCTTTGAAAGATTAGGTTTTAAGGGATTTTCTCTGTTTCCTCTGATGCATTTAGAAGACAGGAGTATGGTTTTGATTAAAGTTGAATGAAACTTTTTGACTTGTAGGAAGTTGGTTTTGTTAGCTCACAATGAAGAGATTGAGGTCTAGTGAAGATCTTGAGTCATGTGGGGAGAAAGGTGTGTTGAAAGATTGGGCAAGAAGGGAGGAGGATCCGAGTTTACATCGCTCATCTTCCCACAGGAGCTTTTATTACAAGTCTGAGAGTGGGAGAAAGGGACTATCTTCGTCGTCGTCTAGGTATGACCGGTTTGAGGATGACCGTGAGAGTCTGAGACCGATAAAGAAGCGGACAGATTATGATGTGGACAGCTATGATAGGCGGAAGAGTTACGATCGGTACAGTCATAGTAATGATAGAGGGGTTCTGAACTCTTCTCCACGGGGTGGATACGGTGGTGATCGGATTCATAGGTCAGAAAGTTTTTCTGGCCCAAGGAGGGAATTCCCTAAGGGGTTTAGATCAGAGAGGGATAGGTCCAGGCGAGAGGGGAGTGTGTCATCATGGCGGAGGTTTGGTGGCGGGAAAGATGGTGATGAAGGCACAAGGAGTGGTGGAGATTCAGCAAGAGGAAGTAGAACAGAATCAGAAGATATTGGGAAGGCAAAGTCACCGCCGGGATGGAGAGATGCAAGATCACCTGCTTGGTCAAAGGACTCTGGTAGCGAGCAATCAAGGAGTGTTGAAGTTAAAAGAAGTGACGCCTTGCCAATGGGCAGTGGTGGACATAGCAGTGAAATGGAAGAAGGGGAACTGGAGCCTGATCTTCCGTCTTCTGCGGCTGAGCCTGCAGCTGAAGATGAAGCTTCCGGTGAGATTAATCCCTCACAGAAGGAGAATGAGAGGCGAGATGATGGGGTGAATTCCTTGTACGAACAGAAGGTTGAGCTCAGTAAAGTAAGTGTTACTGCCGAGCAGTCGGAAGAGACACAGTCGGATAATGTCCGAGACATTTTCAAGGACAGTGATGGCTTGTCTGATAATCAAGGCACTTCAATGGGGCCTAGTGGCATGGGAAATGGAACTGAAACCGTGGTAGATCATGTTGGTGAAAAGAATGAGTCCACCAGGAAAAGCAGTAGTGGGGAAGAAGAAAAGAATATAGATGCCGAGAAGCTACCACCTAAGAAAAGGGAACAAGTGGAGGACAAGAGCAGAGATGTTGAATCTAAGGTAAATCGTATTGATGTTCACGAATTAAATAGGGAAATTGCTGGGGAAGCTGGACCGCCGGGCTCTGTTTCTTCTGTTGCACATGAAGATGTATCACAGAGTGTCCAGGACAAGGGCAAAAGTGTGGCTGTTTCGCCTGGTAATAACACTGTCCCTCCTGCAGATGGTTTGAGGATGGAAAACGAGTCAAGAGGCTTTGTACCTTGTGGAAACTCTGATATGGAAGGACCAAGTACCAGGGGTCTTGAGTTGTTCTTGTCAGGTCCTGTCAAAAAACCTGAGAAAGTAGAGAAATTTAGTAATTCCATGACCAAAGATGAAAAGTTTGGTCTGGAACCACTTGAGCTTTCTCTTAGCTTGCCAAATGTCCTGTTGCCTATTGGTGCACAGAAAGAAGTCCAGCCTCCTGGTTCTCCTAGTCAAGGAAGGAGTTTTCAATCCTTTGCCAGCTCATTTCACACAAATTCTGATGGCTTTACCATGTCTATGTCCTTTTCAGGATCACAACACTTCACTCATAATCCTAGCTGCTCACTGACACATAATTTAGTTGATAATGAGCAATCTGTTAAAAGTCGCCCCCTCTTTCAAGGTGTCGATTGGCAAGCCCTTGCTTCGAATGAGCAGAAGAATAATGACATCCCAGGTTGTCAAGGCATAATATTATCAAATGGAACTGGATTGTATCAGCAGTCTCAAGGAAATTCTAGTGGTCAAGCTGTAGGAGAACATCTCAGAGCTGCACAGGGAGGCTCTAGATTGCCTGTTGGGCTAGACAGACAGCTAAGCACTGTTAAAACATCTCGTCATCCAAATGGAGCTAGATCTCCTACACAGAGTGTTGGGTCTCATGAAACTGGATCAGAATATAATACAGATAAGAAACAATTAACTAGAGCTAAAGATAGTAGCTTTTATAGATTCGGTGGTTCTGATGGCAAAGAGCTCCCATTGGCTGTTGGAACGGACTTTGTTGAATCAGTAATCACCACCATGGTTTCTGAACCAATACATGTGACTGCCAGGAGGTTTAATGAGATCTCAGGGCAACATTTGCTTTGTCTGAAGGAGGCTGTCTGCGACATCATTACAAATCCTGGTAAAAACTGGCAGCTTAGTGCTCTGCAAAAGACACTGCAGAAGAGGTCTGACATGACTTTGGATACACTATTGAAATCCCACAGGAGTCAACTAGAGCTGTTGGTGGCTCTGAAAACTGGTCTCCAAGAATTTCTTCGGCAAAGTTATGATATTTCATCATCTGATTTGGCAGAGATATTTCTCAATTTAAGATGTAGAAATCTGACTTGTCGATCTTCGTTGCCTGTGGATGAATGTGAGTGCAAAGTTTGCTCGCAGAAGGATGGTTTCTGCAGTGCTTGCATGTGTCTTGTGTGTTCCAAGTTTGACTTGGCATCTAATACGTGTAGCTGGGTTGGATGTGATGTATGTCTGCATTGGTGTCACGCTGATTGTGGGCTACGTGAATCTTACATCAGGAATGGACGTAGTGTTTCTGGTGCAAAGGGTAGTGTAGAGATGCAGTTTCATTGTGTTGCATGTAATCATCCATCTGAAATGTTCGGCTTTGTAAAAGAGGTTTTCCAAAACTTTGCTAAGGAATGGACCTCGGAAGCACTTTCCAGGGAGCTTGAATATGTGAAAAGAATTTTTTGCGCCAGCGAGGACGTCAGAGGGAAACGCTTGCATGACCTTGCTAATTATATGCTGTCAAAATTGGCAATTAAGGCTGACCTTCAAGAAGTTCAAAGTCAAATTATGCATTTCTTGCTGACTGGTGAGCTCTTGACCGTTAATCAGGTTTTCTTGATATTCTGCTGAGTGCAAGATGGATTGTCAGCTGGTAACTTTGTTGCTGAAGTCTCTAAGCTTATTATCTCTTTCCATGATAAGATATAAATAGTAGAAACTTGCAAGTTTTTGCCTGAAGCCCTTAACATGATATGTATGCCCCCTCTTTTTCTTTCCTATCTTTCCCACCTCCTTCCTCCGTAATCATCTTCTGTCTTATCCTACCTGAACAGCCCCTTCTGGCCTTGTGCTCTTTTATCATAGTCGGGTTGAGGGTATAAAGTTAGAGAGAGCAAACCTGTTCAACAATAAGTAAGAGAGCAAAATTCAATGTGAGGTTATAAGTTAGGCAGTGGAAACCTTGCTAGTTACAAACTCGTACTCAGTGTAAGTTGAAACTTCTGTTATATGTAGAACTTTAATCCTAATATAATAGAATCTGAGTAAGGAATACCATGCCAAGAAATGTACCCATATATTTTACTTTTTGTCTTGTCTTCCTGGAAGTTAAATGGGTTTCCTTCACTTTTAGAAAATAGTAAAATAGCTATCAAAAGAAGAAACAGTAGAATGGATTTGCTGCAGGTGCATAATGCACTTATCTGAATGGTTTTCATCTGTGAACTTTTATTTAGTGGTATAAATATTTGATATTAGAATTGTATCACCGTCTGTTTTAAGTGACAGTTAACATTTCCAGACATTTCTTTTTTGATCAATACTGTTAACATTTCCTGACATTTCTTACTGTATAACATGTTTCTACAATTACTGTCATTCTATACAGCTTTCAATTTCATAGATTTCTATAACTCAAATTTATTTAACTATTCAAATATTAGAACAGATACTGCAATTACTGATTGAAAAATGGAATCCTCAATTGTTTGTTAACTATAGTGTTCTGATTTTGGTTAAATTGGTATTCTAAGGTTATTTTCTCCTCACTCCATTTACAATTATAACCTTGTCTTCTACATGATTTTTCGTGCGTCAATCAATCAACTGTCTCAATTGGTCGATGATTCATCATATTTAGACTATTTTTAGCTGATGATAAACGTACCAAAACCCTGCCCCTTTATCCAGATTTGGACTGGTTACGCTTTGCCAGTCTCGCACAAGTGGACTAGTATTTGCTTTTCTATTCATGTGACATAATTCCTATGACACTGATTGCTGGTGCCCATATCTACTTTTCTACTAAAGAATAGAAATTGGAAGCTTCACTGTGCTGCTTTCGAGTTGAAAATGTGGAAATATTCTTTTAATAGTTTTTTCACTTGTCTCCCCTCTCCTAACTGTGGACGTCCTTGGGACTGTCTAGTTCTGTCACTTCCAAATCCTAATGCTAATGCTCAATTTGATGCGGATGTTTCATATTAACTGTGAATGCAGAGCCTGATTCGGTCAAATCTGACAATGTTCCAAATATTCAAGGAAAGGAGTTGTCAACAAAGAACCACGAAGGGAACAATGGCGTTGCTCGGCCTAACCAGGGAGCGATGTGGCTGAAATCTGTTGGTTCAGAAAAGGTTCCTCAAGTGGAAAAGCCTACAGCAGGTTTGCCTTCAAGTTTTGATAGCCTCCGGAATGACAAGCAGGCGATGATCTCAAGTTTTCAGCCAAGTATAAAAAAGGTACCAGTATTTGATGAACTAGAGAGCATTGTTAGAATCAAACAGGCTGAAGCCAAAATGTTCCAAGCACGAGCTGATGAAGCTAGGAGAGAGGCTGATGCCCTGAAGCGCATTGCTGTAACAAAGAGTGAAAGAATTGAAGAAGAATACATAGCTCGAATCACAAAACTGCGATTGACCGAGGCTGAGGAGATGCGGAAACAAAAGGTGGAAGAGCTGCAGTCTTTAGAAAGAGCTTATCAGGACTACTTCAATATGAAAATGAGAATGGAAAATAACATCAAAGATCTATTGTTGAAAATGGAAGCTACTAGAAGGAATCTCAATTTGTGATTAATCAGTAGCATCTTGTTTTGGTTTTCTAAAATCAGTGTTTGCAAGGTAGAAACACCTAAATTATATTAACTTGTAGGTGTTCTTTAGTCTAGTTTTCTTTTTCTTCTGCTAACCAGAATCTGTACAGAGACCACCTTATCTCTTTATGTTACAGATGAACTCCAGTCATGGACAGGATGAGAAAGCAGAGAAAGTAGAGATTCAGCACTTGGTTATCTTGTATCCAAATGCATTCTTTTCCCAATAGGGAATGATTGAGAATATCATCGCTGAGGAAGAAACATTTAGTTCCTGGATAGTGTATCTAGGGATTTCTGCTACTACCGTTAGATCTTTTTTTTTAAGTACCTTGATCGTTCTATTGGGTACTTAGTACTTCTTACCGGTGGGTAACTCTATCTCCCATTTGTTCTTGAATGTAGAAACCCTTAGTCACAAATCTTTGATTCTCTACAAAAGCAGAGTAAACTAAGAGCCTGTTTGGACATAAGAAAATTTTTACTTTTTTCCGAAATTAGTGTTTGGCTATAAATTTTTAAATTTTTACTTTAAGATGGATTTTGAAAAATTCCAAAAATCTGTTTTTCAAAATTCAGTTAGATCACTCACAAAACTTCAAAAACAACCCAAAATTATATTTATGTCCAAACACAATTCTAGTTTTCAAATATCATTTTCACTTAATTTTTTCTTCACTTTTTTCCTGAATTTTACAATTCTTATGTCCTAACGCCCACTAAGAATGCAATCTGCACGATTAGGCATCACTGTTCATCAATAAGGAGAAGGTTTTAACCACTCAAGGCAAATCTACTCCTAAACTGTCAAATGGCTTTTATTTCTCAAGCGACGGAAAAAGAGCTTCTATTTTGATTGAAGTAACCTTTTAATGCAATTCTTTTTCTGGTTTTTCTTTCTCGTACTTAATTTTATTTGTAATTCTTAAATTTGAGAGGAAAAGTGGCGTACACTAATTTTGCAGGATTTAGACTATTAGCTCCCTAGTTTATGTAGAAGTTTAACTACATATTCAAAGTCGTGAACAAGACTAACTACAAAATATAATTGCTTTTAACCGGTATTTAACTGCATATTCAAAGTCGTGAACAAGACTAACTACAAAATATAATTGCATTTAACCGGTATTTAACTGTAAGCATATTAGCAGGCAGTAAAATTAACAATCCATGGCCATGGGTATGCAGAAACTATGAAATTATCTACAAAAATATATTAGGAGGAACATATAATAAAAGTGAATCATAGAAAGAACTAAGTGTCTGTAACGGCAGTTTAATTTGTTAGCAGTCAAATTTTCAAGAAACCAACAAGCTCATTGGTTTACAGCTACGTAAAATTCAACACATCAAATATAAAAAAAACTTTAAAGAAAACTCTTCAAAATTCTGATGGCTAATCGTAATCTTCATCAGAGTCATCTCCATCAAACTCAGAATCATCAGTAGGTTCAAATTCATTGGTATTATCTTCATTATCAGAATCACTGATAACATATGTTGTCTTCTTCCCACGAGTTACCCTAGCTTTTGGAGCCACAACAGCTTCATTGACTTCATCCTCTAGACTGCCCAAAGAAGAAACAGGACTTGCGTCTTCATTTTCCTGTGAAGTACTACCCTTGTTCTTTCCCAGAACAGCACCACTTTTCTTGTTAAATGGGGATGCCCTCATTTTCCTCACTTTTTTCTCAGGTGAGCTATTATCAGTATTCTCTGCAGGCTTCAAAATTGACGTTATGAGTTTCTGACCAATACCTACTGCCTGCTTATTAGCTGGTCCTCTTTTCTTTGGGGGTTGTTTAGCTGCTGCTGGTGCTGCTTTTGCAGTTGCTGGTTTCCTTCCTCCTTTCTTTTTCCCTCCCACAGCTACTTCTGGCTCAGACTCATCATCATCACTAATTTCAATCTCATCCTCACCTTCAGAAACATCTGCAATGGATGGCAGAGTCTTCTTTTTTGCAGCAGCTTTTCTAGTAGGTGCTTTCTTTTGAGCTTTTGGGGCTTCAGTCTCCATCGCTGCAGGGGAAGTGGTCTTAAGTTCTAGAAGACAAACTGGTAATCATGAAAATAGTTTATTATAGCACATTTGACTTACCTTCTATACACCCCTTAGTATATTATAGCACATTTGACTTACCTTCTATACACCCCTTAGTTTATTATAGCACATTTGACTTATTGGTAATCTATACACCCCTTAGTATATTATAGCACAATTGACTTACCTTCTGCTGAGTGATCTGGGGAAGAGTTAAGATTGTAAGCTGCAAGTCTGTCTTTCAATGCTAGCACCTCATCATCTTCTTCTTCTTCTTCATCTTCAACTGCAATAGGTTTTGCCTGCTAACCATAGGGATCGAAGGTTAATGTTTCATTCGACAACATTAATAATGAAGAGAAACAGAATTTATGAAAAATCTAATCAGATTCCACACCTTTGCAGGAGCTTTCTTTGAACCTCCTCTGGCTTTTGGTTTCACAACTTCAGTAACATTGGCTGGAGAAGAAAGGAAAGAACAAGAAAGAATACCCAATTCAGCACATATATCAACTATCCATGAAAATACAGGAAAAGCCATGACAATTAGATACTAACCTGTTTCCGCTGTTGAAGCAACTGACACGTCCATTGGTTCAGCAGTAGACTCCACTACACTAGCCTTCTTAACATTCTTTCGGGGTTTAGGCTTCGGTGCCTTTAACCCAGCTGCGTTCATTACCTTCTTCTTTATCTTCTCTCTAGCTTCCTCTGCCTGGATATCAATTTTGTCTTGTTCCTGAATACAAGCGTAAATTAAGATGAGAAAGGAAAAGCATTCGAAAAATTCGGAAAGAAGGAACAAACTTTCAAGGGCATACATCAAGCTGTTTCTCAAGGACATCAAGATCCTTCAACCACAAAAGCTTTGGAGTTGCATTTCTCGTATCTTCAACCTCACCATTCAGTTGATCCCTCTCAGCACACAGTTCTTGAACCTTCTCAAGAGTCAATGTTCCTATTGGCATCGACAGCAAGTAGTCATAATCACCTGCCCTAACTCCTCTGTTTAACTCCTCTTCGCTATCTTCTGCATCATCACTTGTGTCTGCAACAACAGCTTCAACAGCCTTTTTCTTGGGGAAAGGAGTAAAACCTTTCTCCTTCAACTCAAGCAATAGATCAGCTCTCTTCCTGTTGTTCACAATGATTTCTCCTTTCACAACTCCAAGGATGAATTTCACCTTGTTCTCAATTCGCAGCAACTCCAGTTCAAGAATCTCCAACAGAGCTTTCTGCACAAGTTACAAGTTTACAGTCAGTGGCCAGCAGTCAGGAGGAAGAATGTATAGCTAAAACATATTCAGTTCAGTTATTTCATTAACTTGCCTTTCGTTTCTCATAATACTCGAGTCTTACATGGTAGAACTCCTCAAGGACTGCAGTAAAAGAATGTGAATGGTCAACAGCAACATATATTTTCTGCTAATCTAATGTATTTAGTTGGAGTTACGTACTGTCTTCCGGGTTGTCATATTTCTTAATTTTGCCGTTAGAGTCGAAAAGGTGCATATTGCTGGTGCTTATTGTAGTAGCCAGCTTAAACTTTTTAAGCAAACCCTCTTGCTGGGCTAAAATCAGATTCTCCTCAGACATGATCACTTCAAAACATACAGAGTTCTCATCACCATACGCTCTGACTTCCTGCAAGAAGAAGCTCCTTATTACTTAGCAACATTCGAAGTACTTTTATAACAAAAAATAATTGAATCAGTAAGGAACGCAAGGGACGTACCTTTATGAAGGGATCCTTGGCCTTGTCATTTGAGACTGTCATGGACTCCAGAAACTGCTTATAATCCTCTGTCCACCTCCGGACTGGCAACTCAGAAATCCTAAGAGTCGTTTCATTGACCTCTTCTATAATACCAGTGACAGTGTAGGTAGCTCCGGCTTCTTTTGTTGCTGTTTTCTCTATTGTTCCTTTGAAACCTTTATACCATGGATCCATTGGCTCCATTGGCTCATCATTCAGCAAACGCCTTACATTAGCAACAAGGTCTCTTGGATTATAATTTGGAACGTATGAACTCCAACCTGTCCCTATACCTTCGCTGCCATTTATAAGTACCATTGGAACGATCGGCACATACCTAAATGCAAAGAGAATCAACTGTTCAGTTATTTGCATCATTTGATTTTTTCTTCACTAGAAATGAAGGTATATATTTGTCTGTTACACCATAACTTACCAAGTAGGTTCAATATATTGACCATCTTCATTCAAGTAATCAAGAATTGTATCGTCCTCCTTAGGAAACAGAAATCTTGCAATCGGTGAAAGCCGAGTGTAAATGTACCTAGAGCTTGCATGATCTTTGCCTCCCTGCAATTGAAGGGTTGGTGCGGTGCATGGATAAATGAAAAGGAAAGGAATCATGTTATATAAAAGTAAGATTCAACAAATGAGATTTAGTTCCTCACCATATTACGAGTGCCAAATTGACCATTTGGTTGCAAAAGATTTACATTATTGCTGCCAACATAGTCCTGTGCCATGCCAATGATGGTGCTGCTAAGACTCTGCTCACCATGGTGATAAGCTGAGTGCTCAGAGACATAACCAGAAAATTGGGAAACTTTTGCTTCCTTAACAAAGTTCCTCTTAAATGCACAGAACAGAATCTTCCTTTGACCCGGTTTCAAACCATCAAGCATTGATGGAATAGACCTTTGAAGATCAGCCATTGAAAACAGAATAAGCTCTTTGTTAACAAACTCAGTGTATGAGATGTACTTTTCTTTTTGGTCTAGATGGGTACCAGGCTGCAGAGTACAGAAGTTAGAGAATGATCAGTCAAATCAGGAAATTTGGATGTATTGTAATCAAAACTAAAATAAAAATATTGTTGGTCCTAACCTCAAATTGTCTAAGCCAATTCTTCCTTGCTTCTATCTTCTTCTTACTGAAAGCAAGTTCTATTGATTCCCCATCTTGGTTATCCGCCCAAATAAAATCTTTCCTGTGTTTCTGAAGATCTTGGAAGTACTCTTTTCCTTCCTTTGACGTACTTGTTCCCAACCCCTATCAAAGCAGTAAAGAGAAAAATTAGCAGAAGGCCAAGTTTGATGGTTTCATTAAATATTTGGTTGACAAACCTTATAGTACTTAATCGACCAACCACTTGAATTAGCACCCAAACTCTTTCTCCACGACTCATACTCAGGCATGGTATAAAATGACAGTATCTTCCCACTTTTATGAGTAGCCTGCAAAACAACAATATACAGACTAATGTATTTAATAAAAGATCGTTTGAACCTGATTATGGTAACTTTGGCTATTTAAAAAAGGGTACAAAATTCACCTTCACAATTGGTGTGATGAACTCAATCAAGAAAGATGGAACTTTCAGCAAGGATGGCCAAAAAGTGTGGATGAAATTAATTAAGAGACCCTTGATATGTGAACCATCATGATCCTGCACAAGTATAAGATATAGTTCAATTACAGTGAACACAGTAAAACCACAAACCATTCAACATAATGGATATTGTTGCAAAAGAAAGGGGCACCTGATCTGTCATAATCATTAGATGACCATATCTGAGTGATTTTACACTCTCATATTCTTTGCCTGTCTGAAGTCCGAGAATCTTCTTGATAGCCTCAATTTCTTTATTTTCAGAAACCTGCTTATGACTTGCTTCCCTTACATTTAGCAGTTTACCCCTCAAAGGGAACACGCCATAGTGATCACGCCCAACAACAGATATTCCAGCCATCTGCAAAACAGCTCAGTTCTCCTTAAAAACACATCAAAAGTGGTATTCATCATAATGAGGTTAAATAAAGTTAAAAAGAGTAGCATACAGCAAGAGCCTTGGCTGAATCTCCTTCAGTCAAAATCAATGTGCATTTATCAGAATTCCTCCCTCCTGCATCATTAGCATCTTCTAGCTTTTCCACTTTGACCTTCTCAGATTTTTTCCCATCAGTCTTCTTAAGGTCTTTGCTATTCTTAAAGTCTGCCCAGGAGAGTAGAGTTTCCACAATGCCAATATTCTTCTCAACTGCAAAATGATTACCAAAATCGCAGACTTAACAGAATTGATAGCATAATTGGTCTTCGCAAGAATAAAAGAGAACGACTAACATACCTTTCTTTAGAAAATCTTGTTGAAGTTCACATTTCGAACCGAAACTGCTCTGACGCAGAGTCAAAGTTTCTTTAGTTTGTGAATCAAAAGCAGGATTGTCAATGAGAGCATTAACAAACATCCATAAATGGTTCTTCACTGCGTGGGCTTTGATGTTAGCATTTTTATTCTTCTTGTTCACTACACCCATTATGTGGCTTGCTATCTGGTTGGCCACATAATCAACATGAGTTCCACCCTTGATTGTAGCAATGCTATTTACAAAACTGACCTGCCAAAGTTATCATGCTAGACCATGTTAGTTTCCGACCTAAATATTTCATAGATTACAACAGTTGTCACCATTACCTGTTGAAATTGCCCTTCACTCAAACTCACACATATCTCCCACCTTAATAATCCGTCTGCATCTGTAACTTTGAGGAACTCCCTGCAAAATTATTGAATGTTAGCATACATTTCAAACTAAATGGCCTGATAAAGGAGTGAAGAATAGAAGATTTTAACATTTAACCTTTTTGCATCAGTAGAATCTAAGAAAAGCTTGCAATACTCTTCAAATGATTTGACAGGAATGCGTTGTTCGTTGAGTTTCACCTTCACAGTCTTTCCAAGGCATCCACCCAAGTCAATCACTCTCTTTCTCATTAGCGCAACTACATCTTCTTCAAGGTGTTCCATGTTAAACTTTGCCAGGTCTGGCTTAAATGAAACTTTTGTCCAATTCTCGCTCGCTTTGCATTTTGTTATGATTGGTTCACCCTTCTTTCCCATGTTGCTAGAGAAAACCTTCATTGTCACGACACAAAGTTCACTTGTTTAAAAACCAGTAATCAGCTGACAATCAAGCAACTAAAAAAAATACAACTACTAACTATTACAAACAGCCATGAACCGACAACTATTACAAATAGCTAATCGTCAATGGAAGATAGAAGCTTATTCAAATATCTGAAATTTCCATTATCCTAACTAATAAGATCTTCAGCCTGCTTGAAGGATTACAATTAGATATCGATAAAATCCATTATCCTAATTAATAAGCTCTTCAATTTCCATTAATAATTGCAATTTAACATCAGTAAACTCCATTAGTCTAATATTATAATTAATTGATCAATAAGTGCCACTATCCTAGTTCTAAGCTCATTTACCTTCTTATACAACTAAAACTAAGTATCTTAAACTCCATCGTGATGATTAAAATTAGGTACCAGTATGTTTCGTAACAAATAAATTAGATATTCTAAAACTCCTATCCTTATTGTTTATTCAACATTCCCAGTATCAAACAAATATGTATGTTGCTGCTAATTTAGTGTTTCATGGACTCATAAATTAAAATTCGCACAATAATTAACATTTAACACAGTACCTACAACGTTATTAACCCTAACATCACATTTTGCACAACTCATCAAAATTGACCAAATATTAAGCAATAGTATTAAGAAACCCTAGAAATGGGAGAAATTACCTGCTTATATTTCTTCTGGCGCTTCCCATCAGCAGTTTCAATAACAAATTCAGTCGAAAAAATATTCGTAAGCTTAGCACCGTACCCATTTCGTCCACCAGTGGTCTTCTTCTCAGCATCATCGTAGTTGCTACTAGTCAACAAGTGCCCAAAAATCAATTCAGGCACGTAAACACCTTCCTCTTGATGGATCTCTACAGGAATACCATCACCGTTATTATAAACACTAATGAAATTCTGTTCGGGATCTATCACCACTTCCACTGCGTCCATTTTAGGGTCACGTTGCTTGTTATCAGCCGCATTCACTAAGATCTCGTCGAAGATCTTGTACAAACCCGGCACATATGTAACCGGACGATGGATCATCTTATCATTTTCCCATACCCATAGGGTTTGGGTGTGTTTCTCAACGGATCCAATGTAGGTATCAGGTCGAAGAAGGATGTGTTCGAGTTGAGTTTTCTTTTGGTAGGTTTGTTCAATGGTTTTGCCGTTTGTTACAATGTTGGCGTTGCTGCTTGATTGGAGTGGGAGTTTTTTGGAAGCCATTGTTGTAGAGGAGAGAGAGACACAGAGATGGTGTCTTTTGAGGGAATTTGGAGAATTTTGGGAGAGGAGGTTAGGGTTTATAGTACTGAACGGGCGCTTTAACGGTAAAGTAGAGGGATTTGAAATTTGAAATTTGAATTCTGAATTGGAGGGCTGAGATGAAATCTGAGGGTGGTTAACTGTTTCGACGACGTGTACCTCCATTACAGTGTGGGTAACTGTGCACTGAGTTAGTAAAAAATTTATGCTCAGCTCTATGTGGGGTCAAAAAAGAGTGGACCACATCGAATTTTATGTACGCAAATAATTCTTTATACAAAATTAATTACTTAATATATTTGATAACCTTACAAAATAGAAAATAATCTTTTTAGTAAGTCAAAACATAATGATAGAGTTTGTAAAAACTTGGTTTGTCAACCTGATTTCTAGATTTTTTTGACAGATTTTTAAACTGAAATTTGAAAATCTTCATAAAAAATTGACTAGATTCTTTCGCAAAAACAACTAAAATAATATAGCCATCTTCAAAAATTCAACGAAATGTATAACCAAACAATATTCTGAAGATGAGTTTTGGAGAAAAAAATTATATGAACGAGCGGGTCCTTAATTTTTGCAAACTCTAAGGGGTAATTGGGTCTACCACATTAATAATATAATTCCCACATAAAATTTCACATGAGTTACTTTGATATGTTTGGTTGGTTGTACGAGAAAAAAATTACAGCATAACATAATATAATATTTAATTGACTTTATTACAATTCATTTACTAATACCTCATGTAGAATTTGTGTACTATTTTATCTGGAATTATATATGTAATAAAAATATATGTGTAAGCGATTCATATTCATATATAGATTAAAGATAAAACACCATTTAATATAATCAGTTCCTACCTATCAAAATCAATTCATAATTATTATTCGCCGTATAACAATTTTCTAACACGCTGATTATGTTTACATAGCATTTACTGAAGAACCTCGTATTGATCATTTCCAATTATTTGAGCAACTAATGTCGTCATCTCTCTAAACTCTAATAATCAGAACTCAACAATCAAAAGTTGATTGAATTGAAGCCTTGTTTCCAATTATGCTTATTATTATTAGGTATTACAAATTACAACTAAAGTATTAGTTTTGTTTCTTCATCAAAATGGAGTACAATTTCCATCCATTTCGTAATGCATTTGGAATTGTAGTATGAAAGTACTTCCAAAAATTTCTCTTTAACTAATGTAAATGGAAAGAACTTAAGGTGAAAGTTGAAAATTGTAACATACCTCAAAATTTTCTAACTTATGGGACACTATTAGTATGAATTATAATATCAAATATCATATTTTGGGCTATGCCATGAAATATTAAGTTCCTACGTGGCTGGGTACAAAAAAATAATTGATTTATGGGCCTAAAGCCCACAATGTGGCTTGGCAACTAATTCACGTGAAAAAAAGAAGGGATTTTTACATTCCTATACATTATTTGAAACCTTATTACCCCCTGCTCAAGTTTTAATTTAATTACATGATCATATACAATTTACCAATTATATACAAATAAGTTTTAAATAAGTATCCCTTTATATTAGGAATTGAATAAGGAATATCAGTTATTTCCTTATTCTTTTATACTTGTCCACTCTCTCTCTTTGTGTCTCTCCCTGATTTTTCTAGTGTACCCATCGTCTAGCTTTCTTTCCAGTAGTGTGATCTTAATAAAAGAATATGATATCTGGCAGTGGAACTTTCACACTTAATTGGTTATTATGAAATGTAGAGTTCACAGAACAAAGATTGCAACTCAAAAGTGCGGATTACAAATATTGAAAAGAATTACTAAATTCAAGACGAAGATATTGTAGTAATTCATCAATGGATTTCTTGGTGTATAGAGTTTTCACCATTGACAGCCATTAAAAAGCTTTGAAGCTTTGAAATTGAATTTGGATTTTCAAAAACCATTATTTATTTGGATTGGGTGTTGTTGCAAACAATTGGGAATATTGTTTGGAGTTTATATCTCAATTTTGAAGGTGTTTTGGTTAAGATTAGACTTGATTTTGGTTTAATTTCAGATTGAAACTCGAAAAAGAAGAAGAAGAAGAAGACGTGACATACAATATACTTACGAAATTGTAGGTAAATTGTATTTTGTTGTAGTTATATATATTTTTTTATTTGAATATTGTATGAAAGTTAAAAAATAATTGTATTATGTATGAATCGTTGTATAAAATTTGTATTTAAGTTATCAATACTATCTTTTTACATAAAGTTATTGATATGTATCAAAATTGTATTAAGAGAGAAAGTTTTGATTGGAATTTTAGACATACAAAATATATATAAATCAGATGCAAAATTTACAAAAGACATATTGTATAAAATTTTTATAATAATTGTATTTAAGTTGTATGATATTGTAGTTGTATTTAACTAGGTAAAAATAATGTATGAAAGTTGTAGATAAATTATAGATTGGTTGTAAAAAAGTGTATATTGTATAGTTAGTTGTAATTCAATATTACAAAATCAAATGTAATGTGACTAATTCAATATTACATTCCAAGTCGCAATTGACTATAATTTCATTGAGGGTAAAATTTGATTATGTAATTTGACCAAATAACTTGTGACTATAATTGTCAAAATGTCGATAAGTTCAAAATGTCTCTGTGCAAATTCTCAGTACTTGTAGTGAGTATTGCCATTTGTCTAAGTAATAAGGAGCCCTATTTTCAAATTGGTTACGTGATAGACTTGCAGGCTTTCAGTGCTTATGATATAATTTTGATTTCCTCCGCGTTACGAAAAGTAATGTATGTTTAAGGAAATCAATTGTGTCAAGCTGATAGCATAATCAGATAAATATTATTCATTGAAAGACATTTGCTAAAGAAGAATTTCGTGATGCTTAATTGTGTGAATATTAGAGTTAAATGCCAAGAGGTGATGTTATGTCAAATATCACCAGTTTCTCAAATTATACATGGGGAGGCAACTAGATTTTTATCATTATACAACTATTTTTCAACTTTCATACAACATTAAAATAAAATAAAATATATAACTACAACACAATACAATTTACCTACAATTTTACTACAAATTCGTAAGTATATTGTATGTCATGTCTTCTTCTTCTTCTTCTTCTTCTTCTTCTTCTTCGAGTTTCAATCTGAAAATCAGCCAGAACCAAGTCTAATCTTCACCAAGCACCCTCAAAATTGAGATATAAACTCCAAACAATATTCCCAATTGCTTGCAACAACACCCAATCTAAACAAATAATGATTAAAACCCAAATTCGAATTCAAAACTTTATGATAGATTAGTATTCGAATCTTCAATTCCTACGAACTGGAGGTTACTTCAATAGGTTGATGGGCAGAAGATAATTTTTAGGCTTACCTTATTGAGAGAGAAAAACGGTGAGAGAGAAAGAAAGAAAAATTGATGAGAGATGCGGCAGTGAGGAAAGAGGAGAGGAGAGAAAAAAGGAAAAGAATGTAATTAAATCCCCTAATTCAATGCACTAATAATGGATTGTATATAATTTCTAAGTAATCTTTATTTAGGGTGGGTAATATACAAAATTAGGATAATTTTGGTAAATAAGTTTCAAATATTGTATAGGAAGAAAAAAATTCCAAAAAGAACACCCAGGGAACAAAGTTTCTCTTATGCTTTAAGCCTTTCCTATTTTATTTGGGTTAAGAAAAAATGGGTGATATAAAATAATATTTTAAAGGGTAAAAGTCAGACCCTTTAAACCCAATCACGGTACCCATCACCAACACCATTTCCATTGTTTACGAAGAAAGAACAAGGCAAATGTGTAGGTCATTGTGAGATTTCCGCAGGACCTTCTTTAGGCCACGACTGAGGTAATTTTTTTTTTATGGAATTGTAAGCTATAACATCATTATACACTAGAATCTAAACACCCTAATGGGGTGAATTTATAGGAAAGTTTTACAAAACCTCAAGAACACCCATTAAGTACGAGTTAGGTTTTTGGTGTTACAAGATAAATTCTTCACTTTTATTGGATTGTTATAACGGGTTAAGGTTGTTAGAGATAGTAAAGTATTGTTAGAACAAGACCTCACCCCAGCACTTAGAAATTCAGAAGTTGAACCTAAAGTTTTTAGAGTTGAGAAAAGATTAATACTTTGGGAAAGTTAGATACTTATTGTGACATATTGTTGTAGTATTTGATCGTTGAGTTGATTACAAGAATTGGAACTTACATTGTTGCTTGAAAGGAGAAATTGAGGTGAGTGGATATAACCCTTTACTAAAGTGGTTCTACTCACAAAAACACGCTCACAAAGTGTTTGATAAAATATTTTAAAGAGTCAACATATGCTTAATTGGAACGTGTAAATACATGCTGACTAAGTATATTCTAGTTAAAGCTTATATATTTTTCTCGAGAAGTATAATCATCTATTTTTCATATTTTTATGCTTTATTACGTGATCTTACATGTTAAAGTTTTAAGAGTTAAATAGAACTTTTAGAAATACTTTGAGTAATTTTATGTCATGCTTATGTTATGCATACACTCAAGAATATTATTATGAATACTGATAGATCACTTTCAAATAAGATTTAGACTTGAAAAGTCACAAGAAGAAGTTTTAGAAAGATAAGATTTTTGGGAGTATCCTCTGTTCTGAGAAGGGGTCATCGTCCAGGCCGAGGGTCCTGACCAAGGCGTTGACTTCCTGAAACTTCTTGTGCCAAAGTAGGAAGTACACGAGTTGAGGGTCTCGTTGCTGAGAATTTGCCTAGCCAGACTAAGGTATGATACATGAGCGCTGAGAACCATGAAGCGAGTGGCACCTCGTGGATTGGGCCTATTCGATCAGGTTGGGATCGAACCCGTGCCGATCACACGGTGACTAAGACAGAAATAAGTCAGGATAGTTGAAACTCCTGAAGCATAAAGTGAAGTATTTTTTAATAAGAAATAAAAAATGAAAATAATTTCTTTTAGAATATTCATAAATTGCTATTATGCAATTATTTTAGAATTGTTCTTAGAAGGCTTTATGTTTTTTTTACATGCATTTAGAATCTCTGTTCGTAATGTATATTTTATTAAAATTCCGTCCCCCGTCGTTGAGACTCACTGAGTACAATGGTTGGTACTGACGTTCTCTTTTGGGAACCTACGTTGGTCTGCGATACAACATAGGAACCGGTTTTGCAGGGGAGCAGGCTATATGTTAGGACTTCCCTCTCTTCCAATACTATTGGTGAGCTCTGCTTTTGTTCGTGGAGTACTCCTTTGAGTCGTCATTGTTTAGCTATTTCTTTATTTACGTAGAGAACTGGTCAGGAAATCCCATGTCCTGAGTAGTGCGTCAGTTTATCGGTAGAGGCTTCATAGACACAGTCGATGGATTAAGATTCTGATTTTTTTGATAATAACTTAGCAGTATTTCAGTGGTTACTACGAATAGAGTTTTATGGTTGGTTAATTTAGTTATTTAAAAGTACTTGATTAAAGTATTGCCTTGTTCCATATAAAGTTTGAAGTTATAGCATATTTGATAAGCGTAGATGGTTCGCTCGATCAAGTTTAGTGATCGGGTACCGATCACGGCTTGTTCAGAAAATGGGCGGCGACAAAAATCCTTACAAAATATTAGGCAGATTACAAAACAAAATGACTTTACTAACAAGCCGTTTTTAAACCTTGAAATCCCTGTAACAAGTGAATAAGTACATCCAATATTTTAAATATTTTATTGTAGTTAATCTTCAATGTGGTTTGTGTTATTACGATTCTCCCCCTCTTTTTAATTTTCTTCAAACAATTAATTTAATCTATTTATCATCAATAAAAAGTAATTATATTTTGACCAATTTACCCTATTAATATTTTCTATGTTACTCCTCATTTAAGATTAATTCTAATGTCTTCTTAAAAGAGGGTTTTCCAAAAGTAAGAAACCTATTTTCTTTGGTGCAAAAGGCGACTTTCCTATTCCTTTAGAAAGCATAAATAGCTAAATGAAAGATTAAGGAAGCTTTATCAATAAAAATCAAGGCAATATTCTTGTAACTTGATAGGTTAGAGCGCAAACACTGATTAGGGAAAAAGAAAGGAGTAAACAGTGGGTGTAGTGAAAATCGTTATGTTGGAGTAGACAATAAATTTGCGTCAAGAAAATAATTGAGACCGAAAAATATCGCAACAATCGTAGTATTTGATTTAAAATAATTTGAGTGTACAATCTCTATGAATCCTCCGATTCTTCTTTCCAATAGTAAATAAATTCAAGGGCCTTTGAGCTTGATCTTGAATCTATATTTGTTTTCACGAACGATGATCTTGAATTCAACTAGCACGAACTTTGATTTGAACTCGTACTCCTTGAATCTTGACTTGTTCTTCGTTCTTGAGCTTGAACTTGATTTCTTGAACTTGAACTTGATTGCTTGAAGCTTGAAACTTGTAGAGAAATTTGCGGCGTTTGATCCACGAGATCTCTCTTGCTTCTTGTTATAACTTCTGGTATCTTTTCTGGATTATGAAGACCTCTATTTATAGTTGTAGGAGGGAAGAGTTATGATAAGAACAAACTCTTTCCGACCAATCAAATTGAGGTGTGACAAGGCCGTGTTTGATTGGTCAGAACATGTCACTTGCACACGTGACGCGGTTTCATTGGCCTTTTAATGTGACTTGGCATGCCTTGTCATTTTGACACGTAGCATGATCCTCTTTGCTCTTCCGTTTGATTTGGCGTGCCATGTCATTTGACATGTGGTATCAAATTGGACCTCTAGGAAGATGACATCTTGGACCTAACGATTTGGGCTCATTACTTGTAGCCCAATTAAATGGGCTAGCCCAGTCAATATTATTGGATTTAAGTAATTGATCCAATTAAATTAGCCATAATATTTATTTGGACTAATATATTTAAAATATAGTCCAAATTATTTTATTGAATTTAAATCCAATAAGTTTTGCATGCCTACAAATGCCCCTACTTCAAGACTTTTCATGAGTGTAGATTAATTAAGATTCAAAGATTAGGCTTGAAGTACACATAATAGACATATTTATCCTCTTAAAAATTTTCCCGAATTGAATCTTTACTTTCCTCGAGTTAAGAAAAGAATTTCCATGTTACTAATGGCATGTATAAATATGCATAATGACCAAACCATCAGTCATCTCGTAAGACAAAGTATTCATGATACTTTTTTCCACTTTAAGTTCCATTCTTTGCATTCTGTGCATTCTTTGCATTAACGTAAACTTTTTTCCATTCTTTGCATTAAAGAAAAGTTTCATCTGACATAACAATTCTTTACGTGGCCAACCATGGTCGGAGGACTCCTATTCATATAGGAATGTCGTCGTCCGCACATTACCAAGCATATAAGAAGTGTTTGATAGTCTCTGAATCCCACTTGAACTTGAAGTAGCCATTGACTAAATCCCTTTAGGAGACAAATTGTCGCTGCCGCCTTAGCACTGGTCCCATATCGGCAAAACGATCTTCAACGCCACTTTTCAGCACCTATATAAAGTCATGTGCTCATGTTTATTTAGCATAAACTTGCGGCATCATGAAGTTATTTTGAATTTTCCTCTTTGACGATTAAGAAGCACTGCTGCCATGGTAACTTATATTTATGTGCTTTTTTTTTCCCTTTGTTTTTTTTTTCTAGCCCTTTTTTTGTAGATCAAATAGAGACGGGCAAGTTCTTATTCAAGAATGATCCATGTATGAAGAAGGTGATCTTAGGGTGTGAAGGGATGGGCCTATCCCTGTCCGAATACCGGAGAGATTATTCTCAAGGTGGCCCGACTATCAGAGAGATTACTCTCATCGTGACTCGACTATCGGAGAGATTACTCTCAATGTGGTTCAACTATCGGAGAGATTACTCTCAAAACGACCTGACTATCAGAGAGATTACTCTCAATGTGGCTCGACTATCGGAGAGATTTCTCTCAAAACGACCCAACTATCAGAGAGATTACTCTCAATGTGGCCTAACTATCGGAGAGACTACTCTCAAAACGACCTGACTATCAGAGATATTGCTCTCAATGTGGCTCGATCATCGGAGAGATTGCTCTCAAAATGACCCGACTATCGGAGAAATTACTCTTAATGTGGCTCGACTATCGGAGAGATTACTCTCAATGTGGCTCGACTATCGGAGAGATTACTCTCAATGTGGCTCGACTATCAGAGAGATTACTCTCAAAATGACCCAACTATCGGAGAGATTACTGTCAATGTGCCCCGACTATCGGAGAGATTACTCTCACTGTGCCCCGACTATCGGAGAGATTACTCTCGAGAGACTTACATGTCCACCTTAGGTTTGGAAAGTATAGTTTTCTTTTAAGGACAAACCCACGAAGAAGCCAACTTAAGATGTAAATGGACTTATATGTCCACCTTAAGATTAGAAAGTTATAATTTTCTTTTAAGGACAAACCCACGAAGAGGCCAACTTAAGGTGCAAAGGGACTTATATGTCCACCTTAGATTGGAAAATTATAAAGCCTCAACTCAAAGACTTCGTGGACTTGACGACATCGATTTGAACACTTGGAAAACTTTGAAGATTTGGCGGACTTTGTAGACTTCAACTCGAAGACCGACAAACTTGAATATTTGATGGACTTGAAGATTCGGTAGACTTTGACATTTCAACCTGAAGACTTTGAGGGCTCAAATACTTCCACTTTAATACCAGCGAGTTTGAGGACCTCAACTTGAAGACTTCAACTTGAAGACTTGGAGGCTTAAATATTTCGACTTGAAGACCGGCAGACTTAAAGATTTGGTGAACATGACGACATAGTGAACCCCCGGATTTCAGTGTAAATACTTGGCATCCTCCTAAAATCGTCCCATTGAAGATACTAATTTACCATGGAACTTACCATAGCGGCTTGCCCCCTTTAAATCAAATGGGATCCAAAGTTTAACAGAAGAATGGTATATCAGCTCGATTCTTAAGTGCTGGTTGAATAAATTACACTCCATCGTACTTCATTCGAATAACGATTGGGGGGTTATGTATCTTTTAAACTTATGCGACTGAACTCAGAATAAAACTCTAAGCTGCCTACGTACCTCAGTGAAGAGGATCAAGTCATACCATAGTTCAGAATGGGTGGATATATAATTTTTTTATGTCCTAACTTTTCCCTAGGCCGCCCCTTTCGAGGATTTTAACCTAGCAGGGTTTTTTTTTCTTTTTCTTTATGTCCTAACTTTTTCCTAGGCCACCTCTTTCGAGATTTTCAACCTAGCGGACTCTTTTGTTTTATGTCCTAACTTTTTCCTAGGCCGTATCTTTCGAGGTTTTCAACCTAGCAGACTTTTATTTTAGTGGTGGATCGTACACAGTTTAGACTCATGCGGGCCAGGAGTGTAGGAACATGCAGTTTAGGCTTTTGCGTCAAGGAGCGTTGCAACTTCAAGGATAATACTTCTTCAAAAATTAGGAGGTTGATGAATATAATTCGCATGGAATTGACAAGCCTTGCATCTTTGAGCGTAGTCCAAGCAATCTTTTACCATCGTTGGCCAATAATATCCCATCCTTTTTATATAGAAGTGGAGCTTTGGTCCAGACTGGTGTGACCCACATACCCCAGAATGTGCCTCTTACAAATATTGGAGTGCTTCTCTTTCCCCTAAGCATCGCAAGAGTACTCCTTCAAATGACCTTCTGTATAGTGTATCTTTGTAGTAAAGAAAGCGAGGTGCACAACGACGAATTTCAGTCCTTCTCCTCATATTTTCTGGAAGTATCCCATAGCTTAAGTAGTCGATAATGGGTTGTCGCCATTCTTCTTTCTCAGCTTCAGAAACAACGACAAGATGCTTGAGTTCATTTCCTTCACCTTCAACCTCATTTGGCGACAGTACTACCCATTTTTGGTAGACAGTAACTTGCGCTTGATCAGACAGGGTTAATGATGAAGCTAGGGCAGCTAAAGCATCAACCTTCTTGTTTTCTTTTCTTGGCACATGTTGAATAGTCACGTTACCGACCCATCCCATTATTTTTTTTAGCATAATCATGATATGGGCGCAGTTCAGGTTTCTTGCCCTCGTAACTACCTAAAAGTTGGTTGATCACCAACTGAGAGTCACCAAAGACTTACAATTGCAACCGCTTCATTTCGACAGTCATTTTAAGCCCAAGTATTAGTGCTTGATACTCAACAACATTGTTAAAGCAGAGTTGTGTCAACGTAAAAGAGTGGAGCAGAACTTCACCTTGAGAAGTGACAAGTACTACCCCAACACCATCTCCTCCGCGATGTGCTGCACCATCAAAGTACATCTTCCATGAAGGTTGAATTTCAATGACCATTGTGTTCTCATCAGGTAGTTTGTCAGTTAGCTCCCAATCATTAGGTACAGGGTGATCTGCCAAGAAGTCTGCCAATGCTTGTCCTTTTATAGCCTTTTTGAGGGATGTGCAAAATCTCGAATTGCTGAAATTGGAGATACCATCTCGCTAGTCGATCACTAAGAACATGTTTTGACATCACGAACTTGATAGGATTTTCTTTAGAAACAAGACGAACAATATGAGCTTGAAATTAGTGCTTCAACTTTTGAATTGAGAAAACTAGCGCCAAACACAACTTTTTAATTGGTGAATAATTCAGCTCGTTTGGTGTCATCATCCTGATCAAGTAGTAAAGAGAGTTTTCTTTTCCCTCACTATTTTCTTGGGCCAACAGCGCTCCAACAGACCTTTCTAGTGCTGAAATACATAGTATCAACGGTTTCCCAAGTATAGGGGCTGCTAAAACTGGAGGCTTCATCAAGCAGGATTTAATGCTCTCAAAGCCATTGCTACACGCTTGGTCCCATTTGAAAGGGACACCTTTCTTCATAAGGCGGCTGAATGGTTGGCACCTCCCAGCTAGGTTTGAGATGAATCTCCTAAGGTACACTAACATTCCTTGCAGACTTTTCAATTTGTGAATATCCTGAGGCTCATGCATTTTCAAGATTGCATCTACTTTGGCTTGATTAATTTCAATCCCTCGATGTCGGATAATGAAACCAAGGAACTTTCCGGAAGTAACTCCAAAGGTGCATTTCAATGGATTCATCCTAAGTTAGTCCCACCGGAGCAACTCAAACACCATTCTCAAGCCTGTCAAATGGTCGCCCCTCTTTCTTGATTTTACCACCAAGTCGTCCACATAGCATTCGACATTTTTGTGGAGAAGGTCACCAAAGATATTCTGCATAGCTCTTTGGTAAGTAGCTCCAGCGTTCTTCAAGCCAAAAGGCATTACCTTGTAGCAATAAATACCCTTCGGGGTACGGAATGCAGTAAGCTCTTCATCTTTTGGTGCCATGTGAATTTGGTTATAGCCCGGCGAATCATCCATGAAAGACATTGCCCCATAACCAGTGGTAGCATCGATCATCAACTCTAGAATAGGAAGTGGGAATTCATCTTTCGGACACGCATTGTTGAGATCTATGAAGTCAATGCACACTTGAATCTAGCCATTTTTCTTCCTTACAGAGACAATACTTGAAACCCATATTGGGTATTTAACTTCATGAATAAAACCAGCTTCAATGAGTTTGTTAACTTCACTATCAATCAAGGGAACCAAGTCCGGCCTAAAGAGCCTTTGAGCTTGCTTAACAGGACGAGCGCCATTCTTGACTGCAAGGTGATGGACTGCTACTTTAGGGTCCAAGCCTGACATTTATTTGTAACTCCAAGGAAAGACATCTTTAAACTCCTTGAGTAACTCCATATAAGTGCTTTCTTCATCGGCTGCTAGTAAAGCACTTAGATAAGTGGGCCTCATTTCTTCATCAGTGCCAAGGTTTACTTCTTTCAAAGCGTCCACTGTTGCTTTTACCCCTTCTTCAAGTTCAGGCGGAGCATCCTTTGCATCTTCATCTTCTTAAGGGTCCCCATCATTGAAGGATATGTGATGACACGATGAAACATCCTCCATTGAAGATGGAATACCATTCTCGCCTTGTACGGTAACATGATACGAAGAACCCATACTTTCTTCGTCTTCATCACGTTCTTTAGTGAATACCACAATGTATGGCTTCACTTTCAGTACCTCATTACACGAAACCATGACTTTTATTTGTCGCTTCATTCTAGAAGGAACCAGACTTTGGAAATCCTTAGAGATCTTCTGAATTTTGGGCGAAGTGGGTGTTCTTGTATTTCGATAATTTCTCTGAAACTTATTCCCCTTCTTTAACGGACCCAATCTCTCAAATACGGAAGTTCTCACAGTTGATTTTTCAAGTCGATCAAAGACAGAAGGCATGTTTGAAGCGACAGATTCGTCTTCTACAATGATATAATTACTGCTCGCCTTTTTTATGGAGATGCGCACTG
The DNA here is from genome assembly GCF_000715075.1 of Nicotiana tabacum. Lineage (NCBI taxonomy): Eukaryota > Viridiplantae > Streptophyta > Magnoliopsida > Solanales > Solanaceae > Nicotiana > Nicotiana tabacum. The sequence goes on along the minus strand of NC_134098.1, from coordinate 73,558,370 downwards.
GTGACGGTTGTTTGTATCCCAAACCTTCACGTGGTTGCCTCGTCGCAAATCTCTAATGGGAGCTTCCATAACTTTGACGGATCATTGGGATTGTATCCAGCTTTTGTAAATAGCCTGTAAGCATTAGGATCAAAACCTTCATCTGTTCGCTTTTTAGGGAGTGCCACATTCTGCAAAGGATTTTGGGCCACAAACCCTTCAAGTGGCTTTGAGGATAACTTTACTGCCTCAATTCGTTTTACCGGAAAAGTTAACTCCTTTGGCATGTTAGTTTGGAGATTAGATGATTCAACTTCATCTTTCTTCCTTTTAGGGACATATTGGAGCACAAAACTTACTTTCTTGCCATAAGACGCAATATACCCTCTATAATATTTATTCGCGTTGGGTTGTACCTCATCGGTAACAGCTTTGGCTCTACCAGCAATCACCTCATCTCTTTTAGTTGTGGGCTCGTCATTCTTGCTTTTCATGCCATCATTAGCTTTTAGCTCCTTCACAATGCGGTTTTTCAAGTAGAACTTGGCATCGGCGAAGTGTGACTCAGCCTCGATGAATGGCTCATCATTAGCAACTATCTTCTTCTCGACTTCACCCTCGTAGTACTTCAAACATTAATGGTAGGTAGATGGAACCACTTTATTCTCATGTATCCAAGGCCTTCTGAGCAAGACGTTGTATGAAGTCTTTGCATCGATCACATGCATCCATGCACTTGATTGCATATATTCAATGGTGATTCCCAACCTGATTGCACCTATGGCTCTTTTCCCCTTTGGTTGAATCCTTGGATCATCACACGACTTTCCGAGAGTTCGTTCATGGGAATACCAAGTTCTTTCACAGTGCGAATTGGCAAGATCTTCACTGAGATCCTCCATCAACCAAAATTCGATTTACCCTTTCATCACGCATATAGCCAACCAGGTACAACGGGCGGTTATGAAGAGTGTCACCTAGTAGAAGGTCGTCATTTGTGAACGTAACTTTTTCCTCGCACGTGTTAACTTCTTGATGGATAGACTCGATGAGCTTTTCTGGAGATGGTGCCAATGGTAGGTCATCACTCTTTTCTTCCCCTTTATCAGCTTTGCAACAAGAGGCCTTAATACCCCTATGGTAAATCTTCCTGCGGAATCAACTTAGTAAAAGCTCCTCCAAGGTCACTGGATGTCGTGGCTTTTGAGGGTGGTGCACCTCCACTTTTGCTTTCTTTAAGCGCTTAACTAGATTCCATCTCCTTGGTCTTTTACCATCATTTTCCTTGTTGGTTGTTCTACTGATTCTTTTCGTGGTCTCCTTCTGTGGTGCCTACGACGAGTCACCAACGTCCAACCTTCATCATCCTCAGGTTGATCGTCTTCAACTTTGTTGTTCTCCAGTAATTTCATCTTTACTTTTTATTTAAAACTACATAATTCGTCTGGACTGAATGAGCCAAATGTGATAGAGACTTGGTTTGCGCTTGCTTTATCATCTTCAAGTACGATCTTCTTTTCATAAGCCAAGTCCATAACTTTGTCCTTGAAGATAAAGCACTTCTCTAGAGGGTGGCTCACAAGTCGATGATATTTGCAGTAATTTGGGTAATCAGTTTTTCTAGCTTCATTTGGCCGCTTCATCTCCGGAAGCTCAATGAGATTTAACTCGAGGAGTTCTTCGAAAATGGCTGGCACATCAGAATCAAGAAGTGCGTACTCTTTCTCTTGCATTTCTTTTATAGTCAACTTTCCACTTGAATTATCTTGAAACGAAGTGGATTTCATACTCTGCTTCTTGCTCACCGTGAACTTCACAGGTGATGTGTTGACATTCATAGCTTCTTTGTTTTCAGATCTTGGCACAAACTTGCTCCATTTTCTGACTTATTACTTGTCGTTCCCTTTGCGAGGTTCATAGATGGGCAGACTTTCATTTCCAGCGGAGGCCATGCTCAATTCCATGTCATGGGCAGGAGTTGCAAGTTCTTCAAATGTGCTAGGCTTGATACCTTGCAAGATGTAGCACAATCCCCAATGCATGCCTTGGATGCACATCTCTATGCCAGAAGCTTCACTAAGCCTGTCTTTACAGTTGAGGCTTGCGTTCCTCCAACGATTGATAAAGTTAATAACTGGTTCACCCTTTCGTTCATGAGTATTTGTAAGTTCTATCATACTCACAGTACGTCTCGTGCTATAAAAGCGATTGAGGAACTCTTGATCTAGTTGATTCCAACTATCAATAGATCTCGCCTCGAGGTCTGTATACCAATCAAAAGCATTTTCTTTTAGCGAGCGGACAAACTGTTTGACAAGGTAATCTCCATAAGTCCCAGCGTTGTTGCATGTCTCAACGAAGTGCGCCACATGTTGCTTTGGATTTCCTTTACCATCAAACTATTGAAACTTTGGAGGTTGATAGCCAGCATGCATCTTCAACATATTGATCCTTGCAGTGTACGGCTTTGCGTATGTAACAGAGGACTTGGCAGCAACTTCATATTTATTCTTAATAGTTCCTTCAATGAACTCCTTTAGTATATCGATGGGAATCATCCCTTCAGATGAGATATGGATAGACTTAGCAGATGCTACTCGTATAGGGGAATAATCAATCTCTGGAACTTATGGGAGATTTCCAGGTACATGGGTAGATTCTTCTTCCATCAAGATTCCCACCATGTCTGTTAGCTTGTCAATTCTAGCATCTTGATTTTGCATGCACTTGGTCAAGCCAGCAATAGCTTGCGCCAAGTTCGCTGACTGCTCTTCCATAGATGAAGTGTTTGTCACCATAGCTTGCATGATTGTTGTAGATGATGAGGAGTAGCATGGATTGTCACACAGATTGATTCTCGAATGACTCACGCTACACGGTGTAAGTGGGGATGATCCATCACTTGAAGCACCATCATCTTCCTTCACAACCGAGTTCTTGGATCCGGAGAGGTCAAGCAGAGCAAGATTTTTCTTGATCTTTTCAGCAACATCGCTTCCTCCTTCGGGTACGTTTGTGGAAGATCTTGCTCCTTTTGAGGATGAAGATCCGAAAATAGGGGTCGATGCGGACGACACTTGGGGTGCTTGTTGTCCTAACGAGCTTTCTTTACTCCTCGTAACTGGTCAAAAGCTTCCAAAAGTAACATCGAGGATGCTTTCCACATCAGCATAGAACCTGGAATTAGCAGCCTTGGTGGAAGTTGAACTGTAGTTGATTTTCTTTTAAGCCATTTCATTGTTCTTGAACTTTGGTGATTTGAAAAGTTGAGATGAGAGGTAGAGATTGTCCCACTTGGCGTGCCAAAATTTGTAGATAATAAATTTGCGTCAGAAAAATAATCGAGGCGAAAAATATTACAACAATCGTAGTGTTTTATTTCAAATAATATGAGTGTACAATCTCTATGAATCCTCTGATTCTTCTTTCCAGTAGTAAATAAATTTAAGGGTCTTTGAGCTTGATCTTGAATCTATATTTATTTCTACGAACGATGATCTTGAATTCAACTAGCATGAATTTTGATTTGAACTCGTACTCCTTGAATCTTAACTTGTTCTTCGTTTTTGAGCTTGAACTTGATTTCTTGAACTTGAACTTGACTGCTTGAGGCTTGAAACTTGTAGAAAAATTTGCGGCGTTTGATCAACGAGCTCTCTCTTGCTTCTTGTTATAACTTCTGGTATCTTTTCTGGGTTATGAAGACCCCTATTTATAGTTGTGGGAGGCAAGAGTTATGATAAGAATAAACTCTTTCCGACCAATCAAATTGAGGTGTTACAAGGCCGTGTTTGATTGGCCAGAACATGTCACTTACACACGTGGCACGGTTTCATTGGCTTTTTAATGTGACTTGGCATGCCTTGTCATTTTGACACGTAGCATGATCCTATTTGCTCTTCCGTTTGACTTGGCGCGCCACATCATTTGACATGTGACACCAAATTGGGCATCTAGAAAGATGACATCTTGGGTCTAACGATTTGGGCTCATTACTTGTAGCCCAATTAAATGGGCTAGCCCAGTCAATATTATTGGACTTAAGTAATTGATCCAATTAAATTAGCCATAATATTTATTTGGACTAATATATTTAAAATATAATCCCGAAACCATCCCCGCAAGTCATAAAACAGTAAAAACACTTACGGGTAATCTTATTTTGAGGAACGGAGTTCTAAAAGGCAAAATGACCGATCAAGTCGTTACAATCCTATAATAAAAGAAACATTTATGTAATGAATAAACTTGGTTTGATCAACTTCATTTAAGTGTTCCATTTACATTATCAGAGACAATTTATAAAGGATGGCACAATTATTATATCCATTAAAAGATAATAAATAAGACATATACATAAAAGTAAGGAAAACTCAATTCCTGATCACAAAGTTTCCGAAAAAGAAAAAATCGTGTCAAAACTTTGTCGTATGTGTTCGTGAAATAAAAATTTGTGTATGTATTGCTTTAGGTTAAAGAAACTGAATTGACGAATTAATGTCCTAAAACAAATTGAGAAAACCTGAAAATTGATTAATTCTAATGAAATATTAGAATTCCTATTCATTACGGGATACAAAAAGCTATTTGAAAACTTTTTTTATCCTAACCTAGTTAGAATAGGATTAGGAGTAGTCCATGATAATAAATACCTAAGGACACTCAGCAACTTATGAAAGCAATTCCTTGCTCTTTCACTTTGAGCAATTTTTGGAACTTTCTCTCACAATTTGAAGCATGGATTTAGAAGTTTATGAGTGTTTTTTGCATAGAAAAGAAGCCAGATGATATATTTGAGTTGATTAATAGCCTGTTTGGCCAAGTTTTTTTTTGGCCAAAAGTGCTTTCGTCCAAAAATTGAGGTGTTTGGCCAAACTTTTAGAAGGAAAAAAGTGTTTTTGAGAAGAAACAGAAGCAGAAAAAAGCACTTTTCTGAAAAGCACTTTTGAGAAAAATACACTTAGATGCAGTTTTCAAAAATTTGGCCAAACACTAATTACTGTTCAAAAGTATTTTTCAAATTAATTAGCCAAACACAAACTACTTCTCACCAAAAATACTTTTTTAAAAATTACTTTTGAAAAAAATACTTCTCAAAATAAGCTAATTTTAAAAGCTTAGTGAAACAGGTTATAAAGCTGCTATAACAATGGGTGAACGGAAGTATCCTAAGGAATTTTTGGTATGTCACAAACAATTTGAAGGTCGTCACGAACCTATATTCGGTGTTGGGTTATCACGAACGAAAGATTTGAAGTCGTCCGCCTATGATTTAAGTTCGTCTTTGGGATTTGACCACAGACGAAGATTGCAGATGTGGAGGGAGACCTTGATACTATTCTTCAGAGCTTTTTTAGACTTTCCTTGTGCTTACTTGTTTGATACTCTAGCCTTGTCCTTTGAACCCTTTATATAGTGTGGGGTGGAGTAACCTCTAAGAAAATCCTAGTGGGCCATTGGACTTGGGCTCATGGGTTGACACATTTGATAAAAGGCCAACTAATGGGCTAATCCAATAGTACACGACTTTTATTTAAATCAATTTGATTAGATTTAAATAATGAGAAATTTTCATAAACCACTATTATTTAGTGGCTATTAACTTCCTATAGTTACCATATACATAATTACTTCATATAGCTACTATTCAGTTGTTACGGTAGTGTATTCACATGTATTCGCGCTACTATATTCATGAATACAACATCAAAAAGCGCCTAAAATCAGGGCAGTCCAGCTGTACGCGCATGTATTCACATGTATTCATGAATACAACAGTAAAAAATGCCTAAAATCAGGGCAGTCCAGTTGTACGTGCATGTATTTACATGTATTCGCACTGCTGTATTCATGAATACAACAGTAAAAAGCGCCTAAAATCAGGGCAGTCCAGCTGTACGCACATGTATTCGCGCCATGTATTCATGAATACAGCCGCAAAAAGCGTCTAAAATTAGGGCAGTCCAGTTGTGCGCGCATGTATTCACATGTATTCGCGTCATGTATTCATGAATATAGTAACGTCAATCCCTTAAAAATAGGTATGTCCAGCTGTCTAAGAGAGAGAAAAAACATAAATATCGTATTTCATGCCTTATTTCATGCCTCAATGGTAGTATATACCATAAAATACTTATTTTGCTATAAAATATAAAAGGTAGCTATAGAAAATAATATTTTAAAATAATTTTGATTTATAATAAATAGGGTGTATATCTTTGCTATAGGAGGTAAAATTTCCTTAAATAATTAACTCAATTATACTAGTCCATAATATTTATTTAGACTAATATATGTTAATTTTGAGATAAAATCCATTTTTTATGAATTTAAATTTAATAAAATTTTATTGTCTACAAATGTCCCCTTCAAGGCTTGTCGGGTGTAGGCTTGACGAAACTTTAATGTTTTGAACTAGCCAAATATGCCTTCAATTTGACGTCTTGGAAACTCTTGATTTGCTTTTACCTTGAATAGAGGTGACAAAATGGTTAAAAGAAAATGGTTATCCACCCATATTATACATTAAAAAATGGGTTGGATAATAAACTTTTTAAAAACGGATCGAATTTGGATAAGAACTATATTATCCACTTAAAAAATGGTTAATCAAATGGATAACTAATGTGTTTAACTTTTACATTTGTAAAGTCTCAAATTGGGGGTTTCTCAAGTTTGGAAGACTAGAAATTCTTCCACAATTGATCATATTTAAAAAGACATGGATAATATGGATATCCATATTATCCGTCGGATAACCCATTTTTTATCCGTCTAAAATACGGGACGGGTCGAATAATTTATCCGTTTTTTGAATTACCCGTTTTCGACCTGCTCATATCCGACCCGCCCCTAAACTTGAATATCATCTTTGACATTAGAGCTTTCCTTATTTGAGATGATCAATTACGAGAACCAAAGGTTTCACCAATACTCTTTCCCTTGTTTTTGGATTCTTTCTTGGAGTGCAAACGGTACGATTCTAGAATTCCATATTAGACATGGCAATTCTGTTTTCTTATAAGGAAATTTCTTTTTGCCAGGGGAAAAGCACCACCGGCTTAATTGTCCATATAAGAACCTCGTTGTGTGGCTTTGTTTTCACCCGTGAAACTGAGCAACTCGTCGCCACGATTTTTGCTTCTTAATTCTCCTAAAACATGACACAAAGAACTGCTACATATTCAACAATTGGAGCAAAAATCCTTCTTTAACATCTCAGGTAATATTTTGAATTTTCTTTTCAGGTGCTGCCGCGTTTGACCTTTTAGATTGGCGCGCCTTCACAAAAAAGTTCATAACCTGATGTACGAGCGTACGAATCGCAGTCCGCTTGATTTCCTTGGCACTAAACACGGAGTGCTGCAACATATAAAAAATTTGAAGCCAAATTTGCTCTGTACTGTCCTAGGAGTATTTCTAAATCTTCGCTTCATATTCTGCCGCGCTCGACTTTTCAGTTTTGCGCGCCTTCACTGAAAGATTCATATCTTGGTGCAGGAATATCAAAATTAAGAGCCGTTTGTAGCTATAAAAACTAGAGTCCCCGAACTACGATTTCTGTAAAGATCACAATCAGATTGCTCCTACATCGTCCCAGATACTATTCAGAATTTACACAACGAGTTCCAACGTGCCGACTCTTTCAGCTTTGTGCACTCTCGCCGAAAAATTCATATCTCGAGATAGGAGGATCCAAATCACGAGCCGTTTGCACCAGTGAAAATAAGAATACGAGAGCTACAACACATACAAAACTCAAAGCACTACCTCTTTTGATCCAGTCACAATAAGTTTTTTGAATCAAGCTCTGAAATCAGGAGGTTTTGTTTTTTGGGCAGCATACTTTCTTTTTTTGCAGGTTTGGCGAGGGGAAGTTTGGCACATCCTCATCTTTGTGGCATTGGAGGAAAAAAAAACTTTGGCGCATCCACCTTTAATGTGATGGCCCAAAAGATCATCTTTAAATTTAATAATTAATTCTTTATTTTAAGACCTCAAAAAGTACCATTTATTATTTTTCGACTTGCGTGCGCAGTCCGTATAATTTTTCGGAGAATTTTTATGTAAAAAATAAATTAAAATGTGAAATATAGCCTTAAAACTCAATTAAATTGATTGTGGTCGACATTTTTAGCAAACTGACCCGAATTAGTATTTTGACAGTTTCGGTAGGTCCGTCTCGTGATTTGGGACTTGGGCGTATGCCCGAAATTTAATTTGGAGGTCCCTAGTTCAAGTTATGGCCATTTAACGGAAACTAGAAATTTAAAGGCTAAAGATTTTCAAAGTTTGACCACGGATTTGACTATTTGATATCGGGGCCGGAATCCTATTCTGAAAATTGGAATAGCTCCGTTATGTCATTTATGACTTGTGTGCAAAATTTGAAGTCATTCCGGATTCATTAAACATGTTTCGGCACAAGTTCTGAAAATGGAAAAGTTGAAACTCAAAAGTTCGAATCGAGGTGTGAATTATAATTTTAGCGTTGTTTGATATGATTTGAGGTCTCGACTAAATTTGTATGATGTTTTAGAATTTGTTGGTATATTTGGTTGAGGTCCCGGGGGCCTCGGATGGATTCCGAATGATTAACGAATCAAAATTTGAACTTAAGGAAAAATTTGAAATTTTGGCCTTCTGGTGTAACCGCACCTGCGGATTTTAGACCACAGATGCAGGCTCGCAGAAGCAGTCAAGTTTCCGCAGAAGCGGTCAAGTTTCCGCAGAAGCGGAAATGCTGGACAGAACACATAAAAATCGGGAGTTAGCCATTTTACTCATTTTTGAGTTTTGAGTCTCGGATTTAGGCGATTCCAAAGCGATCTTTCACGACTTTTAATTGGATAAGTGTTCTATAACCAAAAGTGATTATATTTCATAAATCTATGCCTATATTCATTATTTATTTCGGATTTAGATGAAAGAAATTGAAATTTTTGTAAAACTTTCTAAAAATGAAAATTTAGGATTTGAAGGTCCATTTGACATCGGAATTGGATAATTTTTGTATGGTTACTCGTATCGAAATGAGTGTTCGGATTTCGTAAGTTTTTTCGAAATTCAAAACGTGGGCCCCACTGTCGATTTTTGAGATGAATTTTGGATTTTAATTCGAATATAAATTCATATAGAATTAATTCCTACGATTTGTAATGAGTATATTGAATTGTTTATGACTAGACTTGAAGATTTCGGACACGAATTCGCGAGGCAAAGGTTTATTGGATTCTAGAATTTGGTTGCAAAGCGAGGTAAGTGTCGTGGTTAACTTTGACTTGAGGGAATAAAGCAATTGAATTATTTGCTATGTGAATTTCATGTGTAACAATGTATAGGCAATGTGATGAGTGCCTATACTTTGTCAAATTAATTATTTGCTTAATTATTTAAACATCTTAAATTATTTTAAGACATAAATTAATTGTTATAATAATCGTTTCTCTTTTATTCCTTGTCAAATATTAATTCTTGAATTCCTGTAATAATTGTTACATGCTTATTTGATTTATGTGTCTTAATTGCTACTTGACATTTAGCATATTAAATATTAAACTGTCTATTTTCTCCCTGATTTCCATAATTAATTGCTACTTGTCAATGTGTGTTTCATAAATAAATTATAATTATTGTATGCCTTGATGCTTAATAGTTTCTTATTGAACGTGGTATTTATTGGAATATTTTTATTACATTTAAGAGTTGTTAAAATATATGGGGGAATCGGTTGCACGCCGCAACATATTTATTTAAAGTTCATATTGGGGGATCGGGTTGCACGCCGTAACAGATTTATTTAAAGTTTATATTGGGGGATCGGGTTGCACGCCGCAAAAGATTTATTTAAAGTTTATATTGGGGGATCGGGTTGCACGCTGCAACAGACTTATTCTAATTTTATATTATTGGATCGGGTTGCACGCCGCAATGGAAACAAGTTGAGGGATTGTGACTGCTGAATTGACTTCAATTATTGATATTATTTACCGGTCTTACTACTATTCCCGTTATTATTATTATTATTATTATTATTATTATTATTATTATTATTATTATTATTATTATTATTATTATTATTATTATTATTATTATTATTATTATTATTGTGTACAGGTTAATGTAAGCGACCTGCCTTAGCCTCGTCACTACTTCGTCGAGGTTAGGATCGGCACTTACCAGTACATGGGGTCGGTTGTACTGATACTACACTCTGCATTTTTTGTACAGATTTCGGAGTTGGTCCCTTCGACGTACCATAAACTAGCTCGGATTTCAGCTACCTAGAGGAGACTTGAGGTATAACTGCACAACGTCCGCAGTTCTGAAGTCCCTGTCTACTTTATTTTAGTTGTGTGTTTTCTTTCAGATAGCTTTATTTTATTCAGACCCTTATTTGTATTATTCTAGAAGCTCGTGCACTTGTGACTCCAGTTCTGGGATGGTATTTAGATATCGCGATTATTATGGATTATTCACTTTATTTACGACTTTATTTCCGCATTTGTTTCCTTGTTATTAATTAATTTAAATTTTTATTAAAATGGCTAATTATATACTAACTTGGCTTGCCTAGCAAGCAAAATGTTAGGCGCCATCACGGTCCCGAAGGTGGAAATTTCGGGTCGTGACATCTTCGGTCGAGGCTTTGGCGGACAACAGTTTGGTGCATTCACCTTTTTAGTCGAGCTTTGGCAAACACACAATCACTCGAATGTGTCCGTCTTCCACCTCTATGATCACGGCTTGCATTTCGTCCCTGCCTTTGAAGGAGTTTCATGGCGTCCTCTTCTTGCAATTTGGAGAAGAAGTCCATGGCGAGTTCTCCATCCTAGATCAGGCGAAGAAGTAAATGATCAACACTCTCCCTTTTGCAGGTGAGGAGGTGCGTGGAACTTCTAATCCATCGAGCCTTGGCGTGTATGATTTTTTCTTGCAACTTAGAGAAGAAGTTCATGGAAAATCCTTCTCACGGCTTTGACGGAATAATCTGTGGAGCATTCCATCCTTCAAGGTTTGGCGGAGAAGTGCATGTCATAATGTTCACCATCCTCATTGAAGCTTTGTGTCGTTGACACTGGTACTTGTCGCTGAGCTAAAGCTCCTCATCGTTGGCACCGATCAACTAAACAGAAACAAAAGCTTCATGCAATTGGAACCGGGGTGCTCCAAAATCATTTTTTTCTTTTGTAGATTTTCAAGAACAGTCTTGATATACCTAAGAAGATTCACTAGAGGTCCACATGATCGAGGATGAAACATTTATCTCTTTATTGCGGCTGGGCGAGATAATTTCGTGGTGTATCCCTACTTTTGCGGCTTGGAGAAGGGGATATATGGAGTGACTCCTTTTCATATTGGCGAGAAAGAATGTGACGCATCCCATTCTTTGCGGCTTGGTGAGATTCACACTTGGAGTATCCTTTTCCAACCTTGGCGAGTAAGTACGTGGTGTATCTCCCCTTTTTGTAGCTTGGCGAGACACTTGGAGTACTACTCTTGCATCTTTTGCGAGCAAGTATGTGAAGCAGCCATCTTGCAATCTTTGGTGTGGAACCATATACTCTTGCAATTTAGAGAAGAAGTTCATAGAGTGTCCTATGTTTCAAGCTTCAGCGTAGAACCACCCCTTCTTTCAACTTAACGAAGAAGTCCATGGAGCATCTTATCCTTCAAGCTTGTGGTGGCGTGTTACATGGAGTGCCTCAACCTTCAAGATTTGACATCGAACAACATCATTTTTACATATTATAGACGTACTTGAAGTGCCTCCTCCCTATGTCTTGCGAGACATATTAAGGTATCCCTTTTTTTGCAGTTTGGTAAGTATGCGGAGCGAGTAGACGATGCCCCCAGCCAGAGTAAGCAGACCCTTGATGCACCAAGATCCATCTATTGTAAAGAATTTTATTCAGGAAGTCATTGTAGGGAAATCACTCATTCATCAAAGGCACATACTTAGTTTTTTTTCGTATTCTTGAAGCTCATCAAAGCGGTTCCACAATAGTTAGAGGTATTTCAAGGGAGAATACTCCTCATGTGTCGTACCTTTTACCAACACTATTGCATTTAGTATTTATGTATCAGATCTTACAATACTGAAGCAATAAAATGTCTTGTCCAGTTTAATGTGAATCGCCTTCTTTCATTTTGCAATGCACGCCTTTGTATTTGAAAGAATCAATGTGATGCCCCCAACTTTAATTTTGATTATCATATCATGCCACGCCTTTCTTTTTAAAAAATAAAATGCGACTAAGAAAATTCTAAGCTCCCTACTTACCTCGATGAAGAGGATCAAGTCATAACGTAGTTCAAAAAAAGTGTGTATCTTTTTTTTATGCGGTTTTTACTCGTGCAAACAAGGAGTAATACACAGTTTAAGCTCATAGGATATGGAGCATAGTAACATGCAGTTTAAGCTCGTGTATTCAGGAGCGTTGGTTTGAAGATTTAGCTCACGTTCTAAGGAGCTTCACAACTTGCAGTTTAGGCTCATGCGTTGAGGAGAATTGAAATTTGAAGACTTTGCTCAATTTTGGAGGCTTTACATCTTGAAGAGTTTGCTCAAATTTGAGGAGCTTTATATCTTGAAGACTTTGCTTGAATTCGAAGAGCTTTGCAACTTTGAAGACTTTGCTCGATTTTGGTTAGTTTTTCAACTTGAAGACTTTGCACAAATTTGAAGATTTTGCTCAATTTATGTGAGCTTTTCAATTTGAAGATTTTACTCGAATTTAAAGATCTTTCTCACTTAAAAACTTTGCTTTAATTTGAAAATTTGTCTTGAATTCATGGAGGTTTAAAACTTTAAGACTTGGCTCGAATTTGAGAAGCTTCGTGGCATACAATTTAGGTTCATATGTTAAGGAGTATCGTAACTTGCTGATTAGGCTCGTGCGCTGAGGAGTGCTTTGACATGCAGTTTAGGCTCTTGCATCAAGGAGAATCATTACTTGAAGTTTAGGCTCGTGCGTTGAGGAGTGTTACAACATGCATGGACTTTTCAGTTTCATCTTCGGATGAATACTTGCCCCTATTCTCAGCATCGTCTGCTTCTATTTCATCACGAGGCTTAAAGCCAGAAAATCTTTGGTCTCCACTTGTATTCATACTCAATTCCATATCATGAGCACGGGTGGCCAACTCTTCAAAAATTTTAGGCTTTATTCCTTGCAAGATGTAGCGAAGGCCGCAATGCATACCTTGGATGCACATTTCGATGCCAGAAGTTTCACTAAGAAAATCTTTGCAATTGAGGCTTAAGCTCCTCGAGTGATTGATAAAGTCAATAACTGGCTGCTCCTTCCCTTGGCGAGCATTTGTAAGTTCAATCATGCTCACAATGCGCCTTGTGTTATAGAAGCGAATGAGAAATTCTTGCTCCAGTTGATCCCAACTATCGATTGACCAGGTTCAAGATCTGTGTGCCAATCGAAAGCAATTTCTTCAAGAGATCGAACAAACTGCTTGACAAGGTGATCACCATAAGTTCCAGCACTATTGCATGTCTCGACGAAGTGTACAACATGTTGCTTGGGATTTTCTTTACCATTAAACTATTGAAGCTTAGGTGGTTGATATCCACAAGGCATTTTCATGTTGTCAATCCTTAATATGTACGATTTTGCATATGTATGGGAAAATTTGGTGGAAGGCTTAAATTTGTCTTTGACGGCCCCTGTGATGAAGTTCTTCAATTGGTCAACATGAATCTGTCCATCAGAAGAGACTTGGATCTCTTTGGTCATTGTTGCTAGCTTTGCAGAGGACTCTCCTTTCTCTTGAATTTCTGGAAGCTTCATAGGTGCTTAGCTTGATTATTCCTATGTCATACTCTCTACCTTATTCATCAACTTGAAAAGTTTGTCATCTTGATCTTTCATGTACTTTGTCAGGCCTTCAACTGTTTTGTCAAATTTGCAAGTTGTTCTTCTATGGTAGAAGCTTCAATCATCATCGTTTGTATGACCACTCTAGAGGACGAAGAATGATATGGATCATCACTTGGATAGAGACCAGATTGCAGAGTGACACGAGGAGAGATTGGAGCAAATTCGTTGCCCAAGACGTCATCATCTTTCTGCATGAAGGGATTATGGGATTGACTATGGCATTTTTTTAAAAGGCTAAATCACTCCAAAGTTCGTTCGACCACCTCAACGATGTTGTTCCCTTCTTCTAGCATGTGCGGGGAGGATCTCACATATTTTGGAGAAGCTGAACCAACAACATGAGTTGTGGACAACACTTCAAGCACTTGTTGTCCTAGTATTTCTACTTTGCTTCTTTTGATTTGGCCAACAATCTCCAATGCAACTTCCAATACTCTTTTGGAGTCAGATCTAGGGTTGTTTTTCATTGTAGCCATTTTGGTGTTCTTGAACTTCGAAGAGAAGAGATGAGAGGTAGAGATGGTCCCACCGGGCGTATCAAAATTTATAACAACTAAATTTCGTTCCTGAAAAATAATAGTCAATACAAGAAATGTAGCGACAAATATTTTATTCGATTTCAGGTGATGGGGTTACAATCTCTAGAATATCTCAAATCTAAAGAGATGTAGTCCTCTGATTCTTCTCCTCACGAATGATGGTTCAAGAGTTTGAGAGCTTGATCTTGAACTTGACAGATTTCAGATTTGTGGTATGTCACAAACAATTTGAAGGTAGTCACGAACCATGATTTGGTGTTGGGTTATCATGAACAGAAGATTTGAAGCCGTCCGCCTATGATTTGAGTCCGCTATAGAGATTTGACCACAGACGAAGATAGGAGATATAGGGGGACATCTTGATGTTATTCTTCAGAGCTTCTTTAGCCTTTCCTTCTGCTTACTTGTTTGGTCCTCTAGCCTTGTCCTTTGACCCCTTTATATATGCGTGGAGGTGGATTAGCCTCCAAGAAAACTCTAGTGGGCCATTGAACTTGGGGCTCATGGGTTGACACATTTGGTAGAAGGCCAACTAATGGGCTAGTCCAATAGTATAGGTTTTTTTATTTAAATCAACAGAGAAGGGTTAAAAATGCCCCTGAACTATTGAAAAAGGTCTAAAAATACCTCCCATCCAGCTATTGGGCTAAAAATACCCCTCAATCCACCTTTTTGGTTCACTTATGCCCTTTGACGGTTAGGTCAATGCTAGATTTTAAGAATAATTATTTAAATTCTACGTGGTAACTTCTTATTGGTCAAAATTAAACATCTAACCTATTAGAAAGATCCACCCATATCTACCCGTTTTTCGGACTAACTCGCCCCAAACACTAACCTGACCCGAATAAAAAGTTCAAATAAAATAAGACGCCCCACTTCCATCTAACTAATGGATTTACATGTGTTCATTTTCTTGATTAATCTCATGTATATCATTATCATCGAATAAAGGTTCATGACCAAATTAAACAAACAAGAAAAGCCTAGCATGAATGAACCAATGATTTTCTTGACAATAATATGGGACGAAAAATTAGGGGTAGTCCAACGGTTTATGATATCTTCCAAACAATCACTGTGAGATCTTTCCGTTATGTGAAACTGATTAAATTAAACTCATCGTGAATATAATGTAATTTGTGTCTATCATTTAAATTGAACTAGATTCCATAACAAGAAAAAGAAAATCACGTATAAATTTACATATATATGTTCGCTACAACTTCCATGGAGCTTTTGTTCCATGGAGTTTGATAGAAGTGGGGCCTTTTTTTTTTTTTTAGTTTAAGTTTTTATTCGGGTCGGGTTAGTGTTTGAAGCGGGTTAGTACGAAAAATTGGTAGATACGGGTAGGTCTTTATAATGGGTTAGATGTTTTAATTTTGGCCAATAAGAAGTTGCCACGTGAAATTTAAATAGTTATTATTTTAAATTCAGCATTGACTTAACGATCAAAGGGTATAAATGAACCAAAAAGGTAGATGGAGGGGTATTTTTAGCCCAATAGGTGGATGAAGAGGTTTTTTTATACCCTTTTCAATAGTTTAGGGGCATATTTAACCCTTTTCCGTTAAATCAATTTGATTAGATTTAACTAATTAACCCAATTATACTAGTCTACAATATTTATTTGGACTAATATATGTTTTATTTTGAGATAAAATCTAATTTTTTTATGAATTTAAATTTAATAAAATTTTAATTGTCTAGATAACCCATTTAAAAACACAAACAATTCGATGATGGTTATCAAAAAGGAACAAAGCAGACCCCAAGCAACAACTAGCAACTGCTACTACTGTTAATCTGAAATCAGTAACAAACATTGACTGTAGTAGAGTTATGACGAAAAGTGGCAAAGGTTTCAAGAATATTGACGCTGACGCACAAAGCAAGAACCTGCACAACTGCTACTACTGTTAATCTGAAATCAGCAACAAACAAAGTTATGAGGAAGAGCGGCAAAGGTTTCAAAAAGACAGATATTGACGCTGGCGCCCAAAGCAAGAACACTGTTACAACATTAACAACAACTAAGCACATAACAGAAGAAATATTAATGAAGAAGAAGAGATCGAGAGTGGTTTTTGAATCAATTAAGTAAAAGGAAATATGAAGATAGGGTCGCAGAGCAAAACAAAGCAAAGAGAAGGACTATAATGGTGGACTTTCACGAGATGCCTAAGCCACCTAAAGATCCCCGTGGTCCCAAGCGCTGCTGGGAAAGGAGAAGGTTTTGAGATATTGTGATTCAATTTCCCCACGAGAATCTTTGTATTGTGATTCACTTGACTATTTTTTTTTAAATTAGTCAGCTCTTGCGTATATTCACTTAGTTTTGTACATGCAAATTTTATCAATCTATTGAAATAATATTAGAGTTACAATTTCACCTATGTTGCTGCAGCTTATGCTTTTAGGATCTGTTATTTCGTTGAATGCCCTGATTATGCCTTACCTAGTTAAGGCTTAGTTGACTATTCAGAATTTGTTTATTGTATTTTTATCATATCTTAGCTGAACTTAGTTTAGTCCTGCTTTGCCATGCACTGTTGGCCTCACCATCTGCTAATCTAGCTAAATTTAGAAGTTTTAATAATTTTGAATAGATAGTATTTGGAATGTGCAATCAGAGCCCTAGTATGTAAGGACTTTGATTTTGTATACTTTAAGCTTTCAGGAAGAGCAATCAGTTGCACAACGTCAACTTTTTTCTTTTTGATATTTTCAAGTAGTATAAGCTACACATTATGCTGGAAAATTTCGACTTGCAACTTGGAAAATTGCAGGATTAAATGGCTTAATTGTATTCATATAGATCTAAACACGCCTTACCCAACCTGATATTGATTTTATGAACAGTATATGTCTTATCTACAATGAGATTCACCTTCTATACCTCTACTGGAACTGAATAAAATGACAAAAATGAAAATCTAGTGCTTAGATCTGATTGTCTGGTGCTGGTTACTACGTTACTGGTTATTCTGTTGCTTCTAATTGAAACAAATATGTCGATGACTCTGTCCAAGAAACTGAAATATGCTCGCCTCCATGGCTTTCGAACGAGCAAGATACAGCAAGGAACAAGAAAACAATCAAGAAATCCCAATGCATTACTCACATAAAACCATTTATCAGGAAATTCATCATTGCTGTCGTTCTCCAGTACTGATATATCGTTTTGAGTTTCCATTTTGGCATAGTAGTAGAAGTGGAGCTCCACAAAGATGGGGATTCCCTCAAAAGCAGACTCTGTAAAAATTGTCATCTGCCCCTTACAAGGAACCATACCGGATAAATTGTTGCTTGAGATGTTAAGATCAAAGCTCGAAGAATGACATTGATTCCATGCTTGATAGGATGACACCAGAAAGCTTATTGCTCGAGAGATCAAACGATGCAACTGATGTTAGCTTGAAATATTTCTGGTATTTGCCCACTGATTTGGTTTCTATAGACAAGTTCAAAACCATGAGGCCATGCAACTTTGTTAATTTCACAGGAAATGCTCCGCAAAGGTTTTTCTCGTCTCTTAACTGATTATTTTTCATGATTAGGTAAAGTAATTTTTTTTCATGATTAGTTAAAGTAACCATAAACCTGTATCAACCTTTAAAGTGTAGGGTGGTCAAATAACAATAAAAGAGATATCCATTCTGTAAAAAGATTTTCCAATTTTGCAACAGCATATGGAACACACACTTCTTTTCCCGAAAGGAAGCATATAAGTCCTATTTGGTTCTTAGAATGAAACAATATCTGAGAGTTCATACAACTTAGTGCCTTCGCGGACCCTAGAACATCATCATATGTACAAAATCTTCCTTAATTTTGATATCTCGCATATAAATCAATTAATTCTCAGTAACACTATGAATAAGTGAAGTGGAAGAGGAAAAAAATATTTTCAAAGATGTTACAAGCTGAACTCCATCTGACCAGTAGCTTTCCCTTAGAACGAGTACAAATGTGACTGCTCATTATAGCTGATCAGTACTAGGAATAACCCCATTGTCGGGTTCCTCTACTGTGTTGGTACTCTCAGTTTGTTCAGTACTGGAAATTACCTCATTTTCCTTGTTAGGCATGTCACCATTTTCTGATATACTTTTAACCTCTGAATTACGAACTGGTTTTGGAAGTTCTCTAGAGGAAGAGGTCGCCAACAGTTGACTAATTCCATCCAAAAGGAGTTTTGGCATCGGCTATAAGAGCAGCTCCACACGGATGCCAAAAACAAGTAACACAGTGTGGGAAAGCAACCTGGAAAAGGTACAGAATTTATATGTTTGAGTCAACAGGTGCGCATATCAATTGTAAATGAAGGTCAAACAAGTTCATATGATGCTACCTCAATACATGCTCGACATAGTGATAGAAAAAGCAAAGTTCCTTCTCATGAATCCATCATTTGGTACATTGTCTATTTTTTTGTTTTGTTTGGTGCCTTAACAGTTGTAGGTAATGAACAAGGGGGAACCTTCGCAAAAGGAGCTTAAGTAGTGAACTGCATTTTATAACACCTTTAACAAGGAGAGTCAAATTAGCATCTTAAATTGTGTGCTGAGACTTTTCAAAGGTGTTTTCGCGCAACATAGGTGCCGTCACATAAAATAGAACGAAAGGAATATAAGAAAGAATCGACAATCATCCTCTGCAACGTATAGTTTTCATTATATTTGAATATACAACAATGAAATTTCTACTTTATCTTATGCCATCAGAACCAAGTCAGTTCTCACGATATGCATTTACCTAATTAAAGCTAGCATTTAAATACTCTTGCTTCTGTTTCAAATTTACCTTTTTAAAAATCCTTTAACGCTAAGCCTTAGTTGACCATTCAGCATTTGTTTATTGTATTTTATCATCTTAGCTAAACCAATTCCAAATGTGCTAAGAAATCTATTACTCTAGTTGTAATATTCCTTCCGTTCCAATTTTGTGTTATTGTTTCACTAGGCAATGAAATTTAGAAAAGAACGAAAAACTTTTAAAATTTACGATCTAAAACAAATCGTAATATATGTATAAGATATAAATTTTTCATTAATATTAAAATATAAATTTCAAATTAAATTATTTTTAAATATCAAAAAATATTATCACATAAATTGAGTCAAAATAAACTTTAATAATAGTGTTCCTTCAAAATTATAGCCTTAAAACGTGATAGGCAAAATTGCTGTTTAATCATTAATGGCAAATATCAGGATATGTAATTGTCGCATAGCTTCAGTCACATCAGAAGCTGTAGTTAGTATTTCTCTTTGGATCTTTTCATTTCTTCAAAGGACAAAACCTCAAGCATAGCCATGTAATTTCCCCTATAATAATCTCATACTCCAATCATCCCAATTGGATAAACCTATTAAATTCCCACCACCACAAAAAACTCAAAATCTCTCCCCACAAAATCCCCCATCAACAAGAAAGCAAAAATAAAAATAAAAATCTCCCCCCCAAAACACTGTAAACCAAAATCACCACCATGACTGCTTCAAGTCCAGCTTCCTTTACATCATCAATTCTCAACATTCCCAATTCCAAAACCCCATCTTTCATTTTAAACCCTAATCCCTTTCCCCAAATCAAAGTCAACAAATCAAGAAACCCTAGAAAAGCAAATGGGTATTTCATTTCTAGGTCTGTAACAGCCGATAACCCCACCACTGTATCCTCTTCATCTGCATTGAACTTAGATGAGGGAGTTGATGAAAAATCTGCTGAAGCAATTGGGAAAGTTGGATCTAGGGTTAGGGTTACGGTTCCGTTGAAAGTGTATCACGTGCCTAAGGTGCCGGAATTGGATTTGGTAAATAGAATTGGAACGTTGAAACAATACGTGGGTTTTCATAAAGGCAAACAAATATCAGCTAATTTGCCTTACAAAGTGGAGTTCGTGGTGGACAATTTGGAAGGGCGAGATGGTCCGGTTAAGTTCTTGGCACACCTTAAGGAAGATGAGTTTGAGTTTCTTGACTGATTTAATTTTAGTTTTGATTTGATAATTTTAGTGCTTTTTAAATGATTACTGTGTTCCACTGAATATATGAGAATAATCATGTGTACAAGTATTATTTTCGTGTATCATTTTGTAGTTCTAATTTTTTTAAATAAAAAAAGATGGTTATTTTGGCTCATTTCATTGGGTTTTCAAAAATTTGTTGTTACCACTATTAAAAAAGATAACATTAGTCGAGTTTCTATTGGAAACAACTTCTCTGCCTTCACTACGTAGAGTTAAGGTCTCCGTACACACTAACTTTTCCAGTCTCCATATATTGGAATATACTAGATTTTTTGTTGTTGTACTATTAAAAAAGATAACACTGTTCTCGATACTTGTGTTGGTGGGAGGTAGCAGGTAATAATCGACGTGTGTGTAAGCTGGCCCCTACACCATGTCATAAAAAGAAAAAGATAAAACATTTTGTTAGCACTGTTAAGAAAGATAAATGTGTGTTAGTCTAAGTAACAATTTGTGAAACAACAGTAGTATATAGAACCAATAATAGATTGTTTGGAATTAATGTTTTGATAGTCTACTCTTGCTTGGATGTTTCTGTTTAGTCCTTTTTCTTTTCTAATTGGTAGCTATTTGATTCTTGGAACGACCAGCAAAAGTATGAAACCCTTGAGATCACTGGTTATTGAATCTCTTGACTTAATATTTAGCGTGCTTATGGTGGAAATATATATCATTTTAAATGGATAACTTTAGTTACAGTGTTTATATGAAATGGTGACTTAAGCATGAAGTGTTGGAAGACTTGAAATGAGTGAGAGTTCCAAACTTGCTGGCAAAAATGTTATGTTTTTTCGTATGTGGGTAGCTTGATTTGGTAGCCATGGTTGTATTTGGAAAGACCTACTAGTAACTTACTAATGTAACAAGTGGTAATCATCAGATGTGAAAGAGCCTCCTTAGCAATTGGACTAGCAGGAAAAATGCTGCATTGCTATCTTTGCTGAATGAATTGGAGCTTGAGGTTCTAGTCTAAGCTGAGGCATGTTATCGCTTTTGAGGAGAGCCAAGAGCGTATGCATGTGTACTTTGATATGTAGATAAATATAAGAGAAGTTGAAGCAGAAAACAAAAACCAAGAAGAAAGAGACTACAATTATTGATTACATATGGTATACTTAAAAACAATTATTGAACATACACCTTCTTAGTGTAAGAGGATTACCTTATTAAAAAACACAGAATAATTTTCTGCAAATCAAGGCAAAGACAGGTGATGCTTGGCTCAGAGGTGTAGAATGACAAGTGCTTCCTGTTAGGGATATGCCCGAGCAAAAAGAAACGGAAAGTAAGCCTGAGGTGCAGAGGCATTTGTCTTTGTTGATGGCATGAGTCATGACTGGTATATGAAATTTCTTGTGTTTGTTTAAAAACTACACTTGCATAAACTAGATAATGATCAATACTTTAACTTCTGTTGATCTTTTATGGCTTATACCATATCTCTGATCAATATTTGACAGTTTATACCATATTTTTCTGTACAAACATATCAAATCATGCTCCATTGTATCACCTACACTTTGGATTTGAGGGAATGCCGTTTGTGCTTACTTGCATTTGTTTTTAGCAAATCAATAGATCTTCATTATACCTTAGCTTCTGCATTTTTCGGCTCTAGAAAGTTGCCAAATTCATGGAGCTTCTTCTCTGCTGTTGGGATCATGGTCTGATAATAAACTATCGACAAATGAAAAATTAATTGGTTCTATTCGCTCTGTTCATAATGCCCAATATGTGGAGGTTGAGGATGGAGAGACAGATATTTGAAGGCGTACAATCATCATGACTTTAATATGATAATAATTGTTTTCCTTAAATAGTAGGATCATATATGTAAGATCAAAATAGCGGCACTGGGGATTGGAAATCTTTTTCCTGTAAGCTAAGCTTTGCTCAAAAGCTCGAATAATTTCATATGCAAGCAACACCTATCTCCAAAAGTTCGTACTATAGCAGATACTAGGTCTAAATCTTTGTCGATAAGTTGATGTATGGTAAAGTTACAATAAATTTGTCTTGAAGTAGCTGTTCATAATGTACTCTCGTTTTTGTTATTGTTAAGGTTGCTGCAAAAAAGCAAAGAATTGATATGTTGGCATAAACTGCTGAAGCTTTAGATGTAGTTTATGATTATATCTTATTAAGATATTCATACTTTTGCCATATGAGCTCTCAGTGGTATATAAGATCCGAATGTGAAAGAACCTGCATCTCATGGTACCTACCAGCTTTTGATTTTTTACTTGGTAGTGTTTCATTATATGCCCTACCTTTGTTCTTGGTGTCTTTTGAAATCAAGATGCTAGATTGCTTCATATATTTTGCAAACTCGTAAAGCATACCTCTTTATTGATGTACAACAACAATAACCCAGTATAATCCCACTAGTGGGGTCTGGGGAGGGTAGTGTGTATGCAGATCTTACCCCTACCCTGGGGTAGAGATGTTGTTTCCGATAGAAACTCGGTTTTCTCCCTCCAAGAACTCTCCACCTTGCTCTTGGGGTGACTCGAACTCACAACCTCTTGGTTGAAAGTGGAGGGTGCTTACTACTAGAGCAACCCACTCTTGTCTTCGACTTTAGACTTGGGGAACTTTTGATCCAACTAGTTTCCAGGTTGAAGTTGTCATGGTTGTAATACAACAATAATTTACATTTCAATCCAAGCTTCCTACAAAAATAGACTATATACCAGATCTCTAACGCGAGATGGTTAAGGACAGAGGAGTCCGTATCATTCCATCACAACCTTTGGTGGTGAAATGCTAGTATACGCGGAGGCTTGAGATTGGCACAAGCAATAATTTGTCTACCTTATACCCATTATACGTTCCATTTTTGGCAAATGATATTCTTATCAAATAAAGTTGTTAATTTAATAGACGGCTGAAAATCTGTCTCGTCTGATGACCGACTATGATCATCCCATTGATAGGTACGAGATATCCATCTTACACTTGAAAAAAAATTGGAATATAGCATAATTGCAAGTTTAATCATTGTGCAACATCTTAAACAAGTTTTTAGTGGCATGAAATTTGTCATATATATATTTGGCAATTTTGGTCCTTCTCCTTAGTTTTTAGACTAGCAGAATTATGAGATATCAAAAGTGGTAAGTTAATTATTGGTTCTTATTCTCCGCTTTGTATAGGTTAACTTGGTTTGTTTCATATTATTTTTTATTTTACTGTGTTCCACATTTGCAAAGAGTTGTAGGCAATTTCCTAGAACCCACCCCTGTTCCAAAAGTAAGTGGGGATGGCACCTATTATTAAAATTTTGATATCTACTACTGTTATGTTTTTTAGTCTTTGATCTTTTACCATTGGTTCGCAACTGTAGGAGGATATTCATATTATGCATTTCTTAATTTCCTTATCTTTGCTTGATTTGAAAACTAAACAATTGAAATAATACCTAATGAGTCAGTCAAGTAACATGTCGTAGGTTTTTCAATGAATGAAGTTGGATAGCTCAAGTAGGGATGAGGTTCCATTTTAGGAATAGAGCCGTAGCTCAAGTTCTTCCAAGTACGCATAAATCGGATGTGTAACAGATCTCTGATCTGAGACGAAATTTTTGGCGATAAAATTCGAGCTTGTGACGTGCGTCTTAGTTGCAAATTATGCACTATGTTCTTACCATTAAACTCAAGTGTTAGGAGCATTGATAAGGTAACCATTTGTCCGAGCTTTTTCCATGGACAGGCAGGCATACATGTCAAAGTTAGGCGTAGCAAGAAAATTGGTATTGGTTTGGGGTTGAGAATTTGCTCGCTCGACAAGAACCATCTTCCCAGTGAATAGGCGAAAGCTTCAAATCTCATAAATATCATTATCCTTCCATTAAATTTTACCTTTCTTCTCCCCTATGAAATGGTAATTGGTATAAGTTGTATTTGGTTTTTCAAATATGTACATTATAAAAGATGAGTTGTATAGGTTGTATCTGATTTTTGATAAGGAGTTTTCTGGAATTGAAGGGTTTAGAAGGGAGAGATCGATTTTATGATCCATTACAAATATTTTTTTAGGCATAACATTTTATATGGAACCAGACATGCAAAAGACATCAATTTGAATTTGTTAATATAAAGATTCTCCTAGAGCGTGCCATGTAAATATTGAATTAAAAATGGTTGAAGTTAGACTGCTAGCTTTTGAAGCTTAATACCATTTGAAGCTTAACATCCTTGCAAGCTTTCGACGTATATCTGATATTGTATAAATGCAGCCACAAATCTATAAATATGAGACGCTATACAAGTATTTACAAGCTTTAGATCATAGTCATCCAATACGTTAAAAATTCATTTAAAATCACATCATTACTATAAAAAGTTCCTTTGTCAATCACTTTAATTCCTCTCGTATTTTGTAAAGCCAGGATTTAC
The DNA here is from genome assembly GCF_000715075.1 of Nicotiana tabacum. NCBI lineage: Eukaryota > Viridiplantae > Streptophyta > Magnoliopsida > Solanales > Solanaceae > Nicotiana > Nicotiana tabacum. The sequence continues at coordinate 73,533,523 of NC_134098.1, read as the reverse complement.
AATCGGCGGGACATTGGAACCTGTTCTACTTCTGTTTAATCCTATTAGTATTTGCGCTTCTCCTAATTATAAGGTCACTTTCAAAACTTAAAAACAACATACTATTAATGTTTTCAAAAACTGAACATTGTCCAGCCAAATAAAAAGGAGCTAAACAATTATTTCCTTGTCAGTTGTCATTAGCAGAACTCCATATATAAACATTATAAAATTCGTTCTGACTTTCCGATGATGTTTGGGAGTAATTAGCATAACTGTCACGCACATGTACAAAAACTCTTTCGGAATAGATTGGTGGCATTGACTTTGCCATATAACATTCACATTTCGTCGATACAATTGGTGACAATATCGTAGTGGTATTTTTCAATAGATATTTTAGTCTTGGTGACAAATGATAAACCCATTTTTTAACTAGCTGATCACAACTCAACTTTGATTAGGCAAATGATATACATAGACCAACCAAATGGTTAATTAGACGTGAGCATTTGAGATCAATAAGTGAATTTTGACTTTTAAATTTCTAACATAGAAGGTAAAAAAAATATATATAAATTGTTTTGCGTGGTTGAGTGTATACGGAAGGAATGTTAATCAGGAAACAAAATTGTAAGAGATGATTGAGCCAAATGTAATTTGTAGGTGATCCTATGAATTCTAATAAATCATAAATTATCATAGCTAAAAGTATTTCTATCTAATTTCTTAAATAGTACTCACTCCTATATTGTTGCATTTTAGATGGAGTGACTAAATATTGGATTGATATGAACACAATTACAGTTCCTCTATTTTTTCTTCAAAAATATAATATTTTTTCTTCTTGCATTTCATCTTTACTTACACTTATGGTAGAGAGCATGAATTAAAGTAATTTTGACATTTATTCATGCAAGAGTCTTTGAACTTCTTCGAGATTTTATAAATACCTTATTTATTTGCGTACGTGTTAACTACGATCTTAACTACACGTTTTTACTATGCACGAAATTTTTTCTCTAAAAGATGTTACCCTAAACTTTTTCCGACATCAGTCTACTTGTCTTCCATTTTTTTTAATTTTTTTCAATAAGAAAAAGATTAAAAATTTAAAATAAAAAGGCAAATGAAAACCATGGACGGAACGTTGTATTTTGTCAAATACCTAAAGAAAATAGAATGCCCATATTCTGTTTATGGTAAATTGTTAGTCAACTGATCAGAATTCAGAATTCAGAATTCAGATCCCTTATCTATCAGGCAAATACACAAAATTACACAAATTATACTTACCATATTAGAAAAGATCGGTCCTTTTTCTCCTTTGTTCACGTTTTCTTAATTTGAAGTCAGTTCAATAATTCTTGTCACAAACCCTAAATTCTTGACACTTGCTGATTGCAATTCAACTATCTGTTGGTCCTGATCCTTCAAATAGGTAAAAATCTTTGGCATTCTTTGCTGTATTCATCTGTGTTTTTGAAGATTAACGCTTTCTCTTATTTGTGATTTATGTCAAGATTGTATTTTTTTGTTGCTAATTACTACCCATGATTGGATTTTTGATTTGGAGGTAAAATCTATGTGTTTCACTTTTTTCCTCTGTGGGTTTTGGCTTGTTAGGGTTGTGTTAGGTGGTTGTTCGGTTTTGGGGGGGGGGGGTGGGGGGTAGCTGGGGATGGTGGTTTTGTTTAAGAAGTTTTGTTTTTGCCTGTTGTTACTTTGTCTATTAGTTTAAACTTTATTTTCATATGAAGCTTTGTGCTTTAAATTTTGCTGATTAATGTTTTTGTAGTATTAAGTATTGTTGAGTTTGTGTTTGGGTTTTTGAGGTGTGCAATGTATTGGTATGACAGATTATCACTTGAATTTTGATAGAAATATTTGGTAGTTAATACTAATTCTGATGATAGACTGGTGCAAAAAGTGATAGCTTCTTTGGTTGGTAGGAGGAATAGAACTGATAATGAGATATGTTGCCAAAAAGCTCAAATTTTGTTAGCACTAAGAGAAGGCTAAGTTTAATCTCTGTTGATCATATTCAGGGATTACAAGTGATATATGTGCTGTTTGGGATATCATCTAATCATGAGCCAAGTCTCACTTTTACTAAAACTTTGGACTACTGAGGAAAGACTGTTTCTCCTACTTTAGTGTATTCCGGAGTTAGGATTCCTTGTTGAGTTGTTAGACTCTTCTTTGTTATTCCTGTTGTCTAGTTCTTATACTTCTTTCTCGTCAATCTCAAATCATTCTCCATTTTTCTGTTAACTGGCGAACTCTCTAACCAAGCGTATCATGCATAAATTATTTGGTGTGTATTAACTAAATCATCAAGATGAACTTTTTACTCGAAGTAGAGATAATGCGTGCATTGAGGAAAGTAGGTGCAATAAGTGGCTACTTTGTTCAGTTTGCTGTTGGTCTTCTTATCATGGCTTCTATTTGTCTCTTAGAATTTTTCTACAGTTCTGTTGAATTGATTGAGACCTAACTGTGTTGCTAATGATTCTAGCGCAGAAGGGACCAGTTAGAACCTTGACAACATTACCAGGAATGGTATTTTTTAGATTGATCGGGAATTCAGTATGCAATGGCTTCTGATAGTGGAAGAAGCTTACCACAAAGAGAGTTGTTCCAAAGGGAGTTTCTGGTGAAGGCTGCAGCCATCTATGATGATGACTTTCCAATGACCCTCTTGATGATTATACTAGTTTTGAGGAATTTCAGTGCTAGAATTATTTGTTGATGTAATCATGATGATGGGGTCGAGATTTGGGCAACTTCTTTTATTCTTTCTGTTTGTATCAGCTTTGATTTTTTATGTCACAGATGCATTTGAAGAAGTGAGCGTACAAAGGGTAATAACCGCTCCTTTAAGGAATGCCCGAACCAATATAATTGATGGTTCTGGTAAAGAATATGATGTAGATTCTGTCAGTGTAGATGGAAAAGGTGAATGGACTGGTGATAACACCAGAGTTTCTGTTTCAACTGTTGCATTGTTCACCTTGGCAATGGCTGCGGCTAGTGGTCTGGGAGCAATACCATTTTTCTTTGTGGAGTTGGATCCTCAGTGGTCGGGAATATGCAATGGAATGGCTGCTGGAGTGATGTTGGCAGCGAGCTTTGACCTTATACAGGAAGGACAGGATCATGGAAGTGGTGGATGGGTTGTATTTGGTATTTTGGCTGGTGGGATCTTCATTCTGCTTTGTAAGAAGGTGAAAAAGGCCCATTTTCACGGCTTTCTTGTTCTCCAGTTTTCGTCCTTCCGTTAGTTTTATATCGTTTCTGCTATTGAATAACATTAAGTGGTTTTATTGAATACCATTAAGTAATTCTGTTGTCATCACTACTATCATGTGGTTGCTGTCACTCGTAAGCTAGATAAAAAAAGGAAAATGTTCCATGAGTAAGTAAAGCTTGATACACGGCAAGCACTGCTGCTCTTTCAGTATCTTTGGCCTGTTATCTTACAAATTTTATAGGGCCGTAACGTTTATTAGCTTTCCCGCTATTTTCAAACTTAGAGTACTTACGATCAAAGTGGGAGACATTTCCCTAAATATTTCTGTTTGATCAATAAGAAGTTATGGGATCCTACTTGCAAGCTTCTTCTGGACATCATGGTTTCAACTTTCTTGCAAGTCAGTGTCTTGAAACATTTACTGTCTTTGAAGGAAGTACATGGGTGTCCACCTTTTACCACTAAATGTTGACTTCCATTTTGGGATATTGGAGGTGTTGGTAATAGGTCTTATGGAGTTAAGCAGAGACGCTACTGCTTTTCAGTTCCAGTCATTCTGTTGAGTGGATGTCAGATATAGTGTGCTGTATTCTTGTTTCTAAATTCTATTGACTGAAGGACATAATAAAAGCCTTGCCATATTACTAGCTAATGCTGGTTACATAAGCTTGACCTGTGGGCTGAGTTTAGGATACGTCGTCTCTTCTGCGATTGAAGTAAACATTCTATTAAAAAAATTGTCTTTTGTGCATGAACTCTTGTTAATCTTGCATAGCTTGACAAATTTCTTCGTTCCCCTCTTGCAATTCCTCATGTTTTATGTCTGTTCGTATTCAGTTTCTTGAACAATATGGTGAAGTGAGTATGCTGGACATTAAGGGAGCAGATGCAGCAAAAGTCATCCTTGTTGTTGGGATTATGACCCTTCACTCATTTGGGGAGGGTGCTGGTGTTGGAGTATCCTTTGCTGGCTCGAAAGGTCTTTCTCAGGGTATCTTGGTAACTCTGGCTATTGCCGTGCACAACATACCCGAGGGTTTAGCTGTGAGCATGGTTCTTGCATCAAGAGGAGTTTCTCCGCAGAATGCCATGTTGTGGAGTATATTAACTTCCTTACCGCAGGTGATTGAATATATACCATCTTTTACAAATTCGGATTTGGGGATTTCTTAGTAGACAACTGAAAGTTGGGATGTATTTACATTGTTCTCGCTGATTCCTATAACTATTATCTCATTGTGATACAAGTCAAACCAGATTCTTTCAAAGTAGAAAACCTTCTTTTTGTTTTTGTACAGAGGGGTTCTAGAAATTTGTACTGTCTTAGCACCATCTTAGTGCTAAGCTGTTCCTCTTTTTAATATACAACTTACTTTCCTTTTTAAAAAAAGGTCAAACCAGATTTTGTCATTTGTGATACGTAGTCTTTGTCTTTTATAAGAGGTGCTTGTAACAACAATGTATATTGTTCTTGTGGGCACTAGTATGGATTATTGCATATTTATGAACAAGTGAGGCATAATATATTATTTTTAGTTTTCGGTTTAGTAATATTCAGTTTCCATTTGTCAGTACTCATGGTATATTGATGTCTAAACCTTTAATTCCTTTTAAATGCAGCCTATTGTTGCAGTACCATCATTTATCTGTGCCGATGCATTTAACAAATTTCTACCATTTGCTACTGGCTTTGCTGCTGGGTGTATGATTTGGATAGTTGTTGCTGAGGTTCTTCCTGATGGTTTCAAGGTAATCTGTTTAATGCCCCTCTTAATTTTCGAAAGAGCTTCCATAACTGACTTGTATGGTGCCTTCCACCCTCCTAAAGGGGGAAAAAGAGAAAATAAAAGGAAGAAAGAGGGAGAAATTGAGGATATAGAAAAATTAAAAGAATGCACTTTAGTGATCCATGATGTTTTTAGTTGGCAAGAAATGGGCGTATCTTGGACTGTAATATATGTGGAGAAGCACTTAATGTACTGTTCTATGGAACTTTAGATGGAGTTGACTCTTTGAATTTTATCAACTGATTAAAATCAGTAGACCAGAATGATAATGACACTTCTATTTGTCCAAGTGAAATTGACTTTATGGATGTTAGTTCAAAAGGAAATACTCTATTTTGTAGCATCTCATTGACATCTTCTTGAAACAATGATAACATTAATTCCACAACCTAAATCTGGATCTTAGGTTTTATAATCTAGCACTATTTCCTGTAGTCTTTAACAATATTACATTTTCCTTTAATTTGGAACTTATGGTTCTCTATGTGCAGGAAGCCTCACCATCTCATGTTGCATCAGCTGCTACTCTTTCAGTAGCATTTATGGAAGCTCTTAGTGCTCTGTTCCAGAGTTTCGGCCACAACTACAAGTGAGTTCATCTTTCACCTGCCCTACATCTCTGCTTCCCCAACCCTGCAATGACAATAACAGTAGAAGAAACATATTGGTGAAGAGAAGTAGAAAAGCCGTACTGTTAGTCTTGGGATGATAAGAGTTTTTCACTGCTAAGATGTCTTATCTTTTTCTTCTAGATTTTATTTTGAAGTCTTCTTCTTTTGCTTTTAGTTAATTGGTTAAATGGCATTGAACTTGAGAAGGACCTCCCGCTCTAGCTGTATTCTGTTGCTTTGGTTTGTGGTATAGCTTGTTTGTCTGTCTATTTCTTATCATTGCTGCGGTTTGTTTAGAGTGTTGATGCAACCGATAACAGGGAAAATTCTATTGACTTTGTATATTAGGGAAAGCTGGAGCTTTTTTTGTGAAGGTTATGGGGTACTAATCGTAGAAATAATATTCAGGGTTTTATGGTATGTTAAGATAAGTTTTTTTGGAAGTCGAGAGAATCATTGTGTGTTTTTATGATATCAGAGCAAAATGTTTCATTGTCATTCCAGTTTGCATAATTTGCTGTTTTTACTGCAAGGTACCTAAGGATTGAAAGACATGAATGAATCTGTAATATGTTTAAGCTATATATGGTTTTTTAGTTTGATATAGATTCTCCCATTAGTATAAGTTTGATGTGTGCTGTCTCTCTAACCAATTCATGTTGCAATGGCAGTTCGGAGGATGCTTCTGCTTTCCTTGTTTCTCTACTTTTCGGACTTGGTCCACTGCTTGGTGGTGTATCTCTTGTTGCATTTGCTCTTGCTTTTCGTCTTCAGCATGCTCTCCTGACTGGTGTAGCCTGCGGCACAGCCTTCATCCTCGGTGCATGGCGTCCATTGCAGCTAGTCTTATCTTCAAAGATGGGGTTTATCCCCCTTGTATCGCTCCTCGCAACAGGATTCTCATTTTCCCATTTTTCAACGGCTAGTGTCACTAAAATTGGAAGTCGCAAGAGGACTTCAGCAGATACTTTATCTACTGTAACCGGATTTCCAGTTAGTGCTCTCACCCTTCAGTCAATCCTGTGTTGTGCTGCAGTTGCCCTCCATGCACTTTCAGAGGGGCTTGCTTTGGGGGTCGCTGCACCTAAAGCTTATGGACTTGGTCGGCACATGGTTCTTCCTGTCTCACTTCACGGACTGCCACGTGGTGCAGCTGTTGCTAGCTGCATTTACGGAGCAACTGACAGCTGGCATGCGTCCCTTTTAGCTGCTGCGCTTATTGGCTTCATAAGTCCGTCATCTGCAATCGGAGCAATACTTGCAGGTATTGACTACAGTGGTCTGGACCACATCATGATGTTTGCCTGTGGGGGATTACTTCCATGTTTTGGGAGCATTTTTAAGAGGGCAATGAGTCTCGAAAAGCAGAAGAGTATTACGGGACTGATAATAGGCATTTTGTTTACGAGTATTTGTCTAGCATTTACTAAGTTGGTTTGTTTGCATACACCTTACTGCAACTCTGCACCAGAAGCTGTTAGGTGATGAAGTTGCATAAATGATAACGTTTTGGATATATTGACCTCAAAGTTAACTCAGTTTGCACCCAGCCTTGTGCGCTTCAAACTCACTGAAAGCTGGTTGTGTAGATTTTTCTCGACAAAGGAGCTATACAGCAGTACAGGAAGTTCATCAGGGGAGAGATGGGATTGTCTATTGTATATTAGTTTAGCCTTTATTTCTTTGGAAGTGAAAGCCTTTTAGCGATAATCTTGAACGATATCCAGAAGTATATTCATGACGAATGAAAGATATTTTATGCATATTCTGTATTTAAGTATAATTCTGTAGAATGGCATGTTTGCGCTTTCAAGCTGCAGTATAGTTCTTTTTTATTTCCCATGTTTTTAAGCAATTGCTGGAATTGCAATTTTGGCATCCCACCCGCATGACTCGTTCTCTCTCACGATGGCAGTAGTGATGCGCCCATCTCCTTAAAATAAAATCCTTAGATTCGTCTCTGATTGTTAACACTTTATTCCTTCACTTCTTATATGATCACTAAAGTTTAGCCAATATAATAGTAAAGTCACAATTATTTGTAACATTGAAGTAACTATACTTTACCTACTATAATATTAAAGTCAAAAATATTTTTGTAATATTAATGTAATAAAACTTTACCTATTATAGTAGTTAAGTCATAAAACTTTACTCACTATAACAATAAAGTCACCTTAGTGGGTAGATTTTGTCTGTTATAGTGATAAATTTGTTTATTAAGGGTAAAATAAATATTAAAAGTTAAATAGTTTTAAAAAATAGAAAGTTGTCAATATTTTTGGAACATATTGTTTGACCCAAAATTTAGATCTAGGTTTAAACAATTAGATTTTCTAGTAACATAGAGTTAATCTTAGCCAATGTTAATATCCAAAAGATGCGTTAACCGATTTTGTATGGCAAGACAATACGGGTATAATCTAATTAGCGGTAAATGATAACAACACTGTAATATTCAACGATCCAAAAATGAGGGAGATAGTATTTAATAGCAAAGAATGGTATTTAAGTAAATAAAGGCAAGTGAGTCATCCGAAAAGGGTGAGATTCTTTAGTATTCTTTCTGACAATGATGAATGATTGATGAGCCTTTAAATATTCGGATTCTCCTCGGATCATGGGAGAAAAGTTAGACAAGAATCTCAAGAAAAAGGTGTATTTTGTATGTGTATAATAAAGTAAGAATCTTCGGAGAATGTCAATGTGTTGTCTTACAAGTGAGTGTCCAATGTCCCCTACAACTATGCCTCTTTCTTTTTATAAGGGAACATGTGCCAAAAAATTCTAATAGTACAAATACAGAGAATATCCACTGGAATATTCTGTTTAGAGTCTTATCCTAAAACTAGCCGTTATAACTCTGTTTAGGACGAATGCTCGTCCTCGACCTTGATCTATGTTAACTCCTCGATCCTGCCCTTCATCTCTTGTGAGACTACTTTGACCTTAAGCATGCCCTTTGTCGAAATCATATTGGTGACACGTGGCAGGTCTTGAAGGTGCTCTTAATGCTGATATGGTTTAATCATAAATAAGATAATTTTTGTCTCATACAGTTAGTCCCTCCACTTGTTGAGGTCGTCCTCGCGGGCGAGTTCGATGAGCAGATAATATCGTTCATGGTCGAGCTTGTTGAACAGATACCATGGGTCGTAGTCGTTGTAGCGAGCAGGCGAAGTGGCTCTTCGTAGGCCGCGTGTTTCAAATTCCTTAAATTTTCGGGTGATTTGTTGGAGCCATCTGGTCCAAGAGAGGGGGTGACGTCATACGTCATGATGACACTTGTTCTCGATGCATTGCGTCGATTTGAGTGTGATCTTTGATGGGATCTGCCGTTTTGATTTCAGTGCTAATCATGATGAGTTGTTTCGGGTTTGGTGCCCATTATGACAAACCGTTTTGAATTTGGTGCCTCAATCTCTATAAATAGGGAGGACCAAACCCGATTTTGAAATTTTTACTCTCCTAAACTTTCGAGATTTCAAACTCTCTCTGAACCTTCTTCTCTGTATCTTTGTTCTCTTCCCAGGTTCCTTCTTTACTCTCTCATAAATATGTCAAACTTATCATCTGATGCTGGTGAAGGGAGTCGCGTTGCTCCCTTGGCGGTTGTGTTTCCTACTCACGAGGAGAATGTTGCTGCCGTTGTTGAGGATGAAGCTTTTCCGTAGGTGGGGGAGATACTTCCCTGCAACCTCGAAGCCAGGTCCAATCTCCACCGATCACCGGACGCGACACTGAACATTTCCTATCGACGATGGCATCCAAGCAGTTAGGTGAATTTAAAGCCACATTCGGCCTAACCAACCACATCGAACTGATCCCCGCTGAAGGGGACGAAGTGCATGTTCACATCCCTAGGTAATGCGCTCTATATGCGTACCCATTCTTTATTGATTACTCATTTCCTCTTCCCCCGCTGGTGGAAGAGTTTTGTCGCCACTACGGCATTTTTCCCGCTCAGCTCGTCCCTTATGTCTTCAAAGTCATCAAGATGTTGACCAAATTTGCCAAGCTCGCGGGGGTCGAAGTGACGGTGCGGCATTTGGTGCCCTTATTCGCCCCTGGCTTCTATAGAGGGACGATGTTGAACCTTTTCCACCGTGGAGGTAAGTGTTTGGTGGTGAAGATGGACGACAAGGCCAGTCGCCTGTTCTGACTTGATTTCTTTTACGTCAGGACTGAGGACGTCGTAGCTAACATCGACGGCTTCCCTGAGGCTTGGAACTACACACGTAAGTGTCCGGTTTTTATCTTTTCGTCTTTCGCATCTCTTTGCTTATTTTGAGCTAGTTAAGTGATTTTTCCTTCCTTGCAGCCAACAACCAACCTCCTCCTCTAGTCGAGCGCATTGTCGATTGGGTCAAGCAGATTCTCCTTCATGCCGTAGGGATTTGCGACTTGACAAGCTTCTTTAAGAAGTTCAGACCGGCCCTCCCTTTAGCAGGTAACTTCTCTTTCCTGGCCGTGGTCGTTGCACCTTTTTGTTGTACATCAGCTCGCTCTGCTAACTTATATGTTTCTTCCTTTCCTAGGTACGGGGGTCTTCTCGAAGGAGTCGGGCGCATGTGCCTTCTTTTCGGAGGAGGACTGCTACGCCTTCAGTTTCTGCTCTCGTCGTGGCTGCAGGGCCTACTGTACCTACCCCTGTCCTGGTTGATGCCGCTTCTGGTTCCACCTCTATCCCATCTGCTGCCCCCGCTCCTCAACAGTTCTCATTGGTTGATGAGGACGATGATGTCTCCCCCGATGATGGGAATCTAAGGCCTCATACGAGAAGAGCCGTAGACCCTGGGGGGGGGGAGGTTAATGTCGATGGCCATTGACTCAATGGAGGGCGACTTCGTTCTTCGAGAGATGATCATAATACATATTAGAGAAAGTACTGGGGTGGACCCCGAGGCCCCACAATTGGAAGAGGCAAATGTGGACGTGTTGGTGCGTCCCGAAGGGGAAACGATCGAGGAGGGGGCACTTGACAGCGACCTCGCACTTTCGAGGCAAGAGAAGGCTTCATCTTCTCGGGCGGCAGTGGATGTTTCTTTGCCCGATGGTGGTAGGGGGGGAAGTTGTCGCCGAGGATAGCGATGAGTTGGGCTTTGACATCGATTTAGACGATCTAAAGATGATCGATTAGGGGCTCACCCAACTCGAGGTGAGACTAGAGGGGTGTCCAAGGACCATCACGATCCCAATGGATCGTTATTTGCTTGTTGATACGAAGGAGGTAGTCCCTACCCTCGGTCCTCTCTATTCCGACATCGAGAATGAGACCCTCAAGAAGATAAACGACAACACTTTGTCGAAGAGTATCCCCGGCCTCGTCCTTAATGTAAGTATAACTACTACGTGCCACATTCCTTATGCCTTAGCTTGTTTTTAAGTTCTAAAATTTTTCTTCGATCTGTAGACGGTCATTCTGGAGATCGAGAGTGCTCGTAGGGAGAAGAGGCGCAAAGAGATTTTTGTGAAGTTGAAAGGAAAGTATATCGAGTACCGCGAGAAATACCAGGATCTCCGAAGTTAGCTTCATGAGGGCAGTGATGTGCGGGCCCTGAGGGAAGACTTGAAGAAGAGCTGATGGAGGCCGTAGAGAAGTGGAGCATTCTCGAGGAAACGTTGAGGAGAAAAGAAGAAGAGTTCGAGCTCAGTAAGGGTGTGGAGGACCAATGCAGCGACCTTCAAGCTCAAGTGGTCCAACTGCGAGGCCAGCTTAAAGAGTGCCAGTTCCAGGTAGAGGCTCTCAGGGGTGAGATTGCCGAGAAGCAGGAGGAGCTCGAGAAGGTAGAATCCTCTTGGTTAGATGCTCGGAAAAAGGTGGACATACTTGAACTGGCGAACAAGATTCTTCGTGCTGAGCGGGAAAATAATAAGTCGATGGCGATGGCTAAGGAGGACCGGCTCGAGGAAAGAATGGGGGAGATGGACAAGGAAACCTCCGAGTTGTATGATCGAGTTGATGCATTTGAGGCCGAGAAAGCCCAACTGCTCGAGCGACCTTCTTCGTCTAATGCTTCTGATTTCCCGAACATCCCTTATGATCTGTATGAATAGTGGATTCATGCGGAAGCCCGACTAGATGTGTTCTGTGAGTTGCTTGCAACATGCTCTCTTTCTGAGGTGGCCCTTGAGGATGCTCGGGTCAAGGCTCGCAATGCTCGGCTTGCTTGTAGCTATGATCTAGCTATGCCCCGCCCTGGTTCCTAAAGGGATGAGGATGAGGATGTAGATCGACTCGCAGACGGTGCTTGGTATGATTCTGCCTATGGTTAGGATGGGGATGGCAAGGGCGTTGAAGGCCTAGACGGTGATGACGTTGAAGGACGAGACGACGAAGGTGTTGAGGGTAGTGATGGCGAGGGCCAGTAGTTTTGTTTTAACTCTTTTTTATATTTTTGTTGGTGTATTTGTAAAAATTCTTCAAGTATGAATATCAAGGTTGATCTATTTTTTATAAGTACCTTTTTTCATTTGCTGCGATTTATTTCTGTACTTGTATGTTTTGCTTCTTTGTTTGTATGTCTTGCTTTTTTATCCTTTTTATTGTCGTCGTCTTCTTCCATGAGTATCTGGTTATAACCCGAGTATGCGTCCAAGAAACTCAGCAGTTCGTGCCCGGCCATTGCATCAATGAGTTGGTCGATATGTGGCAATGGGAATGAATCTTTTGGGCATGCTTTGTTTAGGTCTGTGAAGTCTACACACATCCTCCATTTCCCTTTTTTTTTTTGACCATCACCACGTTGGCTATCCACTTGGGGTATTTCGACTCCCTGGTTGAGCCATTTTCTAATAGCTTTTCTACCTCCGCGTGGACGGCATCATTGATGGTGGGGTTGAAATTTTGTCAGACCTACCTTACTGGGGGATAGAATGGGTCGACGTTCAATTTGTGTGTGGCGATCTCCTTGGGGATGCCCGATATATCTGCATGGATGAAACCAAACAAATTTGCGTTAGTTATTAAGAATTGACTAAATTTACCTAGTTCTCGGAGTTTGTAGCCAATGTAGGCTTTTTTGTTGGGGTCACTGAGATCTAATTGAACAAGGTCGAGGTCCTTTATAGTTGAGTCCGCAGCTTCAACCGTTTCGGGGTCCATAATGACATCCCTGGCTTCTTCTTGTGGCGACTTCGACCTTGTTGATTGCTATGCTTCTTTTTCCTTATCTTTCTTTTGTTGAGTTGTCGTGCTATCCATGGCGATGCGGTAGCATTTCCGGGACATATGTTGTTCCTCTCATTTGTTGAATATTCCCCAAGGCGTTGGGAACTTGACCACTTGGTATAAACTGGAGGGGGCGACTCTCATAGAATGTATCCATGGTCGTCCTACTATGGCATTATATGCGGTGGCCTGGTCCATAATGTGGAACATTGTCTCCAAAGCTATGCCACCGGTAAGGACGGGAAGTGTAATTTCTCCCGATGCCCGTTCAACTGCATTGTTAAAACTAGTTAGTGTGATGCAACATGGCACTGTCTTGTCCTCGAGTCTCATCTGGGAGAGGACTCGAGAATGGATAATACACGCTCCACTCCCATCATCTACCATGATACATTTAACATTAGTATCTAAAATTCATAAAGTAATAACTAGAGCATTGTTGTGAGAGAAAGTTAAACCGTCGACATCTGACTCATCAGATATGATACTTTCTTCAAGTCCGTCATACCGTTCGTGGGTGATCGATCTTTTGAGCTTGTGAGTGGCAGTGAACTTGACGACGTTGATGGAGGCGTCATCCCTACCGCCAATAATTATATTGATGGTGCTAGATGGTGAGGGCGGCTTCGGCGGGACTTGACGTTCTCGACCCCTGGCGAAGGTGCTCCTTCCCTTGTCGCTCAGCAGCTCTTTGAGGTGCCCTTGCTGCAAGATGTTCACTACCTCTTGAATTAAGGCGATGCAATCTTATATTTTGTTCCCGCATTCTTGGTGGAACTCGCAGAGGGCGTTGGATTTCCTGGTACTCGATTTGGACCTCATCTTTGGCGGCCACTTCACCTTTGTTCCGAGTTTCTCCAGGGCGTAGACTATTTCTGTAGGTGAAACACAAAAAATGTGAGCAGATAACAAGGGGGAATACCTCTCTCATTCCTGTGAGTCCCCGTCCTCGGCCTAGATGGGCCATCATCATAGTGGAAGGAAAGATGGGTGGGGGCCCTAACGTAAGGTTGATGTCGTTCTCTATTTGGCCGTGAGACTGGGTGATCCCTCATCATGTTATCTCTTCGTTCTTTCTTGGGCTCGGTTTGTACCGATATGAACCATCGAGTTGGTCCGTTAAGGTCGTCATCATCTGCTCAGACTTCGGCATAATAGGCATTATGGATTTCATTCCAAGTGGTTGGAGGGTACTTTATAAACCAGCTCAGTAACTTTCTGGTCGCTCTTGAACTCTCTCTACTCAACCCGTTCTGAAAGGCTGTGACTGCCATTCCTTCGGACACATTTGGTAAGGCCATCCTTACCCTGTTGAATTGGGAGAGGAAGTCCCTCAGACCCTCTCCTAGGGATTGCTTGACGGTGAAGATGTCGTTTACTCTTGTTTTGGCTTTCTTGGCCCCGGCATACGCTGTCACGAACTTATCATCCATTTCTTC